>NW_022170511.1:3950733-3971058 GCF_008802855.1 Photinus pyralis
TTGCCAAAGTCCAGAGCCTATAGAAAACGCGGTCTTCTCTCGGTCTGTCGATTCCATCCCCACTTGCCAATAACCACTCTTTAGGTCGAGTGTGGAAAACCATTGGGCTCCAGATAGAGTGTCCAAGGTGTCGTCTATTCTTGGCAGTGGATAGCTATCTTTCTTGGTGACCGAATTTAACAGACGGTAGTCAACGCAAAATCTTGTGGAGCCATCCTTCTTCTTTACAAGCACTATCGGTGATGACCAAGGACTATTCGATGGCTCGATGACACCTTGTTTTCTCATGTCTCTAATAATCTCCTCCGCTTCGTCTCGTTTAGCCAATGGGAGTCGCCTTGGCTGTTGTCTAATCGGTTGCGAATTGCCAGTATTTATTTTATGGGTGACTATGCTTGTCTTGCCCTTGTCCTGGTCGTTTACCGCGAACACATCTCGGAATTCCACAAGCATATTTTTCACTTTTTGTCGTTGTCTATTGTCCAAATCTGGAGTGTTTTTAATGACCATATCTATCAGCTCTCTTGGATACTTTCCTTTAGATAGATTTTCCGATTTCACAGAGCGAATAGCCGAGATGGGCACACACTGTCCAACTGCAGTTCGTTTGCTTAGCTTAACAGGACTTTTCAAATTCATAATTCGAATCGGAACGCCATTTTGAACTTTTACCAGAGCCCTAGCCACTAGAAATTCCTTTTGGTTTAGTGCTTCGACTATCCGTAGGCTTCCCTGGCGACAATATCCATCTAAAGTGGTCATTATAATTTTTTCACTAAGTCCGGGTATAATGACGTCATGAGTGGTTAACAGGCGGATGACATCTTTGTCTTCATGGAAAGGGAGTTCTTCATCGCCGACCTTTAACACGCCCTTTTTCACGTCTAACACAGCTCCGAGTTTCTTAAGAAGATCCATCCCCAAAATGAATTGATCAGAAATATCAGCAATTAGCACCTGGTGATTGATGGGGGTCTTTCCGATGGTGACAGACATTTGTATTTCTCCGTGCGTTTTTATTCTTTCACCAGTTGCTGTTTTTAACTGCACGGTCGAAGATGAGATCCGAGAATGATTCTTCAATAACTCTGGTCTTGCAATAGTTCTTGTTGCACCTGTGTCTACTAGCAAGGATCTGTCTTCTCCATTAACTCGGCCATCGATGTACAGGCTCAGAACTTTTCCAGACGACGTAATGTTTACAGTGAAGATCGGGGCTTTGTTTCTGCAGGTCGACGATAGCCCCTTCCTGTCGACCTTTCTTAGTTTTCCGGCTGCTGTAATGGTTTTTTGGCAGTTGCGGCGAACGTGTCCAATCTCGCCGCAATTCCAACATCGTGGTTCACGTTTCTTTGCCAGTGACTGTATTGCTTTATTGACCTTTTCTTCCACTACTTTACTGACCTTTTCTTCAAAACTTCCAGAGCCACCTTCCTCTTCGATTGTTCTTACCCGGCTGTCACTGCGAGGTTCCACCATACGTACTCGCGCACTTCCATGACTAGCTTTCTTGGCGGCTTCGAATTCTAACGCATGGGCCAAAGCTTTCTCTATTTTGTCGTGCCTAGCCAGTCTCAAAGCCTGCTGGGCATCTCCATCACGAACGGCATCGATAAATGTTTGTACAGCCAGTTGATCAAGAAAGCTCTCCGGTGCCGTAGGGTATGCCAATCGAATCAGTCTAGCGATGTCCGCTTCAAGTTCCTGCAAACTTTCTCCAGGTTTCTGCATTCGGTTTTTGACTTGGGCATAGTAAACTTGCTGAAGGTGTTTATCGCCATATCGCATTTCGAGTCGCGCTACTATTTGTTGGAAGTTCTGTTGATCCTCGGGGATACTCCGCAACACATCCAGAGCATCTCCTCTCAGAGCAAGAATCAGGGCTGTAGTTTTGTCTTGAAGAGTCCATTTATTTGCCGCAGCCGCTGCTTCAAACTGTCGAACGTACGTGGTCCAAGGAATCTTACCATCAAAAGTAGGTGGCTTTACTCGGGCTTGCTGAACGTCGCCTTCTACTCTTGTATTTGTTTCTGGGGCACTACTAGTACGCTCTTTCGTAGTCAGTCGCAAGAATTGCTCGCGCAGCTCTTCATACTTGTGCTCAATCTCGACGAATGTTGCTTTAAATGTTTTGGAAACTTCCGTAATTCTATCTTCAACTTTTTCTTCAATTGATGTAGAGACTTCTTCGATAATCTTTCTAGAATTTTCTTCCAACTTCTCGAACTTCTCTTGAATATTTCTAGAATTTTCTTCATTAATCTTTCTAGAATTTTCCTCCATCTTCTCGAACTTCTCTTGAATATTTCTAGAATTTTCTTCCATTTTCTCGAACTTCTCTTCAAAATTTCTAGAATTTTCTTCCAACTTCTCGAACTTTTCTTGAATATTTCTAGAATTTTCTTCATTAATCTTTCTAGAATTTTCTTCCATTTTCTCGAACTTCTCTTCAAAATTTCTAGAATTTTCTTCCAACTTCTCTTGGTTGCTTTTCATTTCTTGTTGCAACACCTGTTGGCCATTTTGGATTTGCTGGAGCAAATGGAGCATCGTTTCTTCCATTTTAGCGGCAGCAGATCTTGTTACAGGCATACACAAGCACAAGCACTTAATTTAATCTTACTTTTAATTAATTTAATTAATTCCACTCCTGACACCAATGTAACGTTATTTATAAAATTCGGGTTCGATTTATATCAATATTTATTAAACAAAAACTAAAACACTATAAAATCCGTACAATTTATATCGATTATTTATATCACACACTTCGAAATTTATATCAGCTTTTCGCGCTCTATGTTTCGTCCGTACTCGATCGGTAGTAGACTGCCGCGATGTTCGATCCGCAACCATTTATACACGCAAGCAATGTAAGTCCAGTACATTCTCGAATGTTCCTACTATCGCGCGCGTAGAAAATTCCAGAGCGCCAAAGGCGACGTCATGTCTGGAGCATTTCCGTTACAGTAAGTTACGAAGAAGTTGCGAAGATTTTTATGCCCTAGGAACAACTGTGAAGTATTCACATGCTTTTTTTTTCTTTCACATCCCTGAGCTTGCTGGCCGTTTCTAGAAGCTTGGCAATTATTTCAAGTAGTAAACCCCTTGAAGACTTAGCTAAATAGCAAACCTGACTATACACTCACCTTGATTTTGCTAATAATAAATTTTCAATTTCAAAGGTCGAGAAGTTCAAATCTGACATAATATTCCAATTTTATTACTAATTATAAGCCGATGAATATTTACAGAGGTCATGATGCTATTATCTAAGATATTCAAATCCCATGTTAACATACCCTTACCATTTATATAACATATAGTTAAATTGGCATCTTTTTAATTGAAATTTTAAATTCATTAGAAATTAAAGCATGACACATTTGTGTGAATTTCTTACGATTTTTACAGATGAATTGATATGGATATACTTTCGAAGCCATTATACCATGAAATAGAGTCCGTTTCAGTTATTGTTGCTTAAAAGATGCTTTCAGTTACTAATAGTATCTGGTGTGGATGGCATCGCTGCGATTTACCGTGTATGATGAAATTCTATACTATTTATAAAACGAAGTGCTAAACAAACTGTACGAACAATAAGCCCATCCCTTGTGTAGAGCACTTAAGTTAAACTAATATCCCAGTCCCAGAACGCTATAATATTAACATAGAATTAATTCTCCTTGCAATTGAAGAGATTGTCTTAATTACTAAGAAACTGTTCTTTTTCCACAAATTGAAGATTGTTTACGATAGACTAATTTATCATAATTGCGAAAGTAACTCTTAAAAGTAGGTATCCAATTTGTAAAAACCTCGTCTACCTAAGCACAACGTCGGTTTCGAGGTTGTTATAGATTATTGGTAATTACAGATTTAATTATTAAGTTAAGAGCAAAGTTTTTACGTACCTCTTCAAAAGGGAGCTCGCTACCTCACTTTGCTTCCCATGAATCTTCTTGGAAATTTTAATTTACTTCGACGACGCGTATCGTTACAGTCATTTATCACCCTCGGGAAGTACAAAACTGTTTATAGGGTAAAATTCGCACGCCACGCTGTGATTATGTGTAACTAAATAAAATCTTCGTATTGCTAAATTACGTGTACGCAACACAAACGTACCATAACTTTTCATTAAGAATATCACCACGGCGTGCCAGCAATGAGGCTGTAATATGCTACCAACATTAGCTTTATTGCTCCTTTGGATTTAATTTAGAAAATGCTTTTAATCAAACAGTAACTCTTTCCGTCTGCAGCTTTAATATAAGAACAAGTCAAATATAGCGATGAAGTAAATTCGCATGGTACTCACGTAATATAAAATTTTAATTAGTTATTTAAATGCTTCTCTACCTACCTTATCCTCTGTTAATGAAATAATATCATTAAACTTAATACGACACATCCCACATATTCGTAATGTAATCCCGCTTTACGACACCATATAGGCATTAACTTTATGTTCATTTGTCAGAGCGTTTCAATATATACAGATCTCTATAAATACAAATTACATTTATATCCGCGCTAATCTAATGAGAAACGAAGTGGATTCGTTTTACATCCAAGTTTAGACAATTCCCAGGCGTATCCACAAATTACAGGGATTCGTCTGACCTTAATTTTTAATGCTGTTGAATAGTCAAACTGCAATTATTTCCACGAATTAATTTTAATTAACTTCTACTAGATTTACCTCCAAGTACTCGCCGTTCCAAATAATTGCTGTGTTTTTGTGTGTCTTTATACATAATGGCTTGGTTTCTGTTGTACGTATGTATAGTTCTGATTATTATCAGGTATGAAATAGCTAGATCTTACTACTCTGACTGTTGATCGCAGAAATAACTCCGCTCCGTAAAGCCACCATGTTCGTTAGATGTATGACCTTAAGTTAGCGAACAAGGACCTCACTAGGTACTAAATAAGTGGAAGAGAAACGGCATGTCACAAATAGGACTAGAGCTGAAGAGGAAGGAGAAAGAATGTCAAAAAGAGACAACTCAAAAGCGAAATTATGGATTGGGAAAAACATATGGAAAAAAGATAACAAAACTGGTGAACAGGTAAAATATAAACGTTCATTGAGGAACAACCTCGGGAACAACTATACGCCAAAAAAGGAATTGCTGAAACCATCGAAATTCATAAATATGAAGGGTCGTCCTTGCAGGTTTTATAATTTGAGAATTCGAAGCGTTAGCATTTGAAACAATAAATTTTATTTTAAACAGAGAGTAAATGTGGTGTACAAAAAAAAGCACCAATCGATAAGATTCACAAAAGCAACAATGTAGATAGAAAAATAAGAAACTCAGCACCTAAGGGGGAGAGTGTGCGGTATTAATCCCTCTCTTTCCCAATTTAGAAAAACACTGGAAATAATTACCAAAATGTACTGTACTTTGAATTATAAAATTGCTCTTTTCAAACCCACGCCGAATTAATTACTTGGCAACGGCTTTAGATGAACAGATCAATGAACCAACATCTCCTTAATAAAAAGCTAACATAAAAGATCAAACGGTTAAGTAAACGGACAACGAATAAAATTAGGAAAAAGGACAAAGCAATCAATTATTTTTTTTTATTTTTTATTTTTATTTTTTTTCTTAGGAGGGGAAATGCATTTACGCACAAAGTGTGGGGCTCCCCCAAATATTGGGTATACCCACTAAAACCCCTCCTTAGGCGTCAGCTGCTGAGGCTCGAAGAGTGTACAAACGTGTACAATATTACGAAAGAAAATCATATCGGTTGAATTCAATGTATCAGAATTATTTAATGTTTAACTTTGTTTAAATAATCGTTGTGTTTATATTGTTTTGGTAATTGTAAATTTAAATTACGTGTTAAAGACTAGATTTAAACATGTAGATTTGTAAAAGTTTATCTCATGTTTTTCTCTGGCCGTAGATAAGAAGTTTTCTCATCGAAGGAGTCTTGTTCAATTGTGAAGTTTACGAAAACGTCAGGTGTAGTGCAATACGAGATTTATCTAACACGTTGTTATTTAAGTGAACGTCATTAGTCGGTTTAAGCGGACACGTCTTTTCCCACTTGCGAAAAAGTTTAGTCGGAGTGTTGCGGTTATCCAGCGCTTATCGTTAAAGAGGTCTTAGGCCTTTACCCGCGCCGCGAAGGCGACACAATATAGCGACGATGTATCTTTTGTGTTTTACCTATGCTTTATATACTCGTACACCGTATACTCACCAACGCTACAGCAAAGAAACATCTAAGCTGCCTGTCGGTTCCTTGTTGCCGAGAGACTCGACAGGTCGTTGGCGGTGGTATTTTGCGTTTTTAATGAGGAAAAGGAAAATTAATATCGTGTCACAACAGAAAAATGAACAGCAATTTCATGAAAAACTAGTAGATGTGCACTGACAAGTTCCTTAGCGGCAACAAACATTTTATTTCATTGGTTTCTTGCAATAAAAGCACTCTCCTTTTCCTTTTCTTAGACTTTATAGAATGTTTTCTGTTTCGTAAGCACCAGTGCATCGCAGTTACATCGTCGTTTTCGCTTGATGACATTTTTCATTGAACTAATGTAGAAAACGCGTTGCTTTGATAGGACATCTCCATGTTGCCCGCTTGTGCCATGCCGAAATCGTGTCGCTGTCGCGTCTCTGTTGTGCCGCTTTGGTGGGACAATGCCCTTAAAGTTATCAGTTACAGAGTGTTTTGTCCACCATCAAAGGGGCAATACTATAATTGTAATTACAATGAAGTCAACGTCATCTGTTTGTTTGAAGATCGCAGTTATAAACATTTTTGATTATTGATTATAGGAAATTACGATATGTTTAATGTTCTATCGGTTGCTTGTTGCGTGGTATGTGGTATTCTGGCTCTGAGTGCCCATTTTATTTTCAAGTTGATTGCTGTATGGCGATTAAATTTGTTTAATCTGTAAATGGTTGGTTTTGTGTCTGATCGAGCCCAAATTACGACCCAGAGAGAGTTCTCAAGCTAAAATTTTCTATAGTTGGCTACCCATTCAAGCGCTAATTAAATTTGTTTAATCTGTAAATGGTTGGTTTTGTGTCTGATCGAGCCCAAATTACGACCCAGAGAGAGTTCTCAAGCTAAAATTTTCTATAGTTGGCTACCCATTCAAGCGCTAACTATCTCGATTTAGCTCCAAACTTGCATAATTAGCCACAAAGATAGGTAATTAAATCCCATCCAGTTTTTATGGCACTCAGATGTATAATCCGAGCACTTTCAGTGCGGGTTGCTATTTAGGAATAAGGTCTGTTTCATGTATTTACATCGTGCTTCTTTGCATACCTTTTTGCATCCACATTTAATCAACTCCATGCTGTGATGAGGGATTCTCGGTCCATTTGGGCGTCCCCCTTTCAATGGGGGTTTACAGTGTAGTTGAATTCCGCAGTTCTAATTGAATAAGCGTGTACCTGAAACCATAAAACATTTTTTTGGACAGTAAAAGTTTATTTAAAAATAGAGGCTGATTAGCAAAAAAATAATGAACATGTGCGGTTTTAAAGGTTTATTCAAAACGATATGATTGTGGCGGGTTCTGTGACGTAATAAGCCCGACCAATCAGCTCCTAGAACCATTCAGATGACATAACGACTTGGCAATATTGCAGGAGAATGGCATTTATAACTTGCGTCATCTGTCACAGGCACTTGTCACTTTCGTGCTAGATGCACAGCCGTCTATAATTACAAGCCATGCTGAGAAGTTTGGCAACGTTGTCCGAAAGTCAATCGGTGGGCCGATATAGGTTTTAATGGAGTCTTGTTACTTTTCAAAAATTGCATTTTTTCTCTTTCCTGTGTTTCGCCTTGGTGGTTTTAATACAGAAGAAAGATACTTAGGCAGCTTATAATTGTACATATATTTTATTTATTTACAAAAATGGATAATAACATTTTTATTTGACTTTAAAATTCGGAACGCTGTAAATTGGTAACTGTATCATAATGTGTTTTCTATCGAGATCTCCGAAATTGGTGAACTTCTGTCGAAAGAGGTCGAGGTGAAGCACACGCTTGAGCACTGAATTTCGGCAAAAGGACAGTAAATCGCTGTGACCAGGTGCGATTCGGAATGGCAGACTTTAAGCCAGTCGCTACTCCAGTGGGTCTAGGTACAAAGCTTTAAAGAGGGGAGCCCCGTAGACTTCAAATTCCCGTACCATGAACTCTTGGGGATAAGTTGAAAGGTTCCTTCAGAAAATCGAAATACCTGAAATACAAACTAATTGTATTTTTTCACGATAAACACTTACCGTACTTACGCACCACGTAGTGTGTAGGTCATATTTGAGCTTGTACAGGTACTTTGAACAAATACAAGTGCTTGAAAAGGGTCCAGCAAGGAGTAGCCTGTTTTAGAGGTTATGACAACAAATCGATGTATTTCGTTTAGCAACTTACCTGAATAATAATTTCTTTTCATTCCATACAGAGTAACACAAATTGTCGCAATTTCACTCTGTTAAAACAGGTACATAGGAATATTACACCCAAAACACGTATAAAATACACCTGAAATCTGCCAAATTGAATCAGGAAATCGGCCTACGATGCAGTGTTGCCATAATTTTGAGCACGGCTTGTAATTATAGACGGTTGTGCTAGATGCAGTTAAACATCCCTCTCAAAACGTCAAATGTGACAAACGTCAGACCCTCGGGTAAGGTTGCCAGCTCACTTCTACGTGATTGGTTGTAGGTTTATGACGTATTTAGTCCGAAGCGTTTCAAATTCGGACTAAAAACACAGCTTTTCAATAATTTATTTTGGGTTTATTTTACTCGCAAATAAAAATTGAGGACACACGGGTCTTTTTATTTTTAATGTACTTTGTGGATCAGAAATAAAAAATGAAGGCGGGATGAGCCCATTGGTGTAGGTCGTATCCCACTCCACCCGGATAGGTTGGGTACTCATTTCTGAGCATGTAAATCAAAACAGATATACAGTTGGAATTTTCACCTAAATTCAGTAAGAGAGTCCCTTTGTTCTGTAATTAAATTTTAAGGTACTTGTCTGTTCCTGAAGAGGGTTACCCCAGATGAAATCGCCCTGGCAGTTCGAAGGAGGTGCTGCTTTAAGGCGTCGCTGATTGGAAAGTACTGCATATTTCGCCGTTCTTCTTTATAAAGAGGACCTAACTAATTACCTGATCCCCCCAGGTATAAAATCTGTGGCACAGCTACATCAGATCAACGACTAAGATGGCCGGCAACAAACCAAAAAATGGATGTTGTGTGGGTATCAGGGGTGGAATTAGGTTCAAAGGTTAATAACTCCGAGATTAATCCCCCCCATATAATAATAGTATAGAGTTGGAAAGAACGCGAGCATTGGAAATTCTAGTATATTTTGGAGAAAACCACTGAACCAAAGAATGTAGTCGAATGTATGGTTGCTAACAAATTCTTTGGTCTTAACAAAATCACATGGTCACCCGTTAGTAACCACTTATTGTGGGTACCTCTAATTACTCTCTAATTGGGCAAAAGCCTGTTGCGGTCCCAGAACAAAGAAAGAGATAAATAAATAAACCACTATATAAAGCGGGAATTAGGTATTTTCAACCCCGTCAATTTGTTAATTCCTTGAAAAAATGCATTTATTATTTTATTTTATTATTTAGGTATCAAACGTTGATTCAACTAACGCAACAGTACAAGGTCATACTACGGTCTTTTGAAGAACCGTTATTCGCCGCTTTATTGGATAAGATGACAACCTACTCACGAACAAATTTATTTTTGTCTTCGTTTTGCGATATTGTCCTCACAAATAAAACTTCCATTTTTAAGTTAAAATTCTCTGCATTTGAGCGTTGTTTGTGACATTTTTAACTAAGGGTTGAGTTATCCACCGTCTAATAAATTTAATCCCAAAATAAATTCCTTAGTAACGATTGTTTCGATAATTGTGTCCAAGGATTCTATTCGATAAATAGATTTATTAGACGGTGGATATCTCGGCCCTTAGTGATTTTGTTTGGTGATGTAACTCTCATCATGAATCAAGGTTTTGCATTTCTAACCTGTAATGTAGAACCCCTAGCTAGCTAGCCGCGGCGATATAAATTCAATTTCTTGTATTCGTACAAGCTTATATTACACAATTTCTTCTAACCTTATAAACATTTCTTCAATTTAACTTTAATTTAACATGAAGAACGTATGTTGGATTTGCATTTAGGCGTCCCTCTCTGCACTGTCATTTCACTATGTTTTTTCCAATGTCGATAAGTTAAGACAAAAAATCAATAAAGACAAGAGATGCATCTATTCGCTGGAAAGGCTAAATTGCGAATTTATCAAACGTGGTACAGTAGAGACTAAAAGGTGTATTACATATTTACCATACATTTACGCAATGCCCTATATTTTATGCTCCCTTCGAATTGGCACTTAGTGTTCGACTAACAAGGAATACTTTATGTGGTATAATGGAAGTAAAGCTTTTATGCTGCATGAGCTTATCCTTACACCTCTACGTTTTCAATCTCGTAAAAGTGTTCCAGTAGATTGCACTGACAACTAGTTGAAAGACGATGGGCGTTGAAAGGAATTAATTGATTATATCATGGTTTTTTTTTCAAAGTTGCTTGTCACCTTAAGTGGTGGGAACTACCTATTACAATTTCACAGGAACAACAGATCCCAGTGAAATCTTCGCCACCTGTTGGTGCTGTCAAAACGAAGCTTCGAAAGCACAACATCCTTATTTCATTTGTTACGTTATCTATTTATAGTTCAAACTGGTAGCGTGGAGCTTACCCGTTAATTTAATTCTTTCACATCCTTACACTGTACACACTTATTCGTGACTTTAATGCGAAAATTTCTAGCATTTAAATTATAAAGTACATTAAATTAAACTCTACTGAAAATTACAAGTAAACATGCACTTCGCTCATGACATAGTCATGAGATATTTCATTAACGCCCCTAAAGGAAATTTATGGCCTGACCTAAATTACACCTAAGCTCAAGTTTAGGAAATAGAGAAAAAATAAAACCCGCCCGAAATCTAACAGCAATTTCCTGATAAGACGATTACAATGAACGAAAGAAAACTAATTAAAGCGCTCAATACCTGAATTTTCCCAATGCGACAAAGCTCTCTACAGAAATCACCAAGAAAAAAGTAATCACAGGAAGAGGAAGCGTCATTATTTTATCTACGTTATCCGCCAACAATCCCCAAACGCAAAGGGGCGAGCTGTAAACTACTTCAATTAGCGATTTTGCATAAAACGGAAATATGAAACAAAAAAAAAACTTAATATTCTAGAACGATAGGGAATTTCCTTACGGAAATACCATATCTCTGTTTGGATTTAATTCTGGGCACTAACCAAAAATCTCATAACGCAAGGTTGGGTATATTGCTCTCCTCTTTTGTACACTTTCGCTTTGTTCGCATTTATCTGGATTATACTTCTTAATCGCAACACCAAAGATGAAAATCTCTGGCATAAATTTGGCTTCCAATGGATTTGTTTTATTAAAACGCCCAACGTGAAATATTCAGGGCGTTTAGACCAATTTATTTCTTAAATTGAATAATTCGGGGCGCGAATAAGGTGGTTTGCAATCGCGCGGACGTCCGAATTTCAAATCGAATTACGCGGCTACCTTTAAATTTCTCCTGCGGATTGTGTACCGATGGTCGAAGAAAAATTTACGACCGCGCGATTGCAAGGGAAAGTAAAATCCGGAGCAGAGTTTAATCTAGGGCGAATATCATTCCGGGGCAATTATTCACGTGGTGTTGTCTAGTAATATCACTATAAACATTGTAATCTACTTTAAATGTCACCCTCTCACGAAGAGCTCATTTAATTAAACGTGCGCGGTAATTAATTCAGTTATAAACAGAAAAAAAAGCATAAATCATTATGCTTATGCCGCTAAATTAAGGGTATCGCGTTTTTTAATTACAAGGAGCGTCTGAAAACAAGCTGTGTTTTGAGACTCATCACGTGTCAGGGTATGTTTTTAGGGCTATCCCCTAAATAAATACTATGTGATTCGGCGATTAAGGGCGAACTGATCGCGATCAGGAAATCGAAGCAGAAAACCAACAGCGATTATGTTGATTTGGTACCCATTACTATTGCATTAAGTTCTGACAAACTGTACTTTTAGTAAACATTCGCCCGGATAAAGCTGTATAATGCGTTAAATTTTAGTTTAACCGTTGCTGGGAAAGTGCAAAATAATGGAACACAGCGGAGAATTATTATAGGCGTTAATTAAACAAACAAACTCATCAGATGGAGAGGGAGAGTGGAAAGAAAGATACGGCGGTAATTACACCTCCAACCTAAAAACAATTATATGCAACACAACAAAAAATGAGTTAGCTAGTGGTCAATTGCATAATACTATTGCAATTTCCACAGTGGAATCGTTTACAAGAGAATTCTTTGTAAGTGTAGAAAATTGAGCAAGGATCTTGATTCTGGAGCATTTATCTTTTACGTTTGCATTAAATTCATAGTATCAATGATAGTAACGATTGCCACAGAAATGGATGCGGTTTCGGAATTAAATGCATTCCAGAGGCGAATGTTTCTGAAGTCATTTTCCGGGGGCGAAATTTAATAGTACTGATATTCCAGTAGCGAACACTCCCTGCGGTAATATTCCGACGGATTTTCCTGGATGAAAATGCTTCTGGATGCAAATGTTCTGGAAGTGACATTCAGAGGTGAATTTTTCTAAAATGTTTCCCTACACGTATGAACTACTTCACATATTCTACAAATCCCGATAGACATCGAGGCGTCATGCAAGATTAGTCATCGGCAATAAAGTACGAAGGCGGATGTGACGCAATCTTTCCAGAAAATATAACGTTTGTTTTAGAATGTTCAAAAACATTCGGAAGCACTCGAGTTTGCGATGTAAGCAAATGAAATTGCGGTTCAGGGCAGTTCCAATTTCAACGCCGAAGTAATAAATAGCTATAAATTATCTATATGTGAGTGATAAAGTAATATATTTTAACTGTCATAAAGCATTTCAAGTCAAGCTGTTATAAATAATTTATTGTAATTGTAATTGTAAATAAATAAATCACGTAATTAAATTTACGTTACAGTATAGGTATTACATGTTCTTCGTTCGCCTGCCGGGTCGGCTGTCGTCACACAGTGAGGGCTATGTTTCATCCGCCTCAGTATATAAGATTCGTAAAAACCTCAGGTCGTTTTATGGAGATATAGGCATTTTAGGAATTCAATGAGAAATACTTCGGCATAACAGATTTCATCCTAAGAACAAGATATGCTACTACACCCTTTTTGAAGGGATGTATCCATTTTTTTTACGTTTTGTAGCTGTTTTATGTGAAGTTAGCATTTGTATGTAATCAACACCCATTATGTGCTCTATGCTGTATTCAGCCACTGATCTTCATAAAAAATAAGCTTTGATCTTTTTAGTGTGTCACCTACAAATTTTGGAAACATACCATGGATGATAACTGTTCCGGAACGTATCCGATATGTACATGTCAACATTTCCAAACAACATAGGATAAATCCTCTTTAATCTAAGTAGAAGTATTCCAGGTTATTTTCTTAATAGTATCTAGATTCTAGGTGGAGCGTACCCATAATCCTACACATTTATCTTTAATCAAGTCGTACCTGATTTTTATCTCCCAATATTTAGACTTTGTTGCAATTTTGATGTTGCAGAACAGGTTTGGTTTTATTTCAATTTATTTGAAAACCATGCATTTTAAAGGAAAACTAAATGTTGCATTTAGAGTTTTGGAACAAGCATGCTTTTTGAGTTTAAAAATGAAAAAAATTGTAGGTTATAGTATACTGAACCTAGGGACAGACTGTATTTCCCAATGGAAGATTCTTTAGGTAAATAAACTTCACAGTTAATATTTAAAATACAAAATACTACTCACAGTCTCACAGTTAACAAAGTATTTAAATGTAAACGTGAATCGTGTCAGATAAATTGTAAATACGGCCCCTTTTATGTGTAAGTAATATTTGGAAATACATTATTTGTAATATAGGATACGTTTGTACATTTAAAGTAATCTCCATTTCTTTCCTAATGTAGAGGAATTTTTTTGGTTCATTATAAAAATTCATATTGGATAAGGCGTGTAAGTGTGCGAATATGTAGCTAAACGTGGTTGTTACAATTTATAGTATGTAATAAATTATAATTTATAGGGCGGTTGACAAAAGAAACGGGGCTGCAGTGTCTAAAAGGTTGAGAATAATGGTGCTAGGGTATTTACCTTTTACCTGAGCTAGCCTGGGAATTAAGTACGAAAGGTAGGTCTCGACGTACTACAGTAAATGAAGAAGACGAAGAAGACGAAAAAAATTGCAAGAAAAATTTAATACATCGAACCACATCACGAACCTAAGAATACTACCAAACTTTGTTTGTGCTTACTAAATTTAGGTATTACAAGAATCTCCATCTCCCTTAGGAATGACTTTTAGAGCAAACCGTACCTACTAATACAAATTAAAATGCATCAATGCCCCTACGAAGATATGTCCTTTATTACATGATTTGGAACTGAATTATTTGTTGAATGCATTTCACATTACCGGACAACTTTTACTTCTTGCTGGTTAGGTTACATTTACCATTTTTTAAATCTCGACATTACTGTACCGCTTTTAGTTCACATTTCACACAATAATTTACAGATATTTAACAATAATTTACTTAATTAGTTAACTAACAAGCTTTCTCAGAAGCTTAAATAGGTCGAGCTTTTAGACTGATTTTCCGAGATCTCTGCTTGGTTAATGTGATCGACGTAACGCGGTACAAGGAACATCGGGACCATTATAGTTGCATATCATGTTTTTAAGAATGGAATAAAAACATCAGTATTAGAACCTTACCGATATCGTGCAAGTGTAAAGCTATTTGGGGGTCTCTTCAGTCTCGAAGGACTGCCTTTATCATAACGTTAAAAGTAAAGCTGTCCTAATAAACCTAGTAGTTTATCGAAAACAAATAGAATACGAAAATCTCTTAAAAGTCTGATTGAAACGAAGTTTCTAAGCTTCGAATTTCAGGAAAGCCGTGATTTCATGGTGTACTTTTTCAAAATTCGATTATTTATAGTTTCGGAGTTGTACCGACGTCTCCCTTAAACTGTATTTATGGCTGATATAGTTAGATTTATGACGGATTTTAAAGCAACGCTAGACTGCACCAGAAGACGTTTTAAAGCATTTCCAGAATTAGTTCGTGTTTTATGCGCTTTTTTCCTACATTTGGATAATTTGAAATTGAAGTCACACGTTTAATGGAAAGTAGGCATCTAACTCCAAATTGATTTTTTAGGTCTCTACGTTGTACGTGTGCGTATATAATAAATTTTATCAGCCATTACCGTACGTTATAGTGCTGTAAAAAAAAAAATGTGGAGCAGATGTACTAAACCAGATCACCTCATGCCAACGTTGATAAAACCGCGACAGCAGTAAAACATCCATAATGTTTTAATTGAATCGGAAATAGTTCGTTTAATTTCTTTGGGGTGAAAAATCACGACTCCACATGCAAAATGAGCACGTACGAAATTATAACGTTCATAGTGTTAACGACTGCAGCAGCAGCAGTAATGTTGGTATCTCCCAGGAATTGTGGAGCTAGACAATTCTCTTCACAAATTCAATTTATCGTAAATACAAATTGTTTCCTGGAGAATGAATATTCATTTCCGTTTTTAGGGGCGATAAAACAAAAATCATTATTCAACCGTTTCGCCGATAGAAACGGCAATAATTTTCAGGGAAACGTATAGGTGGTGTTATAAATTATACACGAGCGAGGGTCTTGTCGCTGTTACCGAATAGGTCATGTTTTTAGAGAGGGGGGTTGGGGGCATCGATGCTTGTCGTCTCAAATTAAGTGCGTATATCAAAAGGAAGAATTTATAAGAGTCGTTTATTATAAAAATTGTCTAATGTATCTTAATTCTCTTATCCTACACGTCGTCGTCGTTGTTGTTGTGGCCTGTTTTCCAAGTTTTGATAAAAACGTTATTCGCTACGTTGAACAAACTGGTTTATCCATATAATCCAAGTTTTTGTTTGATAAGTCGGGCGAACGAATGTAGGGGCAGCTCTGTTCATGGCTTTGGAATCCCGATCGTCTGGGATAAAGTCAAAACACAATGTAGATCAATTACTTTCTGATCTACCGATTACGTGTAATCTTGACGGTCAAGCTTTTCCAACACATACATTTTCAAGCGTCTAACCCGTGTCACGAACGCTCGTTTTTATTACGAATATAATTGATTAAATTTCGAACTTTACTAATACAGTTCGGCTTTATAATTAATCCGAACTTTGTTTAAGTCCAATTTACACATAATCGACGTTAAGCGTTTACATTCTATGACACAAATTGTCCTATGAACCACTACGATTATTACTAAACTGTATATAATATTTACATCATTCTATATTTGCCGTGATTTGATGTTTTGGTTTATTTTACTCATAAACAATTAATAATAAGTTACAGCTATGTTGGCACTCCAAGCACCAAATGTGACACCAAAGATCGTACAAAACAGTAGTTATGAGGGTGTGAAATGTCTCATGCCCTAATCTTTGAATATTATCGAAACTCGAATTGGAAGGTAGAGGAATTGTAACGGTTAGTGTAAGGATTTTAGTCACGTATGATTTTTGCACGTAGTATGAATTTTGGTTTACTTTGTCTTTGTTATCTTTCGGAATTGGCACGATTCGAGATCTTTCTGCAGAAACTACTTGGTAATTTGCTTGTCACCTAACTCGTTGCGTGATGCGAAATTGGTATAAATCGAAAATATTCATTTGGTTGGCTTGAAGAGCAAATTGGGGATGTTTTGAATCGATCTCTTTCTTCCTGAACGTAAGGATTATTCCGAATTTGTTTCTGATTGTTTGGATATATATGAGGTGTAATTATAGCGCTTCTTGTTCCGGAGGATTCTTCGGAAGGGGTTTTTGTTATATCTTACCGCATGAGAACCTTGCAAGTTCTAGTTCATGTCGAATTGGGAGCTTAACCCCGTTGTTAATAATTACTTGAAATCATCTCGTACTCGCTATGTGATTTCGCTTTTGGAGATTTTCTATGCACCTTTTTTTGGTTGACAATTTTTGTACAATTAGTAGTGTAAATTTTTACCGCTAGTTGTGCTTTCATCAGTAGCCGGCCGCCGGTTACCATTTACTCCGTTTGAATTCGACAGAGGCTTAGGAGACCGATCCGCCAAACCGCTGCTACCACTGACCTTGACCAGCAGAAAGGCCGTACTCTTGGTGGCGCTTGAGTCCGTCTGTCCGTTCCGCAACAGATCACCCAGGTTGCCGCCGACTGCCGCTACTTTCGTTCGCTCACATAATTTAGTGACTATAATTTATAAATTTATTTATTTTTGGGCTTACTATCGAAGTTCGTCGCAGTACTATAAATTTTATTAAAAAACCAAATTTCAAAATTGTTTTTAAATTCAAATTTAATTTTTTAAGTTACACCATGGGAAACCTATGATTTCGTCCTCTATGGTTTCGATACACTCCATGCTTTCTTTACCATGGTTTATAGTGCATTTTTTAAAAATTAAAAAAAATGTGCTATTATTTGCATCCGTCCGTCCGTTTGTTCGTCTGCCTGGACTCACTTCTGCGGTTTTGAACTACTTTTAGAGGAATGGTCCTAGAATCCTGAAATTTTTTGCAATATCTAGCCTATACCTTGAGCCCGCCCCATGAATTATTTCCTGAGATGCTGTTTTTGCATGTAAAACGTTCATAACTTTTACATGCGACACCAACTGGTTCCAAAATTTGCATACGCGTGACTTTAGTGGTGCCAAGTAAAATTTTTTCATAGGATTATATATACAATACATAAAAGTACATAAAAATTATTTCGTTTGTGGTGACCCATATTAGTGGATTCCTTCACACAAGTCTCAAGGTGCATTTATTGCATATTGTTTTTGGTCTTGACATAATTTGGAAGGGATCTTAAGCACTTGTCCCCGATTGGGAGGGTATAATTTGAACCGATTTGAGTTAATCGTCGCTGTCATACCACTGCTTTTTACGTAACCTCGTTATTTAGAGGTACACAATTCTCGACAGGAAATCACATATATATTGATTTGTGAATCAATTTCAGATGTTTTTTTTACCGATTTCGCACACTTGACAGATGTTACCGTGTTTTAGCGTATGTCTGAAATTGATTCACAAATCAATATGATGCAGGACCTCGTGATTTCAAGTATATGCTTGTGTGTAAGGTTCTGTTTTTGTATGGAATTTAACTCTACATCATACTCAATTTTAAAACCGCTTTAAATCAAGATTAATACCGGTGCCTAATCAATCCACTTGACAATAAGGCAGCTATCAACTTCTCCCCGGGAACAACATCTAACAAACAAAGCTAGGAATGACGATATGGAACTAGTTCAATGGGTCCAGGTTGGTAAAATTAATTAATTCATAATTATTTGGGATAATTCCTTTCTAAGGAACTATACAACGATAATCATTTTAATATTTTAAACATTTTATTTGTTCATAATTCTCTAATGGGTCACCTCTTCAAGTACATATTGTGATTAATGTAGCTGATAAGGTACCTGTAATCTTGTTTAATTATCAATTACTTAATCTCTTTCAGAACACTAATTTGCATTCATGCATCCCTTGCAATCTCGGGGGTTACAGAAGCAAGTTTTGCAGTCAAGTCCAATATTAATGTTGAGCGGGTAGATTCGGGTACACATATTGCTGTCGTAATTGTTTGTTTTAGTAATCGTTGAACAATCGAAGGTTTTTCAATAATAATTAAAGTTTGTTATCTTTATTTATCCTTGTACATGCCTCTTATTCAAGTTATACAAGTTATATGTTAAGAGTGAATTAAATCCTTACATCATCGATCACGATTGAATAAAGGGGCTCATTTGGCGCTTCCTTGGAGTTTAGTTCAATTTTAAAATAATTTTGATATATGGAGATTCCTTTTGTATTAGCGGGAAATATTTTTCATATTGTGAGAGGAAATCTATTTAAGTTATTGAATTGATTTTGATTGCCTTGAGGATCAATATATCAGTATACTTCTTTATATGATATCATTGTGGTATTGCTTGTATCTTCGCAGTTTTATATAAAGAATTGGGTGGTGCTCAACTATACGAAGAAGCTACAAAGATTTTATGCCCAAACCCACCTACCGCTTAACGGAATCTCAAACCGTTTTATTTTTACTACCCTGAGCTAGGTGGCCGTTTATGCTGCGGCGCTTTTAAAAACGCAGTGCCACTTAAACTTACGTCATCATTATTCACAAACGAAAGAGTTCAGTAAGGAATTTAGAAATAAACATGCGTTTTTTTCTATCCAACACAAGCCTCCTTTTAAGAATCGAACGTTAATAATCAACCTGTATCCTTTGGCGATAAACAGCTATGTTCATCTTACTATGCTAACAAATAAAAGTCTTTGCTCTAAAATTGTCATGGTACAGGGCGAGTCTACGATTGCGCGGAGTAACTTAATGCCTTGAAGATACGATTTTTCGATAGAGTGCTTTTGTATTATATGGTTGAATATTTTCCACATTTTAAAAATATTTGGAATTATACAGGGTGCGCTCATAAAGTAGGGCGGTACATTAATTTAAATGGAACCCCCTGTATTTGAATGCATTTTTTTATTGTACGTGTAATTGTACGACTTTTTTTATTATGTGGTTAATATACGAAGAACTTGTAGTTTTACAGGAAATTCGATTTGTAAGAAAAATTGGGCATTTGCAAGCGTCAGTATATCGTCAAAATTATTTTCATTCCAGGTTCTATATCTTTTATCCTGGGTAAAGTAAAAGTCAAATAAATACATCTACTATGAAACATTAAAAACATAGCTTACAGGGTGTTTTTTTTGTAGATCCAAATTTACAAAACTTCATATTAAAAAATCTCACTTTTTTAAATGAAACACCCTGTATAAGCTCCTCTAAAAACCTTCAACTTTTGATAACAATGTCCTATACCTATCTCTGATAGTTTTCGAAATAACTGGGATTTCCTGGTTTTCATATTCTAATCTATAATAAGTTATATATAATTTACATAATAACGTGGTGGCCATGCAAAACAAGGCAATTTTTATCTGCCTCGTCCAAAAAGAAAATCATATTGATTAATTCATTTTTCGAATAATTCATTTAAGTCTAAAAACTGGAATCGTATGTCAAAAATTAAAAGTGAAGT
>NW_022170511.1:3971158-4042515 GCF_008802855.1 Photinus pyralis
CTTTTCTGCCTGCCACTGTGCCAATGACAGACAAGGGAAAAAGCGAGTGGCTTTTACGGACGCGGACGCCCATCAGCAAGCGGACTGCGTTCAGTCATATTTGAAAATAAAGGGACCGACGCCTCTACTACCAAGAACAAGGTTATGCATCAGGATATCATCAGATATAAGTTTTTTGTTTGCATCTATATCCCTAATCATTCTGTGTGAAAAACCTCATAGGTAATGAAGCTGGAGCTGGTGACGACAGTTGCGCAAAATGTTTGTTTGGGGGGCAATTAGTGCTCTAATCCTGTTTTCTAGGGATCTAACAATATCCTTGGATAACCGAAATCTCTGCCCAAATTCCTCTTCATCCCACTTGCCGAAATGATCAACACGTTCTTTAAAATTTCTGCTCTTCTTCGAATAAACTCATCCTCTGCTGAAGAGTAGAAGAGTCATCGTCGCTTAACTGCCCACAGTAACCGACCTTTTGCACGTCCAATTCCAATTATTTCCTTTTCGTTATAAATCGAAACAATGACACAAAACAAAATAAACTGGTTATGATCACCTTTATTCTTTACACGTTCGCGCGCCTAATCTCCCCCAAAACCCGAAAAAATTGACGGATTGACTACAATCGGAGATTGAGCTCTGGTTAAGACCCAAGCGGCGTTTATAATACGCGCAATCGCACTCAAACTACGATTGAACGCCAATCTCCGTTCAAGCGGGCTTTATAATACCGGCCCTTAAACAATTAAATACTAATACATTAAATACGATCGCTTTGGCCCGTGGTACACCATCAGAAAGTTTGTAATACTGCCCCTGTTCCGACGTCACTGGCTTGGCTTGAAACCATCACGGCCTGTTGCAGGAAAGCGAATTATAATCAAAATCCTAGATTATTTGCCAAATCTGAGATTAAACAAGAATTTTGACATTTGATTGGCTGCCAATCAAATGTCATAATACCGCATTAAACAATAATCCTGGATTATTTTTTTTGTGCAACTGGCCGTCAGTGTTTTAGCCGGATCGCAATGAATCAGGGTTGTCATTTGAAGTCAACAACACATTTTTCAGTTTGCTAAATGTCGTCGGTCGTCCAGTTCCAGTTTGTATTTTTCATCAAGTGACGATGGATCGGAATCATATTACATGAAGGTTTTCTATGAATCTGTCATAATAGGTGATTGTTCCAAGAAAAGATCTTAGTTGTGTCGTATTTCTGAACATACACATTCCCTTTATCGCTTGAACGTGGTCTTCAGTAGGATGTAGGCTACTTTCATCTATTCAGTGGCCCAAATATGTGATGCTATTTCAACGAGTGACATTTTCATCTTTGTTTCTTTATTTCAACTGCTTGTAATCGACGTAAAACATTTTAAGCCAATCCATGTGCGCGAAAAAATTAAGAGCTGTAACCCGGACATCATCAAGGAAACATGCAACTCCTTCTAAGTCCGATTCACATTATCGGTTACGTCACGGTCAGATCACGGTTCGGTCACGGTGCGGTCTATTATTGTAGCGTGTATTTCTTATGAACATGTCTAACCGTAATCTTACCGATAATGTGAATACCCTGTTGTTAAATTGAATAGTTCAATTCGAATTAAGGAGAGGTTTTGTGTCACGTATTTCGGAGAAAAGTTTAAGTTTTATATAATAAGAAGTTTTTTAGGCGGATTCATTTTAGTTATTGTATTTTACAAATTTATTTGTAAACAGGTAGCTTTTTTATCTCATTCTGGCCGTCTGGCTGGCTGGCAGCAAATAAAGGCCCGTAGACGACCGCTTGTAGAGAGACGAGGAGTGTACGTGTACCTACCGGGGCCGTGTAGTTAATAACTTGTGGGATGGGGCTACATGATGTGGGGCAGCGACATCTTGGCGTCATCCCCGAGCGTAGTTAACTAACGTGGTGCTTTTTCAGTTTTTTCATATCACGGTCTCTCTTTCTCGTATCGAGCTATGGGAAGTGCCCCAAAAATGGAGTACCGTTTTGTGAAGGGTTTTCAGCGAAATCCACCAATATGGAGCAGTTATATGATTCTGTGGGCGTTAGAAGTGAGTACGGGCAAAGGCAATGTGGTAGTCCCCGAGAAGATATTCTAATGGTGGGGTCAAAACTTCAAAGGCGATTTACTGTAATGAAGTTACTTGTTTTCCGTCCTGAAGTTTTATACCCGAAGTTATGACCACACAGTATATTTGTTAAGTCGACCAGCATTGCTGAACACACGGTATCTAGATGCGCTGGCTAATACAATACTGATCTGTCACACAAAAATGCTCTGAAGTCCCTTTCGATCTCACACGACATTGATACATTTTTCTGTATGAGTCTAAGTAATTAAAATCTGTTTCGATCGAGGGCGTGTAGCGTGCTTTTTGTCGCTGACCCTGTCGCCACTTTTTATTACAGTAATTATCGAATAAATTTGTATTGTGTTTGAATGAACAATTCCATCAGTTTGAACCCAAATTTCAACCCTTGATTTTAAGAGTTTCATATTAATTGTTTGTAAGTGAAATTAATTGAGGAAGCTGGGCAGGTGTTTTGTGGAAGAACGTTTAAAATTAAAAAGATATGTCTACAATGAGGACGGAGACCGAAAAAGAATGGGTAGCTACGATCCTGAAGGACATAAGAGGAACAAATAAAATAATTGAGACGATGAATGAGAAAATGGATTCAAAGCATAATGAATTAAAAAAAAAAGGAACATATGCGGAGATACAGAAAATGGATGGACATATTGCGGCAACGAGAATCAAGCTAGTTTAGAGGTGAAAAAACAAAGCGTTGCAATTAAAGTCGAAGCCTATCCAGACGATTTCAGACGGTTCAGTTGGAAGTTCAGTTACAGAATATAACCACACTTCCGTATGCACCGAAAATTGCAAAGAGAGATTTTTATATTAGTAAGAATGAATAAGCTAAGGGACCGAATGTATGTTGTCCTACAGTCTATTCAAATTCCCGCACTAGTGGGGGAATTGATCACTTTGCGCACGCGATTTGGTTAATTCTTAAACGATTGTAGCAAAAACGTTGTTCCTAACATGGGCGCGAAGATGATTCCGAACCTATGCTCGTTTTGATAACATACTGCTTTCGTTTCGGAATCAGCAATTTCGTGCACTTGTTAGGAAAATAACTACTTAAGCATTGCAAGGAAATGGTTTTACGTATGTGTATTCGGAATGAGGTGAATAAAATGGATCATTGTAATTAAAATGAAAGGAAGGAGTCAAATGTAAAATGACAAAAACCATGGACTAACGCGAGTTGGGTATTTAAACGGATCGTCATTGTAAGGTAATGCGTTGATGAAGTCGACAGACAATACGGCGTTCCTATAGATATGTGTTAAGAATGAGAGAGGAGTAATCGTTAACGGGTAGCCGCAGACGTGGAATCTGCGCCAGGGTAAAGGTCAACGTGTTTCATTCCTCCGACACCCTGAGGGATATCGAAGGCGGGCTGTTTAGGGATTCCTGGCCCTCTTCAGCCAGAGAATGGGAATTTAAGGATAAGTAAAGTTAAAGATAGGAACGGAAGGAACGGAGTTAGGGTGCTGAGAGGGAAGAGTACTGCTCCAGCATTCGCCTCGTAGATGTCAACATATAATGCGAAGCTACGTACGTCTGAGGAAACCCCTCTTTCAAAACCCCTGACAGAGCAGACGGCAGCGGGATTCAAACCCACTCTCTCCCGAATAGCAGACAGCAACGCAACTACTGCGCCACCGGCTATCATCTTCGCGCGTTCTAAATCATCCAGCAAGGTGGGGGATGGTTGAGTAAAAAGTTGTCTAGTAACCATGCTAGGATTGTGTTACCGGTCCGTGCAGAATACAGCTGGGAAGCCAACTTCATTTCTACATTAAAGAAACAGTCGTGTTTTTGTGTACGCTAATTGCTTGTAAAGTTTGAGACTTATTCCAAGACATTCTTGGCATATTAACGTATCGCAGTTCGTTTTATTTTTATTGTACATACAATGAATTTTCTTTTAGCACCTGACGGTGATACATTATATATTTAATAAGATGTTATTCTATATCAGCAACGAACATAATAACCGTTTCATAATTTAATAAGGATTATTGGCTTATTATTCATCCTTCTACGCCGTTCCTTAGGAGGTTTATTAACCGACAAGCAGTGGAGGCATATTAATATAAAACTCTTTAAGAACCACCCCAAGTCCAAAGGTTGATACAGAAGCTCAATTTGTGGAACAGGAGCAAGCGGTTGAAGTTTATAATCAAGATGAAGTTTCAAGCGAAGAAGGAGTTACAAAAAGATTATGAGATTATTGTGTTGTGGTAAACCGAATGGAAGAAAATACATGATTGTTTTCACTGGGAAGAAGAAGAGGGAGCGAGAAGAATTACAGACATTAAGACCGAAACGAGATGGAAAGCACCGGTTTCCGGGGTGCAAATTAGAAGATGATTTATGAATAAAAGCTATGGGCCGAGAAGAGTTACCAGTTACATGTATAAGAATATAAGATAGGTAATTGTATGATCAAATAGTAACTGAGAAATCACCGGATTATGTGATGTTTATAATTTTCCCAGAGAGGGTATGGGTTAATTTATTTTATATTTATTTATTGTCCCTCTTTTTTTGTGGGCATTTAAAAAAATCCGTAATAGACATTTTCTTATGCATTTGATAGTGAAACCTTTCTAGAGCGCCCATGGCCCTCCTCCTACCAGACACAGTGTATGTCATGGGCGCGTGTCGTAACCATTAATAAAGCAGGAATGGGCACCATCTTAACCCTTCCTCATGGCACATTCTACCCCAGTTGGAGTATTCGAAGATCTTGGAGAGCTCAGAGCTAGTTTAAGGCGTGAGCCTGAGCCCCCCACCCCCGCCACGGTATTGCCTATAACCGTGCATTGGGGTATTTTGAATAAAACGTGATTGCACATTGCATCTTAGCAATTGAACTTTGATCACCAATTAGCACAGTTTGAATTGCTAACTGTATGCCGTTGGTAAAAACACGCGTCTGACAATACGGATAATAAAATTGGTTTTCGACGTCTGATTTGAAATTTGCCTGAGCTTAATCTGTATTGGAGAAAATCAGATTCGACTCAACGGGAGTGTGCATTGATTAGACACTTTTTTTTTCCTTTGTTGTACTAAATACATTAAACCAAACTCCAAAGTTTAAAAATTACAATTCTTTCTTACTGCTTCCGAGCTTTATACACAAAATATAATACCAGCGGTGATAACAAGGAACGAAGGCGAACAAAATCTGATTTGAATACGAATTAGGTCACGTTATAATGTAAAAAAAAGTATACTGAAATCAATAAATTAAGTAAGGAATTTTAATCGAAGCCGAAGGAAATCAAATATAGCAACCTAAATTTAATTTCCGTCTACCGTTCATTTTGTGTATCAGTCATAAATATTTGAAGGGTAATTTTTTCCTTTCAATTTAACTTCGGATTCTTCCATTTAATGAATATCTATTAGGTGTCAGGAAAGTAAAGGTTAAGGGAACCCGACCCATCCAATTACCAAGAAGGACATAGGGGACGCATCAAATGTCAATCAGAAAGAAGGCTATGCCATTGTTTTCGCTCGTGGTTCGACGACGTCGTTTTCATATCGCACTCTGGGGAACTAAAGGCGTGCAGGTTCACGTGACGTTTCAAATGAGAGCAAGTTTAGATATTATTGTGTAATTAAACCCCTCTTATTTTATATGACTGCCGAATCTGACCTCATTCCACAATGTATAACTCAGTCACTATAAGTGCACGATGTACCTGAGCAACTTAGTGCACATTCTTCAATTGAAACAATGAAATGTCATTAAGGAGCGTTTAGAACACGCTTTGAAATAAATTTTATTGCACTCCAACTAGAATTTATGAAATCGCTAAAGAAATGTCATCTATCCGATCTAGTAGGTACCGGTATTTATGTTGCATGATATGACCTTTGTGACTAAATTTACCGTAAGGGTGCGATCGTATTCGCAAAAGTGGTTGCTCGTATTTCTAAGCTGTCAATTATTTTAAGATCGACGATAAATATTTGCCCAAGAAAGCTGACAGTTTCTATGAATTTTACATAAAGTTTGCCGCGGAGTCACAATTACTCAGGCAGCGGTTACTGAACCCCAACGAAAATGCATTCAACGGTAGATTTTCAGCCTGTCATACCACAGACATCCGTTATTCATAGCTTTCCTTTGATTTTCTGCCGCTTACCGGCCAATATGTATCTGAAATGAAGGGAAAATATAAAGGTTCTTTCCCCACAGATTGCGGACATCAAAGCCGTTACCAACCTTATGAAATCTTTGTTTTTACGAAGCTTTATGAAGACGAGGTCCCTTATTTACTTACTGGCGTTTTAGAAGAATATTGAATCTTAGCATATAGATTCCCAACTTTCAAAGATCAAAGGCTTAAGCTTTGCCCAGCAGTGACGATAAGATGAAATATGAGACAGGCGGATTCGAAGGAGAAACAAATTTCGCGTTTCAATTTCAATTGCGCTTCCCTATTCGTTTTAATTATTAGTTTCTAGATACCTACCACATTTTTGTTACAGACTAAAATAGATTCTCCAAATTTAACCTTCTCCTTTTAAGTCCTCATTGTACTAAATTTCCTTATTCAATGCATCAACTGACAGAGATTCCAATATTAGTAGTAACTGAAATCTAGACATAATACCATCCCTTTATAGAGTATTAATACATATTCACCAACCTGCAATATTAAATTTTACATGTGGATGAACACAATTGTTGGTACGAAAACTTCCAAAATGAAATAATTGCCTCAAATATGTACCCATTATTATTATACAACCAGCACAAGGGAAAGCAGCAATTAGTTTTTTTAACAAAATTGAAAAGATAATATAATAAATAATATAATAAATATTGACTTTATTTTTGCGACTAAACAATCGTGCGACAGAAAAGTTTTCATCATTTCCAAAGCGAGTATCCATTTCACATTTTCTTATGCTGCTTGTATTTTCGAGCAGATGTAATAATATTGGCTGTTTAACATTAATAAACATTCCTTCCTCTCGCCCTCGGGAGGGACAAATACCAAACATGTGTATAACGGGTTTAGTTACATTTACAAGGGTCGATGACCCCACGTGCATACATTTTTATAATTTCCTGACGGTTAGCTCAGTAATAAAACTGTTTTTATACCACTTGCCTTGCGGAACATTGCCCCTTTCCCACATCAGAACCTGAAATTCTAATGCTCTGGTTTGATTGAACTGCAATAAATACGCATATGACTTTACTTGATTGAATAATGAATATACATAGTAGGTAAAAATCTATAAAATTCAATTTTTCTTTACACGCTTTTGGATCAAAAATATTAGCTGTATTCTTAAAATAAATACAAAAAGAAAAAAATTGCAATCCCCATCTCTTCTCACGTTCATCCTAAATTTGATCCTTATCTAAACGTTTTATCTTAACCTATTAATGAATTATCAGTACAAGCTTCCTATTCAATGCTCGTAATCCAACTAAAGGAAAGGTATCACTGAAACTAAATGCAAATCTCAATCAATGAAACAACATCTCCAAATCTTTTCGATTCTTATCAATAAGTGCAATACGAAATCTGTTCATGAAAATAAATTTCTTATAGGTCAATTTCTTCAGGAAAATCGACATTACTTTTCAAACAAAATGAATGTACAAATTCCTGAAAATAGAGGGCCACTACTTTGTATAAACCAAAAAATTAAAAAAACTGACAGTAATGGATGACACTCCTTTCAGGTTACAGTTAGTCTTATCTCCCCTTGAAAAATTGCTGCTCCCTTTAGAAATGTGGAAACAGATCGCTTTTGTGTATGGACTCTGTGATGAATGCAAAACAAAAATGCTTCAAATTCTAGAAAGCAATACTCGAGATCGTGATTATTTATGCACACAAATATAATGCAAAATTTTGCACCACTGTGTTGATATTTTCCCGTTAAGTGATTAGCTTTTGCTGTGAGCGAGATGCACGAATTAATTGTCCCTAATTTTTTTCCCGTATGCCGTTAAACACAAAGGTTTATTGATAGTTATTTGCGTAACATTATTAACACGAATTTTGCACAAAGCCCTTGCTCGCCTATGGTATATTGCAATAGTTTTACCCACACCAAAATGTTCCATCGCGTAATTTCATCACTTGTAAATACATACGGCATTGTCCGAATTAGGCTGCTAAATAGGATTCCATGGCCCCGTAATTGTAATTTTACTGTACTTTGCATATTTGTACATATGCAAATTTGCGTAACACTAGCATAGCAATTCGTCGCGAACTCACTTAGTCTTTTTTTTATCGTAGTTACTCTGCTAGTTCTTTACGAGTAGTCTGATAGATTTCACTCAATAGAATACCGTTCTAGTTTCTATAATCGCACGAATCTTTTCACAAAAGCGAAGACAGTTAACAGCTATACGTGATCGCACCAAAATTGATAAAAGCTCCCACTCGTAACTTCACTACGAATTCAATTTCCGCGCACTTAGCGCAGAACGTGATCGCTTACGAAAATTAGCTTAAAAATATCGCAATCATGCGAAAATAAAATTCTCGCCCAAATAGTATGTACTAACTCTTCGAAAGTCTAACCTCGCCTGTAAAAAAGAACCTTACAATCCGGTCTCTCTTTGCTTATCTAGCACACTTTTATCGAAAATGTACACCTCGTAATCGCCAGACATACTTTCGTTCGCGTTCGCTATGAAGCAGTACATGTGTAAATTTTCCTATGCCGAACAAAATACAAATTTGAGAATAATACTTTTTAAGCTAAAACGACTACGTACGTAAGGTCACTGACGCATGGTGTGACAGGAAAAATAATTTTCGTTTCGTAAAGACAGAAAAAAGATCAAAACACGCGATTAAATATAACATGTTATCCATAAATCAATAGATTGACCCTGCTGATTCAAAATGATTATGTTGGATGATCAATTTCCTTTGTAATGATATTTAGTGGTTACTAAGTTAAACAATGGAAATTCACACTTGCCTTAAATTTGATCAGCTACAGATCAACAATGAAATCAATAAGGTGCCACTCTAATCAAACTTGTGATCAAATCATTTTCAAGTAGACAGGGAATATTACGAGTTTTTAATTCAATTACCAGCAGTGACGTTATTTGACCTAATGGAGTGCCGCCGTTGTTGTAAGATTCCTTGGTTTGAATTCAAATTTTGTCTAGCTTAAAAGCGGGATATTTACATAGCATTGTCACAATGGGGGTTTACAGTATAGTTGAATTCCGCAGTTCTAATTTAATAAGCGTGTACCTGAAACCATAAAACATTTTTTTGGACAGTAAAAGTTTATTTAAAAATAGAGGCTGATTAGCAAAAAAATAATGAACATGTGCGGTTTTAAAGGTTTATTCAACACGATATGATTGTGGCGGGCTCTGTGACGTAATAAGCCCGACCAATCAGCTCCTAGAACCATTCAGATGACATAACGACTTGGCAATATTGCAGGAGAATGGCATTTATAACTTGCGTCATCTGTCACAGGCACTTGTCACTTTCGTGCTAGATGCAGTTAAACATCCCTCTCAAAACATCAAATGTGACAAACGTCAGACCCTCGCGTAAGGTTGCCAGCTCACTTCTACGTGATTGGTTGTAGGTTTGTGACGTATTTAGTCTGAAGCGTTTCAAATTCGGATTAAAACACAGCTTTTCAATAATTTATTTTGGGTTTATTTTACTCGCAAATAAAAATTGAGGACACACGGGTCTTTTTATTTTTAATGTACTTTGTGGATCAAAAATAAAAAATGAAGGCGGGATGACCCCATTCCTTTACCTGCTTCTATTGTTGAAGTACCTAACTTTTAATGAATTGCAGAGCTTCTCAAACCATAATTTTTTCGGCCACGCTTGTCAGTATTGTTTAAATGTCGTTTTTAGATAAGTATTAATATTTTTCCCTTATTAGATAAATAACAACTTGTTCGGTAAATACTTTACACTTTACTACATCATTATAAGTTGGTGGAAAACATGAAATTATAGGCTACAAAATTCCACGAACATACTAATGACTACTAAAATCAATAATCAATTGCATGAAAAAGTTCCAGCTCGAGTTTTACTTTACCTGGCGTCATTTGCAAACGTTCTTGAATCAACTCAAGTTTGTGTAATGAAAGGCGGTATTCTATTTTGTGTTGTTTGCGCAATTTTTCTCCGTCCAATTCACAATTCGCAAATTAGAATCCGTACGTCGTCGTCTGAAGAGCAATGTGGTGCGAAAGTTATTGAAACGATTTTTGGAAAAGAACCCCTTTACTTCGTTTACTATAATAAGTCGAATCATTTTTTACAGTTCCATGTAAGTAATCGCAAGATTATTTTTAGCACCAAAAGCAAGAGGCTTCTAAAATGGCTTGTTTACAATTTCGTATCGCAAGCTACCAATTTAAGCATATTCCGGCAAAGCATCTCATATTTGCGCCAAACCACACAAAAGGACGCAATAGACGAATCCTAGTAATAACCGATTAAACAATTTAGCGAAAGCGGTCTTGAAGAGCTTTTGGGCGGTCAATGTGATCTGCGTTGCAGTGTTGGCGATCGACGCCAAAAGCCGCACGAATTCGCTCTTTAGTCCAGTCAAATTAGCACAATTTTGGACAAATAAAAACATTAATTGGTAAAGATCTGAATTTTGGTATACACATTTATTGGGACTTTCTATTCAACATACTAAAAGTCCCTGTCAAAATCTGTTGCGCTCGAGACGCCATCTTGGAAAAACGGTACAACATTTCCAGTTTTTTGCCCATATCTCGGCAACTATTACTGACACGAAGAAATAGTTTACATGAAAAATATAGTTTACTAAATTCCCTATAAAAAAGAGTATTTACATTTTTTTTGTATCTCCAATACTTTAGCTGTAATCTCATGTTGAATACGTCAGAACGCGTTTAAGCCCCGTATCGTAGTTATAGAAGGAGGCCCTCTTTTTTATGACTACACCGATAGCTGTAACAGAGCCAAAAAATGAACAGAATTGTCGTGCGATAAAGCATTCTAGCAATGACATAATGTTTGATGATATATCATGTTTTTTTCAAAAAGGTAAGCGAAAATGTGTAAAAGTGTTGGAGCAACGATGTGATTTCTGAAGCTGAAGAACGCCCTTATCTGCATAAGTATAACGTGCCTGCTAGTGAGAGATATTAAAACCGACATCGTTATCAGACCTTCAGAATTACCTTGACCCTGTTCGGACTGCACTGAAGGCTCCCAGTCCACACTCAGTGCTCACATTGAAGATGAAAGTTCTATTGAGAGAGAGTTTTATGAGAAACCTTTTAAACGTGTCTCATACCAAGCTTGAGTGCGACGACTTCGCATATATAAGAAATACTGGTAGAATTTTCAATGAATTTAATGATTTGTAAAAAGCTGTAAAAAAATATCTGCGCGACTGTTTCGAGAGCTCAGGATACTTGATTCCCTATTCGATGTCGGATTATAGCTAAAGTATTGGACATACAAAAAATGTTAATATGCTTTTTTGTGGGCAATTTAATAAACTATATTTTTTACCTGAACTATTTTTCCGTATCGATAATTGTTGCCGATATATAGGCAAGAAACTGAAAAAGTGCTCCTTTTTTCCAGGATGGCGCCTCGAGCGCAACAGATTTTGACGGGGACTTTTAGTATGTCCAATAGGGAACACTAATGAAAATGTGTACCAAAATTCAGATCTTTACCGATTAATGTTTTTATTTTTTCTTATTTGACTGGACTACTTATTTACGGGAGACCCACGCGACTCCGTAAATTATTGTGGAAACGAAATAAACGTGGTCCACAATCAAAGTTGTACATGTTCAATTAAGGACGCAATTCCTACAGCTACCAGGAACTACAATGGATGCAACGCAGCTGTAGGCAGCCACATTAAATGATGGTACGATTTTCATCCAAGGGACTATATCTTGAATGTTACGCATTCTTTTGTCTTTGTTAATACAGACAAAAAACCCTAATTCGGCCTCTTCAAAAGTGCCACAAAACCTCCTAATCGTGCTCCAGAGGATTACAGCTGCTTTACCCCGCGAGGTCTGTCCTATATTATCAACTATGACCTTCTCCTTTCATTTGTATTCCAGCGAAAACCAGGTGCCAAATTCTTGACTGACCAAATCTCTGAAAGATTCCGCTGATTTTATGCATAGGGTATACGAATGAAGTATGTGAAAGTTCCCAAAATATCAGAAAAAGCAGAATACCTAATAATATACGTTAATTCATTTTCTTAATAATAATAATAATAATAATAATAATATATTTCATGCATTGTACATCTACTTACAATCGTCATAAATCGAATCTGTATATGAAATATGTATAACTAATAATTATGACAGGTTATCCTTACTGTAATTAATAAATTCCTGAACAGAGTAAAAAGCATTTGCAATTAAGAACTTTCTTAGTTTGTCTTTGTATGATGTAAAATCACTTTACTTGATTTTGTCAGGTAAACAGTTAAACAGTTTGTAAATAGTAATATGGGGACCATTTTGGGATTTAGTCAACCTGCAGAAGGGTACACGTAAAAAAGTTTTCTGTCCTATGAACATCACGTTGCGTTATAAAAGTATGCGCGTTCGACTTAGCATGGCATAAACCTGCTAAAATATACACACACGGTAATGTTAGAATGTTTAATGTCTTGAAGGTATTTCGGCAGTCATCCCGATATCTCACATTGGCGACGATCCCGATCGCACGACGCTGTAGCTTGAAGACATACTTCGCTTGCGAGCAGTTTCCCCAAGACAGTATGGCGTAGGACAGTAGGCTATGACACAGTGCATGGTAGGAGGTTAACAATACTGTCTGTGATACGTTGTTAGCCAGTTTACGTAGCACAAATATATTTGTGTTCAGTTTGGCGGAAATATAGTTGATGTGAGAATCGAACGATAATTTGGGATCCAACTCCAAGTACACTCCAAGAAATTTCACACAATCAGGGTTGGGTAAGTCAAGGTGTTTAAGTGAAAGCACCATGTTCTCCGTTTTTGTTTCGTTAATGGTTAGTTCATTCCATTCGCTCCACTGTTTAGCCATACTCAGGCTAAAATTTGCTTGAGACAACAGGTTAACAATGTTATCATCCTCAAGTAGTAAAGTAGCATCATCGGCGTAGAGTAGACACTTTGTATTGGTAGAAATTACATATGGAAGGTCATTTATATATATTAAAAAAAGTAGTGGACCCAGTATGCTCCCTTGAGGCACTCCTCTTGCTAATGAAACCGTTTCAGAATATGTTCCGTTAATTCGGACACGTTGTTGCCTATTGGATAGGTACGATCCGATGAGAGCGATACTTGCTGTGTCGAAATTATAGGAAACAAGTTTATCCATTAAGATTGGGTGTGAAATACAATCAAAAGCTCTGGATAGGTCGATAAATGTAGCACTCAAGTACTCGCCATTTTCGAAACAATTTAATGTCTTGTTTACAAATGCAAGAATTGCGTCGTTTGTGCTTTTCCCAGATCGAAAAACCATATTGATCGCAATGAAACAAGTTATTGTCTTCAAAATAACGGCTAATACGTTTGCTTAGCACTTTTTCAAACACTTTAGAGAACACTGGTAGGATGGAAATAGGACGATAATTTTGCACATTGTTTACGTCACCTTTTTTATGTACAGGTACTACTGCAGCGATTTTTAGTAAATCAGGGAATGCACCACTACTGAATGACGCATTAATTAATTTAACGAGCGGAAGTACATATAAGCTTACACTACTTTTAATGAGATTCACGCTGATACCAAACACATCCTTAGTGTTGCTATTTTTCAGAGAAGTTAAAACATCCCTTACTTCAACTGGAGACGTAGGTACTATTGTGAACTTGATGTTATTGGGTATTATAGGAAAACGGTTGTCTGGCCTTAATTTGTGGCATGGAAGATTTAGGAGCAGTTCATTAGAAATATTTGCGAAGTAGATGTTAAATTGATCTGCAGATAGACTCTGATGAATATCCGGTTTTACGTTTCGGTGCGAATTGACAATTCTCCACATAGTGCCGACAGGATTTGAAGAGAGTTTTATGGCTTCACTGTTGGCATGTATTTTGGCTTTAACTATTTCCTTTTTATAGGTTGCAGTTACTATACGTTTTAGGGATAGAAGGTGTTCCGTTTTAAATACACTGCACAGTTCGCTGACAAATTGAGTTGTGTTTCTTAATTGTCTTAGGTGGTCATTAAACCATACGATATTTTGATCTCTTGATCGGCACTTTAATGTCTTTACCGGGAAAGCAGTTTTAAACGCACAATAAAATATATTAAAAAATAGGTTGAATTTAGTATTAGCGTCTAAGGTGATGCATTCCAGAAATTCCCACTGCTGTGCGCTTAGTATATGAAATAAGATATCACATCCAAATTTGTTTGATTTTCAGCCAAGTCATAATGGACAGTAATAATCTGTCCAAGGTGATCAGAAAAGTTGGTTGAAACTACGTAGTTCATAAGTACTACGTTTTATTACATTTTTTTACTATAATTTTTGCCCTCTTTGGACCAAACTGAAAACTCCACGCTTAATAGTTCGTACAACCTTTTATTTGAAATCAGCTGCCTCCGGAATAACGTCCTCCACACATTGGTGCGTCTTGGTTAGATTGATAAACATGGCGAATGAAAACTTTCTGATCTCGTAACATAAATAGCTATTTTTCCGATGGAGTTTGCAGAAAATAATAAAATAACTGTCATGTAAAATTTCTTAAAAGTCCCAAACTTTTCACAAAATGCATATGACAGTTATATCGGAACTTATTCTTCAACAGTGCTGAAGTATAAACATTTAGGTAAGAATTCGATGACAGTAATAAAATGGCATAAATGTTTGTATATGTTTCCGTTCATTTCAAATGTACTAAATTGGAACAGAAACATTCCAATTTCTTTGCCAGCCTAGTTCAATCTATTTTTGTATACAATAATTTCTATCTATATCAAAATAAAATCTGTCGCCTTCATCATAACTTAGCGTATACGTAACATTTATCATGAAAAGGAATCGTTTGTCGTGTATGACTAAACTTACTTCGCTGTATCTGTACTACAAGTAATATGCTCTTGCAATATCGCTATAGAAACTTCAGAACGTGATTGCATTGTTAGTTTATGTCATCTGCCGGACGAGAACTACGAGATTACATCAAGGAGACACAGTTGCAGCGGACATCCTCACAATGTCGTAATATATTGATCTCTCAGGAGTCGGGAACTATGATTGCCTGGGGTCTAACGATATCGCAAACGTCAAAAGTTGGGAATGGTGTCAAATTCTAATCACGTACTTTGAATTAAACAGTGATTTATTGCCGTTTACCGTTTTTGTTGGGGTGAATACATTTACAACACTTTGTAATGGTACGGTCAAAAAGACATTTGGGGCGAATGTGGAACAGCAATAACGGCATAATTGGATAAAAAACCGCTACACGCTGAAAAGAAGACGGATGAAAGGAATAGACTAATCTTAAGAACTTTACATCAAATTAACTTTTTCAAAGTAATAATGGTATCATTTTGTGAGTATCCTAATCGAGTATTAGTGATTTACTTTACAAACTTTTAAGATTTCACAGAGCTTTATTACGCACAAAACTAATTACCTAATGTAATGTACGTTAATGGAATATTTGTTGAATGTTTAAAATGTACAACAATGCTAATTACGAAGTTATATTATTGCTTTTATAACAACAGCCTTAATGGTACAATGAAATACATCTGCGCAATTTAAAAGGGAGAATAACAACCTAAACCGGGGGGACATGAGCACGGAAGATTTAAAAACTTATTTCAGGAATGTGGTTAAAAATGTTATGAAAGGATCCAATTACATTTAATCTGAGTACATTTCCCCGGTACATTAGAATTATTCTCTGTGCATTTGAGGGTCTGAACAATTTCATTCTTTTTCGAATTCAACTATTTGCTTAAAATTGTATACAATAAATAGCAGGAGAGAACACTTATCCTTCGAAATCTACATTTAGTACAACAAAGTGACTATTTGCATACCGATGGCACATCGAAACCCCTAACCGTTCCATTATTATTTCAAGAAGTGTATAGAATTTAAAAATCTCAAAAAATTGCCTGATAAATTGCAAAACAACCTCTGTAATTCTTATTAGAAAGGGGACGCCGATCACGCAATAAAATAAAGTTCAGAACATAAAACAATATCGTGTCCAGGGAAACGACGAGAGTACCTCGGATTGCTATTTTTAAGGTCTATATTCAATTCAGAATTTTCAGAAGTTTAAAATGATTTATATGGCTTCTGATATAAAATAAAGTTTTGTATTATACAGGAGGATAAACGGAAAGTAACCTTCTCGTTAAAACATCGTGTTGTCATGTATTATGAATGTGCATATCTTTTCAAAAATAGATTCCGGGATTTTCAGAAAAAATCAGTACGCTAACGGACAACTCATACTCGTAAGGCGATATCTCTACATACTTGAAAGGGAAAACAAAAGAAACTACCTGGTATATATTATCCTGCATATTTTTATCCCGTTCCAAATGTCATGGATCATTAAATTGATATAAACTGTGTCCAAGATACGGATGTCTATCATGATGATCTCGGTAACCGTAGAAGATACGACGACTGTTAAATTAGGAAAAATTCGCGCAATTAAACAGCTAAAATCATGCTGTAAAGAAAAGCAGAAAATTACTTACGAAGATATGCCAGAAAAACCGAAATTTGCCGTTGTTGTTTTCTTGTGACGTTATTTAAGCAGATACAGAAAAACACTTTCTCATTGCGACTCTACGTTCTGCATTCTGTGTTTCGTTTCGGAGAAATCATCATCAATTTTATTTTTTATATGGCCCGTAAAAAAGATACTGTATTGAGTAGAATTTTTTATTACGTACCTATACAACGATGTACGGCACACAAAAAACCAAAGTTGTAAAGTATTGGTTTCAACAGGATGGTGCACCCGGCCACAACGTCCTAGTCTTCCAAGCATACTTCTCGGACTACTTTCCTGGAAAATGGAAAATGTGCCCGATAGGTATTCTCGCACCATTAAGGCGTTGTGCGCGGGAGCACCATTCTGTTGAAAACAACAGTTACCAACTTTTTTTTTGTGGAAGAGAACTGACGTTCTAGACACTCCGCAAAGGCTTTTCGGTCCCTGTGTACGTCATTCCTCCGACTCCGTGCAGTGAAGACGATCTCAGTAGGGTGCGGCGCCATCTTTCAGAGGGAACTATTTTCTTCGCTCAAAGATCGCAGGCGGTTTTCCCAGGACTCATTTCTGAAGTCTCGGATGGCGGTTTTGACCTATTACCTACTGGGGTTTTCGGAACTCCGCTCGATCCACGAACGCTGAAAGTGCGCTCTGAATCGGATTAGGTTTCTGTTCCAACCCGAAAGTCGGTAATTGTCTCTGCGCTCTCGAAGCGACTTCCTGACGTCTCGTAGGGTAACCTGCACGATTTTTCTAAAATCGTAGGCCGCCGTTTCTAGATCTTCGACGCCTTAGATTACCGGTGGCTCGTCCGTCACAAGACGATCTCAGAAGGCGGACCAAGACGTACCGCCGCGTCTCGACCTCGTGTACTGTATTCGGTCCGCTAACGCCCAGTTCTAGTAGACCGGGTTATGATACGAAACCACCTCTCGCACTACAGTGGCATATCTTTCAGGACGGCGACCGATTTCGCCCCTTCCTTTCGGACTAGAACGGATGGGCTTGTCCGGTGCTACTACAACGATCGGATGATTGTTTGCGTAGTTTCTCAGGTCTCTACATGGTTGGTTGTGTGTGGGGAAGAGGATAGAAACGGTAGGAAAGGTAAATCTGGGTAAAGCTTAATTCTCGGAAAGTTTGTTTATGCATTAACACAGAGTTCTCGATCCATTCGGTTTACGGTTTTCAATCAGAACGGTTTGCAACGTCGAAACTACCATTGGAGTCAGTAGAGCTGGGAAAGTCTCCTTGCTCTTAAAAAGACTTCTAAAATTGGAAGTTGTGACTCATCCATGCCACCACGCCACTCCGTCCAGCAGCGCAACTCCGCCCCGAACTTTGTCAGTCGGGTATTGTCTGGATCCGCCACCACACCCACCCTATAACAATTGGCGCCCAACGTGGACCCCAGCCTGCGAGTGCAAAGTGCATAGGAACGAGTGACTTAACAGTGATAGTGAACACGAGGAGCAACGCCAGTATGGAATCAACTCTCACTTACACCAGCGCCTCTTAGACTACCACCACAAGTGCGTCGCCCACCAAGCACCATCATAACCACCGGCCTCTCAACCTTCTCCGGGGACCAACTCGAAGACCCCGTTACCTTATTTGCCGTCCCATCCGAGGCCCAGCGCCCCCTGGACGAGCAGCAACTCCTGAAGGTGACCGCCAGCAGGTGGAAGGCGCGCATCTAGCTCCCGGAGTTCTACAACCCCGTTCAGAAGACTGAATCCGTGATGCGTCTATGTGCCCCCAACAATATGGTCAAGATGTTAGAGTTCCTGGGGCGCATCGAAGAAGACACCCTTCCCCCCTTCCATGAGGCAGGCTTCTCTTCCCGCCTGCCATTACTGTTCCAAGCGTCACTTTCACCGGAACTACCCCGTGGTGGCAAAACCTGTCCTTCTGCAGTGACATAATAAGAACAACGTAGACAAAAGCACATGTTCAGGCGATTTCTTATTTTGTACGTTCGTGATTTTAAATGGAGTGCACCATGTACGGTAATTTTGGAATGTATACCTACTGATATGTTATCACTCATCATACGCCTAAATTGAATGGTGGATGGATGTAGTTTTTAGTTTTTCAACTTTTTTTTGGAAAATATATCCCTCCCAACATAAACTGCCATCTGTATGTTAGACAAAATAGACCTACCAATTTCAAAATATTAAATAAGTCCTATCTCCTAGCTATTATGTAACAACTGCCTACAGAGTGCTCTTTAGTGAAAATACAATTTTGGGAACTGCATGCTTTTCAGTAATGAGTTTTTAAGAAGCCTTCCAAGTGAAGAGAAAAAGATGCTTTTAAGAAGGGATTTTGTAACCTGACGGCTTTGTTCAATTTTCCAAACAGTAAGTAACGAATCCCCTAAATACAACTCCACATATAATTTGGTTGGTTTCTTTTGCTAATGAACTTTTTCGTAATATAAAACGTGTACTACAAACTTGATGTGAAACATCGTTATTGCATACTATTAAAGTTGTTAATGTACTGTAGCGGTACTTGATTTTTATACGCGAATGAATCTATACAGCTACTTTTACCGTGTATTTTATTTGGCTCCCTTATTATTATTCATAATCAGATTTATGGCAAGCCTTCATTATTTTCAGCAAATAAAGAAATGCGAAACACCATTACGTTCGAATTTCTCTAAAAGATGGTACGTGAAGAAAAGCAAATAATATACATATTAACGACGCGATATTTTTCTTCGGGGTTGTCCTAGTAACTGAGTAGGTACCTACGATTTGTACAAGAGAGCTAGTTACATACCTGCAAATGGTTGAACTGTAAATATGTAAATGGTATGCCTAAATCTATTTAGATACTGATACCTATGTAGGTATAGCACAAAATTCATTCGTCCAATGCCCAGTTTTGCATTAGAAATAAAAAATTCGGAAACAGCTTATACATTGAACATAGTTTTAGTTTTACAGTTTGAAATAACCAAATCACAGACAACGCAGTGATCATAGAGGGTACTACTTTACTGCTTTACCTGGTTTTATGGCTGCGTTACCGACACCTTTTAGGTCATTCAAAATTTATCGGTCGAGATCTCGGCAACGTAATATCGTAGAATTTTCGGGTTTTCGGCATTAAATTCGCACTATCGTGTTATTCCTGCATCGCTTAGTCTAATAGCTACCGAGCTGTCCATCCAAACACAACTGCCGTTTGTCCGTTCGTTCGGGAGTCTTTTTATAAATTTACCGATATCTAGATAAAGGAATATCGTAGAGCCTTCGGGTTTTCAGCATTACTTCCGTACTGCCGAGTTATTCCTGAATCGTTTAGCTTGACAGCTGAAAGCGATTCTTGAAGTTGATAATTTAGGAATTTCCTTTAAATCTCTCCTTTCTATTCTCAGAAGTAACTTTCTTATTTATGGGCCGATTTTACTGAAATTGTAACAATAGCATTTTTTACTAAAAGCAAATCGTTCGATTATATTAAACGCCTTTCTTAGCAAAAGGATTAAACCCGAATCAAATACCTTTATGCAGCCTACCCTAAATAAACCCCCAAAACCGTTTCTGAAGCTTGTAGCAGACAAGGCATAATTAACATTGATTTGCTCTGCTTGCAACCGTTTAATGCCATGATTTCTATACCTAGCTCATATAGTTCGGAACTATACTGTATTCAAACGAATGAATGAATTTAGCTAGTTCACTAATTTAATATAATAATTTAAATTCCAGTAAAGATATTTATTATAGACACTTCTCCTGTATTTCCAGGTTTCGGTGTGTGTCTATTTGAGAGACGAAACGGTATTATAAGAGAGTACCTACTAGAAGATACATACTGCAACTTTTGATAAACTAGCAAAACAATTTATTTATTACAAAGCTCAGTCAGCCAGAAATTTAAAAAAAGTTTCTTAACCGAGCTTTGGAAACTTACACAGAGAATGTAAGATAACGCCATGCAAGTGATGGATATAGAAGCAAATGATGCAGAAATAGTATCGCATCATGTTTTTTTACAACCCACTTTCCTTTCAAAACGCATTTCGAGTAAACATCGCTAAAGTATTTATGCAAATCGGTATAAATCGCAGAGTTTATCTTTCATTCATAATTACTCATTACAGTTTATTGAAAGACGAGGAGAAAGAAAAAGATACGTTCACGCACAAGATCCAGCTTATTAGTTTTCAAATTTATTTTTACGCTGCGCCCTTTATTTCGCCAAATGCCGGTATTCAAAATTTTCGTTGTTGTGCGACGCAATAAAACGAAATGTAATTTTAGACATCGTACTTTAATAACATTTTCAGAAAAAAAACAAATTCTATTGCTGCTTTGAATTCTATTTCCAGATGTAGTTAATGCCTTCTAAAATATTGCATGTTTGCTATTTATTTACAATTGCAATTTGTAAGTTGTTTCTCTTGAACGAAACAACTATACTTATGTAAATGTTGTATTCTGTAAAAACCGGGAGTCCGTATCGTCATAAAGCGTTTATTGTATCAGATTATAGTTATTTACATAATAAGTCATGAAAGTGGTCGTTTACATGACGCGGAGACTTCTTGAAAAGTACGAGGACGCGTAGCGTCCGAGTATCTCTTTAATGCCTCCAAGTCAGGTAGACTCACTTTCATGACATATTATGTATAAAATTTTACCTGAAACCGCAACATGTAGACAATTTTTCCAAATTAAATTATTCATGTATGAAAATTTGATACCTAATCACGCATGCTAAAATCACTTTATTTAATTGTTTCCATAGAGATTTCAAAATAATTAAAACAGTCAGTGTCATTTTTAACGCAGTTTTCAGTTTATACTTTGTACTTTTCAACTATACAGTCTTTATAACTAGGTACAAAAGCAGGTATCAGTGAAGAAGAGTACCTATGCAAGACGTTGTTATAATGTAGCCGAAGCTGCGGCCGCTGTAGTGAAATATTCGCTCCCCACAAAGTCAAAAAAAGGTACGAAAAGGCGTAGAAACCTTTTAATGACTGGCGCAAAACTAAAGGAATAATTACTTCCACACATATTCCATTAATTGTTCGTAATAAAAAACCATTATCCCTCGCATTATCCTTTGTGTAGGTATATTAATATTTAAAAATATCCACATAGTCTGCATTATAATTATCCAATCGTTGATTGAATAACTAATGTCAAAATAGCCCTGAAATTTAGATTTTCTTGACGGTTTCAGGTAAAAGTAAGTAGTTTTAAGGGAGCACAAACTATTTCTCTACTATATACTCTTTGGTAGAAGGGAGGTTTTAGAGGTCCTTAGGTTACGAAGGGCCGGTTCCATAATTAAAAATTCTTCCCAGTCCCTTTTTATATCAAGTCAATCACTAACAAGTTTCATCCAATTATTAACAATTGTTAACAAAATGATCCATTAAACTGACCAAGGTTTTCATACGTACAAAATACTCAACGTGGACACTAAAACTATCCCACTTCTGACAAAATAGTCAGAGATTAATGCTCGGTTTCACAAACGATGGTTAAGGTTAATCAATGATTAAAAATATTAGAATGTTAGCCACATTTGATTATACGTTCAGATGTTTTCCATTCGAATACTTTTAATCAGTGATTAACCTTAATCATCGTTTGTGGAACCTGGCATTAGTGTCGAAACCCAGAGTGGCACATCAAAAAGTATAACGTAAAATAGGAACCCCGCTCCATCTACCCTTTCGTTGGGATTTTGCAGATGCAACTCATTAACAAAATTTCCAAATAAGTTTTTTACGGGCGGAATATGAAAATAAGTAGGGAAGTTGTTTTTGAAGTTAAGTGCACCAGCGATAAATGTTTCTAAACTTATTTATTACAAGCGTTCGCTGTTGAATGATACTTCAGCTCGTTTTATTTGGCGCTTTTACATAATGCACATTTTATATTCGAGGTAAGGAGACAGCGTCGTGTCGATGCGCACGGGGGCTCCAAATGTCTTAACTAAATGTGTTGGCAATTTTCTTGATGACGTCAGGGGACGCTCATGGTGGATTGCTATCATTTAAATGAAATGGAAACCGGGATTTGCCGAAATATATACAATATTTGAATTTTTGCTAACGCGCCACTCTAGCATCGCGGTTAAACGATGGTCCATTTTAAACGTCAAAAGAAAGCTTTTAACCCATATTTAATTAAAAAGTTAAATATATCGCGGTTTTGCGTAGAAGCAGGTCACGGTTAAAATGCAAATGTAATCATAATATGGCGCGGTTCGTGGCCTTAGGTGGAGGGCTGAATTATTACGCACATCGATTACATCCCCTGACACCATGGGATCCGGTACCAAATTATTTCGTGGCAATTATTTGCCTCCAGTTCGATGGGCTTTGACTTCGTGCTGGCGGTTTTTGGGGAAAATTTATGACAGTTTGCTGTTTAGGCGGTCATATTACATACATCAGCGTCGCGACTCTTTAGACGTCTGCGTTTTTCAGGAAACGAATCGATAGAGCAGACGTCCTAAAGCGACGCTTCCGATGATACTTATTTAATGAACACGTCAACGGATTCGGATATTTTCATTTCTGCGATATTACCCCATAGGTTAATAACGCTATTGTGTTGCCTTCGAGCATTAATACGATTATGACATGCATTGTACCCAAACAAGGGTCAGTGATGTGCTTAAGCAGTTTCTATACACGCCATTCGAGCGGTAGCTGTCGGAAAAGCATATCGGTATAGAAAAGGGGTCTGATAATAATATGAGGCTATGTTAAGCGTGACAGCTGACAGCCGCACTCCATTAATTATAATATCTCACTAATATCAGACGTCTAAATATGGCCTCATCACTCACTTCGAACACGATACCTGTCGACCAGGAGCTCTCTTGGCCTGTATCATTGATTAATATTTCGTTTATCCGATAATGTGATGTATCCACTTTTAATGGAAATTTTACATTTACGTTCGCCCGAAGCAGACCGCATTACAGAGTTAGGAGATTATAATCATCTTTAATGGAAATCGGCGGAGAAATTTTAAAAAAGCTTTAAAATCACGAAGCGGAAACAACGTGCATTGCTACTTAGGTCCATAAAAAAAAACTAAAGCTGATCAACATATTTTCACAAAAGTCAGATATTCTCGTTATTAAAATTTTTAACATCTCTGCTCTGGGCGGAATTTTAATTAGATTTACGGCGACGGGCTTTTTAAACGATTTTGTCTTCAGGGAGGTTTGTGCTGCGTTACCTACGTTGAAAGTAAAAGATAAAAGGTGAAAGTTGCAACAAGTGTTGTTATCGATAGTCCTGTTTCGCGCCTGTAATAAATAGAAAACATTCTTCATTTGTATTGATATTGGTTCCGAAGTACTTTTTCAGTCACTGTATGACACACGTTTGCAATATTTTATGAACAACTTCCATTTGCAGTATTTTATTCATTTTAGTAATACATATACGTGTTTATACCACTCGCTTTTGCTGTTTATCATTTTGAGACATTTTAAGCAACAAAAAATTACTATTTTGTCCAGTAAGATATACATGTGCTTCCATTTTCCTTCTTCTGATTAACTGTGTTTCCTACTCCATTTTATTTGATATTTACGTGCTTGTACGTTGAATACAAGCAATAACAGAATAATCATGAAGAATTACAGTACTTCACAGTTTTAATCTGTTGTGCAACCCCAGTGAGTCAGGAGCGGAAACGGAGAGGGAATGGAAGACTCAGAGGAGAAGGAAGAAGACAAAAGAAAGCGCATCCGCAAGTGAGACCGGGGGCACTCAACCGCCAAGGACACGGCTAAGGGCCCCAATCGCCGTGACAGTACTCGTAAAGTAGCAAGGGGGAAACATGGAAGAGATTCTGAAGAAAATCAGACAAACTGATATGTCGGGGGGTGACGACGATGATAGAGAGCATCACTAAAACAAGACACGGCGCCATCCTCCTCAGAGTAGACAAGGGGGTCCGGAAGGCCGAGCCGGTATTAAATAAATTCAAGACATCCATCAACGATCGGTAGGTGGTACTACTCGCAGTGAGAGACTTGGATGAAAAATATGGTGGAGGTGGAGAGAGGACAGAAAGTGGCCTTCGTCCACGTTAACAGAGAGGCAGCGGAAGAAGTCTCCAGGCACCAGCACCCAGTGTCTAACTGTGGGATATCGGGGCACTATGCGAGGGATTGTAAGGAGGAAACCACATGCTAAAGCTGTGACGGGCTAGCAGCAGGCCTCGGAGCGGGACATAGAGCATACACGAAGAGGTGCAACTACGAACAGAAACGCAAGGAGCTCGAGGAAGAAGGCCAACGTTGAGAGAATGCTTACGGCAGAAGCACCCAAAGCAGCCTTGTTTGAGGGACATGCAGACAGTACAGTGCTACAAATTAACATGAACAATAGTCGGTGTGACCTTCCCTTGACTTGGAATTTAGAGTGCCCGGAGAGAGGAGTCCGGACATCTTAGTGATATCGTGAGAGGATAAAGATTATTCAGGGACCTATGCGGTAAGGTGGGCATAATAGTTCTAAGTGATAGGGTATGTGTGGAGAAAACCTTTCCTCCCAATTTTCACCCTCTGCCTGTGAACCCCAAGGTTCTACACTTGGACACTGACCGACAGCTAGCCTGGCACCTATAGCTACATAATAAAACCACACCCAATTTAATTAAGTTGTATAAAGATTAACTAGAGGTAGGATGGAGCAGGATTGGTTTTTATGTACCGTCCGTATCCTTTTTCCAGAAGTCAATTTCACGTATAAGGGCCGATTCTACAATGAAGGTATATACCAAGAATAAGCTATACCTATAGAATAAATGTCGACGGTTGCGTTGGTTACCATTTTGTCAACCAATGGCATACATGTTGCTATGGCAGTTATTCCAAGAATATCTTATTCTCCGTAAAAGTGTGTAAAACCGGCCCTAAGTGATTAAACAAACGCGCGCAATCATCCATTTGCAAATAGAAATTTTCTTTTTATGAGAAACTCAATTAATGGACGCGATTTTGCTGCTAGTCACACTACGAGCTTTCCACTAATGCTGCCAAAGTACTCCTTTGTATCATGTGTCTGAATATGTTCGCTTTAATTCACTAATTTTACTTATTCACTGGGCCGAATGGACGACCTCCGTGCAAGAAAAATGCTTTAATTTATGAATTTCACTCGCTCGCATACGCCTTGAGAGCCAGGTGAAGAACGCTCAATGTCTTCTTCGCGCATTTTACTGTAAGCTACATATTTTCGCCTACACACTGTTCGAACCTTGGCTCTAAGGTAATTGTTTAATAAAAATTGAACAATATATGATTATACAATTAATCTTTTTAATACAAACTTCATTTACATTAGGAGTATTTAATGGCCTACCGTTTTGTTAAAAATTTAAGTTCTTTTTATCTTCTGCAGTCGCGACAAATTATCACTCATGAGTAACTAAATTTACATATGAAGATGTACATCAGCTCCATAGACGAAAATAAAAAAAAACCTTCCATTGATAGGGATATGAAGTAAGCCTGCGATTGTTTTCACCAACCCGCAACTATTTTCACCGACCAGCATTAAATGTTGGAGGAATTGGACCAGGAAGATATCAAGTAAAATAAATTGGGAAAAGCAGTATGTAAAGCGCAGTTGCCAAAACTACTACGTGGAATCTTCCAGAGAGCAGACCTGAGGAAATTAGATAGGAGGCGTTAAAAGCTCTATTGGCCTGAGGTCAGCGACTTGCTGCACTTGCAACAATTAAAAGGTACTTTACTTTAAGTAGATTGCGAAACAGAGTGAACTAATTAACTTATCTACGAGTATTTGTGTGCGTCATATCGAACGTTTATTAAATTTAGATTTGTTCATTTAAATTTAAGAATAGGTAATTCCCTAGTTGACTTTTAGGTTAATATATTTCTAACCAGGGTTTAATTTTATTTCAATTAGAATTTAGATAACCACTCTTTTAGAGTGACTGTTTTCATTCATTCAACGTTTAATAACAATACATGTACTTAAATTAATTACTTAAATTGCAATTCTACGAGGGAAAGTAAAAGGAATTTGAGAGAAGCCTAAATGAGAATTACATAAACTCCCCAGAACATACTGGAGGATAAGCTTCTAAATCAATTCATTAAAATCGTTTCTATGCTTAAACTATTTTTACCTGAGGCAGCTGGAAGTATAAGTACAGAAAGGTAAGTTACAAAAGTACTACCAACATAACAAGAAAAGAGAGAAATCACAAGAAGAATTTACACCACGAACCTGAGAAAACTTTCAACCATCTATACTCTGTTTTTTAACTAGGAAGACGGATTTAAAAACCTGATTTACACTGAAAATGTCACTAGAATCTAGTAACAAAAATAATAGACTCATTTTATACAGGCATGTATTGTGGGTTGCGTGATGTGATTTTCTTTCACATTTGGATAGATTTCATTATTTATGGTTTTGGGTTATTATTTGGTAGGAACTCCTTTATATTATGCATACATCATATTTTTAAAAGCGAATTATAATAAATAGGTAATAATACATTGATAATAGGTAATCATCCTGCATACATTTTTTGGTCTTTGAAACATTCTTTTGAATTGTAATTTTAAACGTTTTTATCAGTTGTAATACTACACAATCCACATTACAATTTACAACAAATGTTAAGTTTCAAATTCAGAACAATGGAATTATACTCATATTATTAAACAGCACAGTTCATTGGTTTATGTATAAGCGATTTAGTCACTGTCTTCCAAAAGTTCACTTAAACTGTCACTGTCCTCCATCCGAGTGAAATAATTAATGGTTTTAGAAGTGTATCCATTAGGCCATCCAATCTACACACCTTATTTTCTTCCTTAATAGGCAACGTGTTGCACACAATTCCGCCAATCGTCAGAGCTCACATTTGCAACAGCGTTATGACCACCGGAACGTTTTGAAGAGGTAACAATCCCAGTACTTCGATATTCTTTAATTATCCAGTATACTGTAGATCGTGAATTCCTAATATGTATCATACCTACTTTAGTAACCAAATATATATCTATATCATTATTTACGTTACCTGTTGTAGATGTAATCTTCAACACAAGCGTAGCAAAATTCATATCCGGAGTATCGGACATTTGTTTATAAGTGTTTATAATAAACTTCTTCTCGGAGACTGATAAAATGACCCAAGTTTTAGCGACAACGTTTTTTCAAAGGAGACAAGCTTGCTTTACTGATACTTGGAGTTGAATCCATCACTAATGCCAGTACACTTAGGGCGCGAAATATCAACTTCAGTTCTTAAAAGAACGGTTTTTTTTTGTTAAAATTTATGCAAATGGACTAAGAACACACAAAAACTCATAAATAAGTACAACAGTTAAGAACGAAAATCGCGATTAAATTTGACAGTTAAATCATGTCATAGCAATTTTACCTGGTGTAAAACGGGCGCAGCGCGAGCCAATAGAAACTAAGATTTTTTGCGGGAACTTTTAAATCCGTCTTCCTAGTTAAAAAACAGAGTATAATACCAATTTAGGTACACTTCTCCTCGGGTCAGAAGGAATGACCCCTATGACTATTAGTATTCACATTTCTTTTTCAATATGTTATAAGATACATATTTAATTAGCCGGTAAATAATTCCAATTTCAATCGCTACGAAAGTGCCAAGAACAACAAGATTATGCACGCTTATCAGTGTATTTTGAAATAACATTGTGAATTTTTAGTACTAAACGATGTTGCTTACTGTCTGCATTATTGAATTCCGCGATTTAATATTGTTTTTCGCATATTTTGCAAACGGAAATTAGAAAAAATATTGTTTACAAGCGGTGCGGTATTTCAATATGTATAACCCACGAATGTAGTATATTCGTGGCCCGTGAAATATTTCATTTCATTGATACTAAGTTTTTCAGATTTGTTGTTTATCCATAAAATAAAGATAATTTAGATCAAATCTACTAGAAGAGAAAAGGTGTTTCCTTTTAATCGTGATGCGAACAAAGCGCTATTTGAATTAAGATGTTATTTCAACGTTATTAGATTCTCAATCGAAGGAAACGTTTGATTTCCATGGAATGAACTTAATGAATCAGGCGCGTTGAATTAATAAGGAAACCATTAAAACTACGGCAGTGCGACGTCGACGTGTATTTAACAAAATTTCCTGTGAAAATGTTCTCTGCAAATTTGATTAATTTCACTAGTATGTTATTAAAACTTGAATGACAGTTCATTAAGGTTGAGTCCTTCAGTATACAGCAATTAATAACATGAATGTGTACACAGAACCTATTACAAATTTCCATAACAAATATGAGACGCTATAATAGTGCCCTGATTTCTACTGTCGACTGTATACTAAGGTATGAAAGGGTTTCCGTCACATTCATTGCCCCAGACAGACTGGACAACAAAATTAGATACAATTATAGACGTTAGTGGCGTTAGCCTCACACAATAACATAACAGACATCTGCATTTCTTCTAGCCATTAGAAAGATTTCCATAATTGTTTAATGAATTTCTACGGCTCCACAATGAATAATGTCAAATATCGGTACGTGTGTTTTGTGATAATCTGGCTCCATTTCAGTGTTCATATGTTGCTCCAGTTTTAAAACGGCATTCAAACGCTATGCATTTTGTGGATTTGTTTGAAAGCGATTCTAGCATTCGGTAACAATACTAGTATACACATGTTACCAAAGTTCTCTAAATTGCTAAAAAGTTTTGAATTTATGTTTCTAAAAGCTGTTCGTTTTGCTCCAAAACTTTCCCAAATGTTACTTTTTAACTTCTGGATATTCTTTCATTAATTGGGGTGATTTACTATTCGTAAGCTTAGTGCCTCCCACATAATCATACTAAAACATAGCGCCAGTGTCTAATACGCAATAAACTGAGAGTAAAATGAGAGCGTGCATGAAGCTGGTCAGGACATCAAGTACTCTGTAGTACCGTTTAAGTCTAAAAATGAGAAAAAATCTGCTAGCTATTAAGAACGGTGATATTTTCATGAATTGAGTAGCGGTATTTGGAAACTACTCTCTGCCAGTACACAAGATATCGATAACCAGCACATTAATATACAACAGTACTATTTAGTCAAGTCATATCCGCCACCCTCTGCGGGCGCCCGAGTCCGTCCGTTCACTCACCGTCGCCCAGCCGTTTACACCTAGGTTTACACCCATTAGTTTAATTTGTTAAAAATCTCAATATTATAGCTTTTCTTAATTTCTTTTGACTTAATTAAAATTTGTTTTTTTAATTCTGTTTATTTTTTTATTTTTTTCAAGCAGCCCTTTGTGGTGAACTCCCCGGCAAGGTTCGTCGCAATCACATTCCTAATTAAGACCTAAACCTGTACGGTCTTGCAGGTTTAATGCTCTGTTTCGTATACCATTGGAAATTAAAACCTGCTAATAATGGCTTAACGGAGCTGAAATTCTAAAATTTTAATTCGCCTTGTCTTCTAAATGACAAGAGCTTTCGGATGCAACAAAGATACTTGAAATATCTTCACGGGAACGGTTGCAAACGACGAGTTAATTACAGGTTTTGCTTACAGTAACGGCGGCTGAAACACAACTCTACAAATATATTACTTTACCTTCTATCTTCAACTTCTAGAACCAACACAAATACTTTCGGCTTCTGATAATAAATTATGCATACTTGATTGTTACACTTTGTATACAATGATTTCTCTTTCTTGATCGCATTCTACGAATCGAAGAAGCACAAAATCATTATTATTGAGTACTCAGATACCCATTTTCAGATTATATCAAAATTGGTAACAAGATTACTGTTCTTAGTTGTTGTTGCTTTTGATAGTGTCCGCAAAACATGCCTTAAAATAAAAGTACATAGGACAGAAGAAACTATTAAAACTGCGGTTTTTCACTTAGGATTAAGTATTATACCGAAACGCGTTCCTTTTTGTGTTTATTATATCGCTTTGATACGGAGTCGAAATTTTATCTTTAAATGAATCTAAACTACCTAATATTAAAAATTGTCACATTCTTCGCCTACTCATTAGTTCTCCTTAAATTCCATTTCCATTATGTGGGATGGGACTGTAAGTAATACACGATTCATCTTACTGTTATTTTATCTAAGATTATTATCTATTATGCGTGACCAAAATGCCAAATGCTCTTGCAATATCTTCGCACAATAATTGCATAAAATTTATTATTTCTATAGCTATAAAAAGGATGTGATTTTTATACTTAAAGTGAAATTACGATTACGAAAGCACGATTACTGTTTGGGCCCATTCATGTTTCACTATTATAAAATGTCAATCAACAATATCTTGGTTATCCTAACGTTTAGTATTGTTGTAAACGCAGTTACAGACTACTGATACTTAGAAATCCAAATAAAGAAAAAAATAATAGGACCATTGTAAAATTACCACTTGTTGCCACCCTCAAGGAAGTATAATACTTTGCATTATTGTTAATAAAAAAAATAGTAAAGATGTCCCTTGCATTGCACGTGTACTTCCGTGTACTCACTTAATATGGTATTTCCTTAAACAATTTACACATTTTAGAAGAACATTATTGGTAGTGACATTGAAGGTACACTAGTATAATATGTTTTATCTTGTGAATTTTTAGTATCCCTTAATCAATTTTTGTCACACTTTTGGGTTCTAACGTCTCATTCTTTTCATCTTCCTTCAAGACTGTCTAAATGAAAGCACTTTTTTCGTTTTACTTTTGCGATGTCTAGGTAAATGAAATAAAAATTTAAGTTCATCCATAATTACAACAGTGATAGTACCTTTCGCTGCCATATACAACACTATATTTTAAATACCACGTTTGCAAGGCCCAAACAAAAGCTCATTTATTAAAAGTGTATTTCGCTACGAGATTTAGTTCCCCGCTTTACTTATCCATTAGCGAGGATTGTGCATTTGTAAAGCAATCTTTAGAACCTAAGATTTGGTAAAAGTATAACTTTCATGATGAATACCAAGCATAACTGCTAAATTAAAAGGAAATGAAAGCGCAATCAAACTAAATGAACAGTCAACTCTTAAGGTAGGTACGTCAATTATAAAACATAATGGAACAAAGTATGTACCAAAAAGGAAGTTTTAGACAACAATTATGCAATTATATAAAACTCCGTTAGATAAGAATTTGCAATTAAATTTTCATTACCTACCGATTGAACTTTTCACGAAAACGATTAAGGTTTACTACAATGAAAAAATACAATACCCGAAATTAAGAAATTTAAACGGATACGTTTCGCTGTGATGAATAACCTTTAAAATAATTAAATAGCTCTTCCTTTAAATTGCACTTGTAATCATATTTGATTTGACGTTACGCTTATCTCTTATTAGTTACATGTAGGTGTATTTGAGGTGTTAACACCCATTTCACAATTGAATTATTCAATATGTTAAATTGTGGTTTCGCACGGTACGAGGGTTGTACATTACGTCAAAGAAAAATGAAGACAGTGAAGACGAAATCGTATTGCAAAATATTGACATGTGTATAGTAATTAAGTGAGAAGTAATTATCAAACTTCAGGGGCGTGTTATTGTTCATTAGAATAACAAACTGAATTTAAATGCAATATGTAATAACATATCCATCACCCAGTTACGTAACGGCATTATTGTAAAGATTATTGTTTTGCTAACCATGCATATTATGATTCAAAATAGTTTGTAAGTAGGTATATCATTAAAGAACCATATCCATCCGCATCATACGAGGATACTGTTCTATCACAAACAATAAGGGCTTTTAGGTCCGTGTTCTACATAAAAATCTTATTCAAGAAAAAAATGTTAAAGTTGTAAGGGTGCCAACTTCTGAAGCTTTATAAGTTTTTCGTTCTGATTTGGTGCTATATCACACATATATATTTTGTGCTCTTGTGGTTTTTCTAGAAAAGAACTCCACCTACACCCACGTTTTTGATTTTCAAAATTGAAAACCCTTCCTAATTTTGTAGGTACTAATTATCGCACATCTAACAACATCGATATCGATAGCTCAAAAGTGTTCCTACATCATCGGCAGTTATTATTCAACCCTTGGTCCGCTCTTTTTCATTGCACCTTCGAGAGCAAGCGACGTGTGTTTTTAAATAATAATAATAATAATAATAATAATAATAATAATAATAAATGCCTTTATTCACTAGGAATGGGCGAGGTTCAGCAATGACATGTATGCCATGTGCTGCTCTTCCAAAAAAGTTGCAAAAACAATACCAGTGATTATAGAGGTGCAAAAATATGACTATTGCACCAAACTACTATAGCTTCAAGTTGCATATCTTTGGAGTTGCCTCCTTCGTAAACTTCACTTTTTTAATTCACCTTAAAATGGCGCAATACAAATCTCTTAGGGCACTCAACTACCTTTCTACAAAACTTTTTTTAGCACATAGTGACGGTAACACCAGATAATCACGACCTCCAATTTAACTAAATGTACCCAAATCTGCAACCAATTTCCCTTGCGATTTAATTACCATTCACGCACTTATTCTTCCGTCGTCTATACATAACGTCATGTTGTATTAAAACCGCAGAATTAGCAGCGTCCACGCCAGAGATACGCGACAAAATGTAACGATCGTTTACCCTGCAACAATACCGCCTGGATCTCAACCAACGCACATTTAATGAAAAAGGAATGTGGAAACGGTGAGAAGGAAAGGGCCACTGGTGATCGTAGAATTCTAACCTCCCACTTAACAAAAAGCAAAACCTAAAAGAAGGTGAGAAAAACTCGAATGTTCTCAAGATTACCAAGAAGCGGCGCGGATTAAGGACTCCTAAGAACTTTTTCAAAAATGATTCGATGACTTTACAGAGGTTTTTTATAGCTTCAGATTCTTTAGAAGTTTTTTCGTAATTATAAGAGATTCCTTAAAAATCCTCTTCGGAATTCCTGCAAAAAATTCATTTATTCATAGAAATTCTTCACAAAGCTTTCCCAGGGGTTCATAAATTAGTATCTCTGAGGCGATCTTCAGAAGTGCTTTATATACTTTAGGAGTTGCTAAAATATTCTCGTGATTTTTAAAGCTGTAAAAGGTGTCAAGGTTTTAAAGTGTCTCCCCAAACAAAATTTGGCCTTAATTATGCAACGAATTTATCTGGATAATTGCGAGTGTCATTCCTACATATCCAAATTTCAATAGGCTTTTTTGTTCCTTAATTACTTTCGGCGTCAAAATTGCAGTGATCAGTTGCAAATTCGGTCTTTTTTCATGGATAATCATAAAATAAACTCGTACAGTAGAAACTGTTGACGTGCATGTTTGAATAGAGATGGAAGTGATTAACGATGTATAACAACCGTCTGTGATTGGTAGTAAGAAAGACACTAGCCATGGAAAATTTTAGACATCGATATATGTAGCAAAAACCGCCATTGCGGGCGTGCAAAATTTTACGAAGTAACTAGGGGACGGGATTATTTTTCGAGAGCTGAGAGCACCCAGGCGTCTACCTCTAGATACCGAATAGAGAAAGTACATTTTTTTTGTTTTTCCAGAAAGAGCAGTTTAGGGTAGGGTAAAATCGTATTGAGATTTTTCTCTTAGAGCTAACCAAAGGCCAAATCAGAAATTTTTGGTTTACCTAGAAAATAAAAATTTGTTTTGGAGTTCAGAGAGGAACAGGGTTCAGTCCATTACATTTTTCATTGGATATCTAGATATTCTATCAAATAGTTTTAAGATCTTAAAAGCACAAAATTTGGATAATACGTCAAAAAAATGGCACACAATGAGAAGACAATTATTACTTATCAAGAATTGAGTATGAAATTAATTGCTTTGTCGTTAAATAACTGCTATTGTACTAATTACCTTGACCTAATTCTGTCGGCTCAATTTTGCCAGTAGTTTCTGTTTCAAAAAATGAGTAATTTAACTTAGACCAGGAATGAGAAATTAGATTTAAAGGAGGGACACAGCACTTAGGTGCAGAGTTGGACTAGGTCACTGGGTCAACTGGGTCACCTGGGTCACTAAATTAAACTGGGTCACTGGGTCGCTGGGTCACGTCATACCCACCAACCAAGTTTGACCCAGTGACCCAGTGACCCAACTTGACCCAGTGACCCAGTTTGACCCAGTGACCCAGTTTGACCCAGCGACCCAATTTCACCCGGGGACCCAATTCGACCCAGTCACCTAGTTTGATCGAATAACGCAGTTAAGTCAGTGCCCTCGGTTCAAGTGTACAGATTATGAAATAAATGAAATGCTGGTTTGTTGAAAATAATACTCGATTGCTTGACAACTGCCATTTCTGTGATGTTTGCTTTAATACTGCCGTAAAAAACTTTCCATGTCCCGAATTGTATTAGAATACTGTTATTTCTTTGCTTCAGGGCTTACCAGTTTGCTTACAGGTGTTCATTCACATTTAATTTTTTTCTACTAGTTAGCTTAATCCAAATAAAGCTTTTCTCTAAATACTTTCATTGACTACTTGACTACAAACTATAAACAAATGCATTTGATTTTTTTAGGTATTAGTTCTCTTGAATGAAATTGGGCTACGTGCTTGTTGCCGAATATTATTGAGGAAGTTTTTTTTAAAAATTAAAAGTTACTTGAAATTGTTTTGGATGATACCTAACAATAATTTAATTACTGGGCCACCGGGTCAAGACGGGTCACTGAGTAAAGCTGGGTCAAGATGGGTCACTGGGTCAAGCTGGGTCACCGGGTCCTGGGTCAAAGCTGGGTCACCGGGTCAAGCTGGGTCACTGGGTCAAACTGGGTCAAGCTGGGTCACCGGGTCAAGCTGGGTCACCTGGGTCACCGGGTCACTGGGTCACCGGGTCACTGGGTCAGTAAACTAACTGGGTCACCGGGTCACTGGGTCACTCTATGCTTGACCCAGTCCAACTCTGCTTAGGTGGGCCCCATCCCTGACTTAGGCTTAGACTATACCTATCAATGGAGGAGGAGCGACACACATACATGAGATAATGACCTCAGGAATATCGGTTGAGGCTAGAACTGAGAAAACCATACAGAGAAAACTCACTCTTTGCCGTTATAATACATGACGGCCAATTATTGGGGACTATCAGGGCGTTTTACGGATTGAATGCTTGTCAAAGGGAACCGTGATTAAGGTCGAGGTTCATGGAAGCACGTTTGAATCCTTGAACAAGGCCCTTAAAGCAAAAAATGCGCGGTTGCACGAGAATTGCACTACAGAATCCGCAAACCTCGCCATATTCAATCAGTTATCGCAATCCGTGGCTTCACAGAATTACCGCGTCTATTCTACAGCTCAGATTTAGCACCATGTGACTTCTTTTCGTCAAACATCTCAAAAAGTACCTCGGTGGTCCCAAATTTGCCTCAGATTATGACCGGGAATGCAGAATACCGTCGTTTTTTGAAACGGAACAAATGATTTTTTTATGGAATGAAAGAGCTGGATTAAATGTATTAATGTGGGTGATCGGTACGTAGAGATATGATCTTTCCTGAAGCTTTGTACGGTTTCCTTTATAGTTAGGCAGAAAACGTATTTAAAAACGGCTTCGTATATGTTTGCAGAAAACAATATTGTTCATTGTAAATGTCCGAGGTACATTACAAGCGCTTTTAAAAATAAGTATAAATAGTCTTCCATTAGAGCATCATGAAGGATAGAACCAGCCCCCCCCCCCCCCAATTCCCGCTTTTGATAAGGGGTCAGAAAGAAGCGCGGTAGTTGGTACAAAACGGTTATTTTCGTTGCGACCTTTAATTAAATACCATGAAAGATAAAATTAATTTCTAACCCCCCTTCCCGGCAAAAGAGGACGGACGGACGGACGAACGGGCGGACGGACGGACGGACAAAACGCAAACAATAGCACTTTCGTTTAATTCTTAAAAAAATGCGCTAAAAATTAAAAATAATAGCTAGATGCCTTCTTAATTGCTTTATTCCACTGCAGGTCGCACACCGGAGACTCCGCTTCCTCTCCTCCCGCCCGTTGCCGCCATTTTCTCCCGTGTCCCGCACTGAGCAGTTTACGTTTTCATTTGTGTATTAAGATGAGCAATTCTGAGGATGAGGATTTGCTTTTATTTTGCCTAATTGAATTGGAAGAGGAGGAGAAGAGGGAGAGGTATTCATTCAATAAACGATACGGGGAGTTTCACCATCTTTCTCCCCATTTACTGAAGGATCAAGGGACATGTTTGAACCAATTTAAGATGTCTTCGGAAAACATTTACGAGCTTCCGAGGGTTAGCGAGGGATACCAAAGGCAAAGTATTAAGCCGGAATATTTTTCTGCTCCCTGTATGGGATGAGCTTTACACAGCTGAGTGAAGGAATATTCTTCGGCGGCGGGCGGGGCGAAACGCGGTGGGGCTCAGCGCGCTTCCTGTGTGGAATGAGCTATACGCTTCACTAAAAAAGGGATGAATAGCAAGATGTAAACGGTTCTTTTCGATGTCTGAAATTCTATTGTTCTTTTAGTCAACACTTTCAGTTCAAATTATATGGTTTTTTGGGGTAATTAAAAAACTATTATATGTAGCTTTTGTTTCATAGACCGTGCTGAAATACCTAGTTATTATTCTGTTTTACTTTTGTAATGCGTACAAATGTGAAGGAAAGTTATTTATTTATAAAAAATAAATAACCCACTGGTTACAAAATGGGCTATAAGAAATGGGGTTGGGATCCAATACGTTTTACTTTGGACACAAACACTTTGAATTTTCATTTTTTAGTGTATGTTTGTATAATGAACTTACTTTAACGTTTATTTCGTGCTTTAATAATTTAGTCTCTGAGAGGGTATATGAGAGGGCGCAAGCTGTGCGCTGCGACCCATCGCTTATCCTTATTGCAATAAATAAGAGAAATAGGTTTGGACGTTTTCACAAAATTGAGTTAGTTACTGAAAATGATCAAAACACCAATTTGCACCTTTATGTGTTACAATCTCTGCGTAATATCGTAAGTTAAATGGATTTAGACACCTACTTTGAAAGTATGCTTTACGAGATTTGTGAAAATACCCTTAAAACGTATTATATTCCGTTTCCCTTATGCCTTTATTCATGTATTCAAAATCTGAACATATTTATAATGTGTATTTGAACTTCCTTATGCGTAAGTTTGCATTTACAACTTCATGTAAACATCTCTTTTATATTACGAATAAATAACTCAACATCCAAGTCGTCTATTGTAAAATCTACGCTGACTTCTGACATACCAAAATACTTTTGACGTAATATATCCATCTCGTATTTGGTAACCTTTTGTGCTTGTGCGATTCGATTACATATTAAAATCCGGGGGTACTGGGAAAATTATTTATGATTGATGGTTTCTCTTACCGATTTATAGAGTTTGCACCGTACAATAATGTGTTACTAGATAATCTACCAATAACGGTTACACGATGCATTAACTTCTTGATTTACTCAAATCACCACTTTGTCACTATAGAGCTTTCACAATCTCCAGTATTATGGAAAGTTTTTGTCTTGAGAATTCAAATTACTCAAGCAAAGAAGATATAAGAAATTGATAATTTCACTTCGGGCGGCATCCGTAATCTCTAAAACCTGCCTGTGTTTCCATGTAACAGTCCGTCCATTCACGACAATAAAATTATTGAAGTAGGTACCTACTTTAATACAAACGAATACAACCGACTACATATATCATTCTTTATTACTAAATACTGAATATGTTATTTTAAGCAATGCAAATTACAGTGAATTCTACGCTGAGCGTGTAAAATAACGAAAGTTAGATTTTTCATTTAACGCTTTAATATCTTGTAAGGCGTGAGAGATTTAAATCAACTGGGGGTGAAACTAATTGCATGCAGTTTGTGTTTTATGATTATGCAGAAGGTAACGTATGTGATAATTACTTAGTTTTACACTTACGACATCCGATGCAGTATAATCTTGGCCTAATTGCAAAGCTCAACTTGAAGCGGTTGTAAATTGTTGAAAACTTTGTAGTTTACGGATCCCCAGAAAATAGGGTACCTCGGTAATCAATTATAAGCTCGAGGAAACGTGTAAAGTGGACAATTTGAAAAACTGCACCTAGTCCATTTACCAAACAGAAAACGAGAGGATGCACTGATTAAGTTCCATCCATAATCTCAAGAACAGACTATGTGACCTCTACAATCGAAGACATTGCGTTGACATGGTCATTCGCCTGAATTTTGTGGACTTTTAATTCATAGAAGACACTCTTTTTGACTGTTGCAAAATACCCTCTAGGGGTGCTTTCAATTCACTAATAACAAACAAACATATACCAAAAACTTGTGTACCCATTCTTCCTCATCCCGCCACAGCTCAAGCCTCCTTATTCGCAACAATGGTAAACTTTCAAGAAGCAATGTCACAAGTGGAGCTCTCTGGAGTGACGCGGGGGTATATCGCTTAGCAAAAGAACTTCAATTATTGCTGTTTCATAGCTCTTTTACCTATACAGGAAAAATTGTTATCACCTGCTTCGGCCAGTATCTCAAGAATAGTGGCATGACCGAAGCTCTGGTAGAACAGAGGTATTTGGACCTTAGTTGTTGAAAGGAGTTAGAGGTCTGAGAGTACTAGCAGCGATTACAATTTTAAGAGTTTTTCCATAAAAATGAAAAAGAGAAATACAAAACTCTTTTGTCCCATGTAGAACAATTAGAAGAGTTTTGAGAGGTAAAAGACCCTATTAATGCAAATAGGACTGTTGAAAACATAGTCAGTCCACGACGGGAATTGAATGCCAGTTTTTGGACGTTCCGTGTCATAGCAAACTTTTGAGCCTAATAATGTTGTTCATTGAACCTTTCCTGGACGTTTTCAGCATTCCAAAAATTTGATTTTCCTTACAATTACAGATGGTTTGATTACCTTTTTTTAAAAAAACTCCAATTGAACGAGTTTTTACCAGTGCACGTTGCTCGATTCGCGAATGTTGCTCCAAGACAAAGTTCATTAGGATCCATTATCGTTGACTGTAGCGCAAATAGTCACAAGTACTCAGCCACGACCTAACTGTCACACATCAATCAAGATACAATGGTAAAAACTTAATTTAAAACTGTTTCACGAAAAAGAAAATTAAGGTTTTTAAATTAATCTTGTTAACTTAATGATATTACAGCGAAAGCAGTCATGAAAGTAAAATACTTTCTTCTATTTGGAAAGGCATATCTAATCGTTCACTTTCCAGGTTCACAATAATAGGTGATAGTATTTAAGACATAGGTATGAGCATTTCTAATTTCTGGATTGTAAATTCGTCAATGAATCAATACATTTCGATAGTAATGGGTGAAAAACGATTCGATAAAGCTTCTATAGTGTTATTGTATCATATAATATACATTGCTATTTATTAAGAAGTAGACATAGGGATTTACGTATATTGAGGGATTTACGTATATTGTTTTTCCTTATGTCTGCTTTCAAATGACAAAATCTCTTCTGGAGCGCACCTAATTATATGCATCCACAATAACTTTAAAACAAATAAAGACCTGGCTTTCATATTAATTAATTTGGATATTGTTGTTTTGGCTTCCGTATTTTTATTCTCGTTCGTCTGTGATATATTTCAACTGAAGAAAACGTTTTCAATTAGTATACTGGCGGTAGCAGTTTAAAAATCGCGAGGGATTTATTTTCTGCGAAGCCAAAGCAACAATATTCAAATTGATTAATACGGGAGCCAGATCTTTATTTGTTTTAAGAAGTTATTTTGGTTGCATAAAATTAAGCGCCCTTCAGAACAGATTTTGTCATTTGAAAGTAGACATAGGGAAAAATACACGTAAATCTCTGTCTACTTCTTAATAAATAGTACCGTATATTATTAAGGGGTCACTTATTCATTTTACTATAAGATATCCTATTAAAAATTTGTTTGTGGGACGGACAGCTTACAGACTGTCTGCATTAGCTACCTGACAGATATTCTACACAGGGGTGGTTTTACTCATAGGCTGAGCTAACTAAAATACGAGTATATATTTACATTGCAATTTACATCACAACCCCAAGTACACAGATCCTTACAAATTTATTATACTTAATTATCCTTTAATTTGGTATCCATGTGCTCCGCAAGTATCAAAATAAATAAATAAATAAATAAATAAACAAATAAATAAATAAATAAATAAATAAATAAAATTTGTATCTCCCTCTCATCTCACGTAACCCTAATTTACAGGTCTGGGGTTGATCGCACCCCACAGCCACTTCGAATGTCCATAAGTTTTTTTTCTTTCAATATTTTGGCCTAGGAGCTCGAATGCCTTCCAAGTTTAGTGTTTTCTATCGTTTTTGGCGTTTTTGGCGTTCTTAGGATTTGAGTTTTTATTTTATCACTACTTTTAGACAAACTTTCAAGTTTACAGGTCTGGCGTGGATCGCACCCGACAGCCTCTTTCAATGTCCATAAGTTTTTTTTCTTTCAATATTTTGGCCTGGGAGCTCAAGTACCTTCCAAGTTTAGTCTTTTCTATAGTTTTTGGCGTTCTTAGGATTTGAGTTTTTATTTTATCACTACTTTTAGAAAAACTTTCAAGTTTACAGGTCTGAGGTGGATCGCACCCCACAGCCACTTTCAATGTCCATACGTTTTTTTCTTTCAATATTTTATATGGGGGTTCGTTCCACCCCACGCCCGTAAACTTGAAAGTTTTAGTGGCCAGTAAACTAGGGTTAATATTAATTCCTATAAGTTTTCCATTTTTTTGAATTTCTAAGTTACAAAGTAAGTAGGTAAATAAGAAATTCAATTTTTCATGAAGCTTATATTTTTCCTAGAGCGATCGATTTCGGCCGAATTTCACGCAAAAATTGAATTTGTCATTTACCTACTTACCTTATAACAAAATGGAAAACTTTATAAACTAAATATCAATTCCTGTTATTTTGAGAAAGGTACAAGGATGGGGTATATCAGTTCAATAATTAACGATTAAGAAAATTATGTTGATGGTGTTCATACTCAAAATATTGAAAAGGTATGGCTAAAAGCCAGCATAAAAATATTTAGAAAACAAATGGTAAGGGCTCGCTTGTATCTGTTAAACCCAAGGATGAACCTTTGGAATAAATTTCATCCCGATAAGGTAACAGCCCGATTAGTGGAAGAAAATGTTATCCGACGGGAAATCTCCCAATGTTGTCTCCAGCCTGAAACAGGGCCGTCTTATATGAGGCATTACTATTCCATTTAAATTAACTTAAAGGTCTTAATCTTTAAGAAAATTATCGTAAATTAAATTTCACAAAAAAAATAGTAAATAAATTCCGAGTTGTACGTTCTTAAAGAGATCAATCTTAGGGCATTTGAAGCCGTTTTGTATTGCATGCACTTTACCATTTAGAAACCCACTATAATTGCATCGTTTAGCTTTACATAATAGTAGAGTAGAATAGCAGTTCGATTTAAGTTCAGGCTAGTGCAGAAAATCGTGACCACGAACCTTTATCTTGTTAATTTCAATTCATAGAAAAAATCTGTAAAAAAGGAAATGTACATTGGAATTCTTTCACTGTTTGAATTTTCTTTTGCAAGCAAGCAAACTAGGAAGAAGATTTTGAATGAAATTTTCAGAAAAGGATAAATTTTCCAATAAGTAAGTCACAGTAAAATTAATTAATCACACCACGTGGGTGTAACAATCGCCAATTTTACCTTATAAAAAAAAGCCTATGCACGACCAAAGATTAGATCCAGATCTTTTTATATTTAGCAGCTTCATTATTTTTTTCGGTAAAAGAGCACTAATTTGAATTAGTGCATAATTTATTAATTAAATCAAATTTAGGTCCTCAATACCCAAACTGTAATTCGTTACGAGCTGCTTATTCTTATAAAGGCGAGTAAGTAACCTGGAAAGCGTAATCAATCACGATCGCTATATTAAAGCGATCAAACAAATAAGTAAAAAGTTCCTTAGCGATCATGTCGTACTCCTGTGTTGAAGAGATTTAACCAGAGCTGGGTCGTGTTTTTGCTCGTAAACTACTCGGCGGTGGACAGACACAAATAAACCGTTAGAAACATTGCTTTTTCGCACGAGTACCACCCAGTAGGGAAACTTTTGTCACCATACACTTCGCCGTATTCAATTACCTTTACCTCCTGATTTCTCCGCAATTGGCTCTCTAAATTTTACATTAGAGAGAACGCCATGATAAATCTAATTTACGAAGGAAAACTTTGAAAATAAAGGATATTTTATCGTGTCACGTTCGACCATTTATTGGAAGGTGTCGCTTGGTGGATATACATGTTTAGATGTCTATTAAGAGATTGGACACGTTCGACAAATAGATTAAAATGGCAATTTGCGAGTGCAATAAATTATTCTTTTACCATCGATTATGTTCCTTATACACGAGTTGCGCGGGAGAAACCTACCCTAATGGTTTTTCGATGCCAAGTATTTTCGGTTGGTAAACTGTGGTTATTCAATGTTCAATATCTATAAATTTACGAACGCAAATCAACAATTGTCTGTACTGGAAGTAACAATGGAATCGGTTTTAAGACCCTTGTCGTTATGTCTCTATTTATCAGGCAATATTATTCGCTAATTAAAACATAAACTATAATTGCAGAATGAGAATTTTACTTTTGGCCTGAGACGTCGCATGCCATATATTTACCTTTCCCGTATTCCTTTTCAAATAGAGCAAATATTTGCTTTACCTCCATGCTAAAGCCAGTCAGAATTTAAATATATTTGCTTACGACATAATGTGTAATGTAATATACGATTAAACAGAAAACGGGTTACTTCACAAGTTAAATGCTGAAATACCACTCGAATGTTTGCTCTATTTTCTTTTGAAACTAAAAATTACATTGCTCGTATTTAAGCAAATGCGGTTGCCATTTCATTTCCCTATTGAAGTGTTACAAAATTCTCTTCGTAGAATCAAAAATGTACATTTAGAAGAGGTGCTTAGTTCCCATTCAATTTTTGCCAATCGAAACGATTTTAATTATATTTAAAATACGGGCTCCCATTGAGTGCGCCATTCAGCACAGCCGTAACGAGCATTCTTTTCAATTTTAGAAATTTACCCCCATTGAACACCATGCGTCGTTACAGAGACCAGATTCCATTTTCTGTTAAGGATTTTAATTATTTTTACATACATAACGAAAACGTTTGGCTAGTCTCACTTAATTACAGCGCGTATAGGACGTGGAACTTCTATACCTACTGAAAGCTGAGTTATGTAAATCGCGAAACTTTTCCTGTTTTGTGTATATCTGCATAGTTTTACTTGAAATAACGTCCAATTTTGCGATTCAGTAAAACCGGGAAACTACAAACCAATTTGTATGTAAATACCAAAAGAAATGTGAACTTGACAAGCTGTTTGCATAATACTCGCACTACTTTACAGCAACATTCTGATTAAATTACAAAAGGAATTAACTGAAATGTCAATGTTTACCTAGTATTAAGCTGCATTCAGTTTTCATTTGTCGGTGCATTTTCTTATTATGGGATTAAGAAGTGAAACTGTACAAGCCAAATTTTTACATTGAGCGTTAAATTTTATCAACGACAATGCAAGGCCGGCAAAAAGCGAGCGTCTCATCCTGGCGGTATATCCCAATTTGCGCAGGAAGGTTATATATTTTTTAAATTCACCCCTACAAATTTCAAAGATTACCCCAAGTATATATATAAAATTATTTTCCACGCTGGGTTGCTTTGGAATTTACATTTCGGTATAGGCGACAACGTTCTGTCTAATTTCCATGTAATGGCAAGAAGGGGGCGTCGTTACCGGCACTAATTCTACACCCCGAGCATTTATTGTTATAAGTAGACCGTCTTAATTGCATCACTCGTGTTACAGCTACACTGCAGGATTCAGATATCGCGCGCGGTAAGACATGAACATTGAAAACTTTACCGGTAAAATGCTCCATTTCCATTATAAAGGACCTTACAATTTAAACGAGTTAGGTTAGAGAGCTTAATTTTATTTATTAGTAACGCCATTAAATTATTTGTTTGTATTAACAATTAAGCTGTAGCTAGCACATGATGTTCCAAATGTGGGGACAATCTCGGGGACAATCCATCCAAAACATTCCACCCCTTTTCATTTCAAGGGGTGCTCCTTCATCTTTTCGATGGTTCACTGATCTAGCCGTCAATAAATTAATGAAGCAAAGTTTAAATGATGGATAGTTCCATTATTTTAGCCAAAAAACGTACGTTAAATCTTTATAGTTTCTAATACGGCTAATTTTTCTCATTTCTAAATACACCCGCTATGTTTGCACCACATCATTATTTGTCATTTGCTTTGGCAAGCTTGATCGGCATTTTGCAAGCAGTTGTGGAGTTAATTAATGGACTTTGGGAAATAGTACAGGAATTAAGCTCTTCGGGTTTTATACCTAACTGGGGTTCTGCCTTCGGGTAAGTCCAGTCGGCTGGTCAGAGGTCGAAATTTGGAATAATTCAAGACTGGCTGGTGAAATGGAGCCGGTACAATTGAGCTCGATGTAAAGGCACCGCAACAGTTTGTCGCTATCAAATAAACGAATCTGTCTTCGTGTTTTATTTCCGGAACATGGTGTTGAACGGGTGGCTAATTAGCTGTAATTATAGCGTTACAGATTCTTTATTTATTTATTTATTTGTTTATTTGTTTATTTATTTCCCCCCTTTGCCCTCTCTTTTCTGGGCCCTCGACATGCTTTCGCCCAATTACAGAGTCGCCCGCATAATGCTTTAGTGAAGTAAAGTCATCAAGCTAAAATTGTCTAAAATTATTTATCTAAGCGTATTTACGTGAATAGGAAGGGGTTGTGTCTTTTGAGGTAAAGTCTTAGTACTATCACGTTTCTTTTTAGGTTATGCCATATGTTTTAATTTAATTGCCTATCTTTCTTTTACCTATATCGCAATCTGAAACCCATTTATGTAATGAAGTACGAACTAATTGGATTTTAGGCTGATTTCGGGAAAAATACATTTTGATATAATGCTCGTCAGGAGAGCATGTGGGTCACAGACCTAATACCGGTCTACAACCGTATGTTTTTAAACCATACGATTGTAGACCGGCATCGGGTGTTCTGTGACCGGCATTCTTACCTGAGGAGACTAATATAATCGTAGTTTTCAGTTAGAGGGTGCGTGTCTTTGCGAGAGGATAAAACAATCGCTGTTTTTCAATGTGCTCTAGCGCTCATACTGCTAATCACAAAATCAGATGTATTAGTAATTGTATTTTATATAAAATACCTACTTTACAAAAACTTTTGACAATTTGACTGGACTACATAGACAAATGAGAAAGTCTGTGTGTTCTCCAATTTGAAATTTCTTCGAAAGTTGCCAGGGAAGGGTTACTATACTATCATGTAAATTTTTGTTATTTATGAAGGTAAAGAAAACCTTCCGAAGTTTTTAACATCGTTTCGTATATTAAACCACAAGGATAGTTTATTTACCATCATCAATAAAGTATAACCTTTAAACCAATCATCTATAAGTGACTAAGCTGTACGAAAAGGTTTAATGTAAAGTGAGGCGATAGTTTCTGATAAAATGAGCCACCTAAATTACCTTTCCTCAACAGAAAAGACTGACGGTGAAGTGCACGTACTAAAGCGCGCTTCATGAAACGTAAACCCCAACGAAAGATCAGTCAATAACGCGCTGAGCAAAACGGTACGAAGGATTTTAACCCTAAAAGGTTGTCGCGATGGGTACACTGCACTTAGAAAATTAATTATAATTACATATTGCGAAATACAACCCATGTCATCAAACTACATTAAATTCTCTCCTCCTGTTTCAATTAAGTCTTCGTTAGTCTGTCAAAGAGAACGGCACTAAGCGATAAAGATTTTCTGATGCTGATTATAAGTTTGCATGCCAACCATGCATTATATAAAGCGCTATTACACAAATGCAATAAATTCAATGCCATTGTAAAACCCACACGCTAAAAATTGCACTCTCGCGTCTTCCACAACTTAGTAAAATAAAAAAATAAGTCAAAACCGCGTGAAATATTTTTTATTAATTATTTTCCATTTACACCACCCGGCTAAGTTACGATATTGTAAAAATGTGTGCTGTGAATTTATGGTGTAATTAAAGGTAAATTATTTTTACTTAACAATTTATCCTGTTTATTACTTGAGGGTTACGTAATTTATGTGTAAAAAGCGCATAAGTTGGCTACCAAGTTTATTATTTCTGCCACTTTTAATGATCCACTATCACACCACCACTATACTCATGAAACCACTTTGTGTGCATTTAAAGTTTGTATTTGGTAAGAATGTGATGCATGGGATTAGGTAAGGCTCAGTAACCAAGTTCGGCAAAAATCCTTTCTTCTTGTATGTATCCATTTCTTATTCCTGTTTTTTCTCATCCGGTTCTGTACCTTTTTCGCTTTTTATTCTCCTTGGCGTCATCATCATCATCCCTCATCTCTTCTTCTCTCATCCTTCATTGTCTCGTTTAAGAAATAAATTTATTCTCTACGGTACTGATTAACTAGACAATTAAATGTTTGTGAAGAGCTAATTAATACCACCACCATTCTTCCATTGATATTTGATTTTGTCCTTTGGAAGGGTAGCAGCAATTTGGAAAATTGATTGGTCGTATCGCCAAGTAAAAATATTTGGTTACTCGTTGACAGCGAAACTCGCAAGAAGATTCATGAACTTGAATCCGGGACAACCGTGCTTCAGGTTCCTCACAAATTATTAGTTTCAATTTAGTTTATTTATAGGAAGTATGGAAATCTCCATAAGTATCCTTACAACTTAGGGTTTGGACAGCTACCAAAAGCACGAATTAATTGCTAAACTTTTTACCGGTTGCCGTTTTATTTATGTTATGAGTACTTCGTATAAACAAATTCGGTGCACAATTTTGATTAATGAACTAGTTTTTTAAAGAAACTATCCACCCCAAATGTGGCGCATGAAATATTTTGCACCTTAGACTGAAACGCTTTCGCGGTAACAATTTACTTAAACTCCTACCACGCCAATATTCACGTACGTTTCAGAAAAGTAACGTATTCGTACTGTACTTTCAATTGAACATAAATCTTCCGTAAGAATGAAATTTTCTCATAAGATTTGCCTGGAAAGCTTGGCGAAGGGTTATGTTTTACGCGGTCTACAAATTTTCGTGCTCACGTTACGGAATTTTACCTCGAAGGTCCCATTAAAAGTGCACCGGTTGACCTGCATCGATTCTCTTCGAAGATTTGAGTAAGAATGCTGCTCACCCATCCAATTTTTACTTAAGTATTCGCCAAATTCCAAATACGAAACGATCCCAACGCAAACCACGCGTTCACTCTGTTTTTTATACACACATAGGTATAGCAGAAACTGTTTTTAGAACCGGCAGTACTGTAATGTTTCTACTCTCATCTGCTTGAACATTCTTTCTTATCTAAACGGGCTGATTTTCTCCAATATTGTTTCTGTTCTCTTTCATTATGAAGAGGTACACGTATAACATTTGGCAAATTTTACAAAACGCCTGTTACACGAATCATCCATGGAATATTTGTCCCCGGACCCGGGACATTCTTCCCCAGATGTTGAACAACGAAAACTAACTCCATAGGTCTATAATAATATCGTAATAAAAGTAATAATAACATATGTATTGACCCAACAAAAGTTATACAGGAATAATTATAAGTAATAGAGTTAACTTAAAGGACATATTACGTAATTTTACATTATCGAGACCAATGGAAAAACAAAAAAAAGATTAATTAATGTAAAATAAAAAACACACATCATGAATAAAAATAAAGAAAAATGGTATGCATATGAATAAATTGTAGAAAATGGAAGGAAACAAAGAACTGTGCAGCTATTGTCATAGTTTTAAATAGTTGGCTCACAAATAAATTTGCCATTTAACCATGTATATTTTCCAAATATTTAGAGAAAACTCAAATAGTTCAAAGGCCGTTAGGTTGAGGCCTTTCGGCCTTTATATAAAATTTAGTCCAAATTTTACGTGGATTGAAATACACCCCTAGCAACACAGTTAAAAGTATAAAAAGCGTTTATTGTAGACTAAAACCCTACGTATATAACAATACGCATAAATGTCCGGCGGATGTTGCTGTATTCTTGTAGGAATATTATACGTTTATTATTTCCCATTGATATAAGACCTATATTCGTATATTAGCAATTTTTCTAGCATTCCATATAATATATTTAGCGTAGATTTTTGCATTTCTTGCTGTAAAATACATATTTATACTGAAAATTGGACCTACAAAGAATGAACGATCTTCTAATGTCCTACGCTTCATTCGTGCGTTAGAAGATGTGATACAATCGCAGTTGGCGATTTCGGTTAAGGACGCGTTACAATTGCCATGACAAGATTGAATGCCAACCTAACCGTACATATTTACACGTTTCGTCATCTCGTAGCCTTCGTCAGCTATGTCCATGTATGAAAAACTGATTAAAATAGATACTTTATGGCGCACTATCCTTTATTGTCTTATATTTCAATTTCACGGCAACATTTTACATAAATTTCGACATCGGAACATTTTTTAAAGAATTAATGAAGTTAAGGAGTTCAAGGGAATTTATTCACTTAACATGATTTATCGATTAATTTTACTTTTACGTTAAATCTTCATAAAAGTTGAATATTATTATTTTTACGGCTTTATAAACTCTTACCTTACAAATTTATTACCATTCCGTTCCTTAGAGTGGAAATTTTAAGTGGAAAAGATAATAATGGCGAACATCAAAATCGTATCCGAAAGTTTACAACGTTATAATCTTTAATATATTTTATTTTAATTTAGTTAGTACCGACCTAAAGGGAACTTTTACTTTTAGTTAAAGCAACCACTCTCGTTTTTTTTCTTATTCATCCGTGTACCACAAAAGTAAGTTGCGGAGATCAAAACAGTTTGTTTTATAACACGATTATCCGTGACACGAAATGATGTCCACTAGGTCAAGATAAGTTCAGGATCGCTTTCAATGTTACACTTGAATTTGTACGACTACCTGATTGTAAAACAAGATCTCGTACGATACGACGAGAAGAGATTCGTCTCAAGAATTTAATGGTGCAGAAATGTTATATTCCAAAACGCGTATTGTATTTCTGATATATTTGGTTAGTACCTATCCAATCTGTTTGCATAGGTATTTCTAAAATATGATTGTGAACATATTTGTTTAGCCGCAACGATTTATGGATTGTAGGATTGTACAATAATGTACTTCTTTTATCATTGCAGAGGGAGCTAACAAGCGTGCGATAATCGGTGATTATTATACCTATTATTTTAAAAGTAATCAAGCTACAATATTTAAGATAATATCTGAGTGTGACATTTCATTAACTACAGTTGCCGCAACTGGAAAACTAAATAGACAATCACATGAGTTGTTATGTAATTTACTCTAGCTGCAACCCTCTCCGCGGCAATATTATATCCTGAACCCCTCCCCCCCTCCCCCCACCAAGTGCTACAAAAGAAAATGTTTAATGGCAACCTCCTTGCGTCAATTATTGTTTAATACCAACTCTAATAGGTAAATTCCGCTCCCAAGATTCATTTCGGAGAATTTTGAAGCGGAAACGGAAACGTTTAAAGGCACTCCGCTGCGCGTCGTGCCCTTTAACTCGTTGCGCGTGCTTTGAAGACTTGATTATACACTTGTTTCTTAATATACTATTATCTTAATAATTATGTAAACAAACACATTGGAAATGGGTATTGCCTAAAAAATTAAGTCAAGGCTACCCCTAACTAAAATTAATGTAATTCATATTTCTGTATGCTTCTATCACATTGAGAGTGGTTACCGATTCAAATACGAATAGGTACTACCGAGAACAACGTTGGTTGACTGTAGACAACAAATAAATTATCCCATTTATCTTGAGACAGCCGACTATTGGGACGCAGCTAGAATACCGACTCGTCCCCTAATTTGGGTGCCCTGGATTCAACTTGCTTGTCGCTATGGAACACCGCCCTGGATTCAACTTGCTTGTCTCTATGGAACTCCGTTCTCGTGACGGGCTAGCTGATTTTTTTATGGAAATTTTTCTTTTTTTTTCGGTGGTAGACGTCTAGTTTGTTGTAGGTACTTATCCCGGGTTGCGCTAGAAAGCGACAGAAAATTAAATGTAGTAACAATGATTTGGGTCCTTCAACACGAGTTTACGCGCACGTTTGCATTTTTTACGCAAGTTAGTCTCGTGTATTGCCGAAGGAACAATTTTTTTTATTAACTCTCAAGATTTTATTCCTTCTCTTAGTGGTTGTAACGATTTATTTTCTCCATTACGTGGACCCCGTTGTTATTGATCACGGTATTATTACTTGTCGGGGAACGCCCGTAACATCTAAAGCGGTTTGATAGGGGGCAAAACCTGCCAATGCAATTTAACCACACAAACCTGCCGAGCCGGTTCCAAGTCGTGTAGAGATTTTTATTGCCCATTCCGGTAATCATTCTTCGGCACGCCGAGGTGCAGCAGCATATGTGTAATTCGAGATACAGGTGAATCGTCAGAAATAGCAAAGCTTCCAATTAAAACGAAGCAAATTCACCTTCAAAAAACTTTAAGCAGACACACACGTAGCTGGTTTAACTCGACGTGATCTTGGTGCATTATTGCAATCTGATAGTAGAACCGACGTAAATCGACTTATCTGGCATCGTTACTCGTTATTAATTGGGTTCTACGCGTTCTCGTAACCAGCGAATGGGTACCTTTCTTTTGTTTATGTAAAGCATATCGTTAATCACCTTTTAAAGAAATAAATACAAGAATCGTAATTAAACTATTAACGTGTCATTGTTTGTTTGCATTTCATTAGTGTTACCCCTGGTGTTACCCGATAGAAGAATGATCGATTTTTGATCGCGTTAGCAATCGGTAGTGTACGCTGTCTTCCTTCCGAGGTGGCGTACCAATTAATTATCGTACTCGATATAGAAGCAGATTAAGATACAGCGAGGCCCGGCAGGCATATATAAAAAGCTGGCTTGGGAAATTCTTGGATTGTTCTAGGTGCTACGGACTGTATGCGAGTATTGAGCTCACTTCTTGGCATCAACGTCCTGCTTTATTCAGGGTGAGCGTTGTCATGTACAGAGGTTTACTTGTAACTTGGCATTATCGGTACGAAGTTCTAACCGAAGTATCACTTTACTTCTTGAGAATCGTTAGGAGATTCAGTAATTCTTAAGGTTACCGAACATTAGACCGGCACGTCCCGACCAGTCGCCTACAGGGGACGGTTTGTCCACCGCGCATTAAACCGTCAAGCCGCGTGTGGTTTTCGGCTTCTTCTGTACGTAGACGTGAAAAAGAGCCGGACAGCGACTAGGAAATTATGAAATTATACATCTTATCTTAGATTTGCGAATGCGTTTAGACCTAACTTCGCCGGTTGTCGACGGTTTGGTACCACACACTGGTCCCTCGCAACCCGACGACCGCCGACTTTTGACGGTCAGGATTCAAAGACGTGACCTGCCGGGTAAGTGTGCGGACACGTATTTAATTATATGGATCCAATCCTTACCGTTTTTTAACGATCCGCCGCCTGTAGGCGACGGGTCGGGACGTGCCGGACTAATGTGCGGTAACCTTTATTCGACCATTGTCGAAGTGGGGGATTTTAATTGGACGTTTAATTTGCTAAGAGTTTCGAGTCACAATAATTTTGAGTATCTCTAATTATTTTATGTATTTGTGGAGAAACGTAATTCAATTTTACTTGACATTAATGGGAATAAACCAGTGTTTCTTTCGATAATTTGATTGTTACTTTCCTTGTATATTCCTAGTTTTTATACAGGAAGGGTTAAGTTTAATAGATTGAGTGGCGCTCAACTAATGGTAAGTTGTAAAGAAGCGTAAAGAGCGTATTAATTTTTAATTTGGGATTTGGCTCGAGTTCATCGAAAAAACACTTGTATCGCGCTGTTTTATTTCCTTCAATTCCTCCTTCGGCCGCGTAACTTTTCCAAACGTAATCCACTCCAGGTCATTCTTCACGATTTTGTTAATGTATCTACTTACTGAAAATGTAAACTCTTCCGCACACAATTTCGGGCTACCAACTAAACACTTTCTAGCTGTTTTGCGCGCAAGGATCGTGGTTTTCACTTCAAGCGCAACTTTTTGGTCTGGGTCGCGCTTCCAACTTTTCGCCTTTTTGACTTCGTGGAACCTGAAATGCCCGCAACATTTTGCACCAGTACCATATTTAGTTCCTATTCCTTTTTTTAATTTTCACAACAGCTCAAAATGGCGCTAAGTAGTTAAATCAGCCATCTTGAATCATTATCCAGTCTAATTCGTTCGTTTAGCCCAACGAATTATGCGCGCGTTAGGGCCATTAATCAAAACCCACAGCCGTTTCATGAATAAGCTTGATTTATTTATTTATTTATGATCTCCAATTTTATTAAAAACCCATTGACCTAAAAATTTGAAAAATAATAAAAAAAAGCTCTATGAGAATATTCATCAATCATTCACAAATCGGGAAAATAAGTCATAATCGGTACAATCGTGTCCAACCACTAACGCCCTGCATCCTCCAAAACTTAAACGCTGGGGTTGCGACTAACTGGCCGTTGTTTAGTCGACACGCAGTGCCCTCTGCGGTAGGGTTATTCTACTGTGCACCCCTACATAGGGAAATATATAGTGGGTAGTAGAAAATTAGAACCCACCACAGTGAAACGGCGGGGTATTTTTCGCGAAGGCTCCACGATGCCGTTGAAATTAGCAACACAAAACTTTGAAATGAGCTTAAAAAAATCAATTATACAAACACATTTGAGTTCAGAATCGAAGGGGCAAGGTCTGCTAGTTAGTGAGTTGACTAAGATAAATGTTTGACTGTCCAATTGTCTTGTATCTTAGAAGTTAAACATCAACGTCAACCAACAGACCTTAATCGAATTGTAATTAACAAGCAGATAGTTTAAGGATAACCACCTACGTTTTACCTTGATGGTATCAACTATCGTTACAAATTACACAATGCCTAACGCGTGATGCACTGACGAGCTTTTTGTTACTAAAATTATTGGGTGTATTCATGTGTATTCTCAATTAGGTACTGTTTCAGTAACGTTCTAAAATTTCATCAGACTACAATGGATGTCCACGAATAAGGAAACGTTTTAATGTTAGATAATGAGCAATATTATAGGTGGTAACCCTAAGCTTTTGTATGCAAGGGTATTAATTATGGGTATTATCCCATGCCTTATATTGCAAAATAATTGTATTATAACTGTTATTAAATTTAATGTTTAGATTATTAGGATATCTAAAAATGAATTTCATGCTGTCAAATAGCGATAGCAGACGCAGACCGTTAAATCAGCGCCTAAAGCCCTTAAACCTTATTAACTCTCTCACTGCCAATAACTGTAATTAGGGTGATTATGGTTTTAAGTTTTATGTCAATTTTATACGGTGAGTGAGTTAATCTTCAACTAGGACGATATTGTATTGTGTTAACGAATTAGTAAGTAAGTCGACCAATTGTGGTAGCAGTACATCTGATAAAAATGAATCACTATTACTAAACTGGCGTTTAGTCCCGAAAGTAAGTTTTGGACGGCAGCATAATTCAACCATGACACTGTTTCTAAGAGAACTTTGCCCCCTGTTAATAGGCACTTTTTAAATTCGAGCAGGCAATCCCCTATATAATTATCTAACACGAAATCGCCGATGACACATTATCCCACAATGGCTGTTAAAATACTTCTCTCGCCATTTTCATGACATTTCATGAGGCAAAAGGTCATGGGGTGGTGTAGAATTATCCAACCAGGTCTAGGTAAGTATACGATACAACAATGCGGAGTGTGACAATGCTAACTGTGACCTTTTACACATTTTTCTAACAACATTTAGTACTGCACGAGATTGTCTATCACGTGTATTTAGAATAATGCACAACACTCCATCCAACACGCCTAGTTTTCCTTCGAATCGCAAAAAAGGTGGAAGACGCTTGCCGACTTGACAAGCTTGCTTTACAATTCTCCCATGTCTATTCATATTATGCGCATTCTTTGTATCTGACATAAACACTCACGTTTTATATTTAAGATTGTAGAAACGTGTTCACGTACAGTTAACTACAATAGTTTAGAACCATAATTACTAATAATTCATAACTACATTGTCATGCACTTCAATATACACGACGAGTTCGTTTCGGAGGGCCTAATCATGCAATAGCGTTACATTCATTAATGTAACTTATGAGGAAAGCGTGATGGTTAATACATAAAACGATTTAATATAAATTATAGAGCAATTGACATCTAAATCGGTACCATTATCCCAAGTAGATCAAGGTTTCCAATACACTTGAAGTACAATTAAATTCGCTACACTCATATCTTACGTGCATAAGGAAAGATCTTCAAACACTACTGCCTTGAAGCAGCACACCTACATTTCTACCTTATTTGTTTGGATGATTGTTAAAATTTTATAATTTCAATTAAATTGGGCAACAATTGCGAAACTTTCCAAAATGTATTTTCTCAACAGAAATTCCGCTTTAGGGGTGTTTACTCGCCGTACAATCGCCAAGTGGATAGCACTTTAAAAAATGATTGCATTGTTACAAAACGAACAAGTCATTCATTTTGTGTCAATCTACAAATTTGCGTTACAGGAAGTGAATGAGAAGTACATTAATCAAAGCTGCTGGTTCTCACCTTTACGTTGCAGTGTAATTGCAATTGAACTGCTGGCTTCGACAAGCCAAACGTAAATCCAAACACAGTCAATTTAATGGTACATATATGTATTGACCAATCTATTTTATAATTTTTTTGTATCATAATTTCGTCAGTCATGTATTCCTGACAATGTTTCGTAAATTACGATTTGGAAATTTTGGGTATATTGGGCGCTGCAGAAAAATCCAAATTTTGAGGTAAGATTATGTCCAATTTTGTTTTAACTTAATTAACGACCTACGCAATTAGCGCATGCTGTAGGTATTTTAATGGTAAATTGAAATTATAACATATTGTAACGGAAACGCTCCAGACATGACGTCACCTTTGGCGCTCTGGAATTTTCTACGCGCGCGATAGTGGGATTTGTGTAGGAATATTCGAGACTGTACGCGAATGTTCTGGACTTACATTGCTTGCGTGTATAAATGGTTGCGGACCGAACATCGCAGCAGTTTACTATCGAACGAGATCGAGTACGGACGAAACATTGAGCGCGAAAATCTGATATAAATTGCGAAGTGTGATATAAATAGTCGATATAAATTGTACAGTTTTTATAGTGTTTTAGTTTTGTTTAATAAATATTGATATAAATCGAACCCGAATTTATAAATAACGTTACATTGGTGACAGCGGTGGGATTAATTAAATTAATTAAAAGTAAGATTAAATTAAGTGCTTCTGCTTGTGTATGCCTGTAACAAGATCTGCTGCCGCTAAAATGGAAGAAACGATGCTCAATTTGCTCCAGCAAATCCAAAATGGCCAACAGGTGTTGCAACAAGAAATGAAAAGCAACCAAGAGAAGATGGAAGAAAATGCTAGAAATTTTGAAGAGAAGATGAAAGAAAATTCTAGAAATTTTGAAGAGAAGTTCGAGAAAATGGAAGAAAATTCTAGAAAGATTAATGAAGAAAATTCTAGAAATATTCAAGAGAAGTTCGAGAAGATGGAGGAAAATTCTAGAAAGATTATTGAAGAAGTCTCTAAATCAATTGAAGAAAAAGTTGAAGATAGAATTACGGAAGTTTCCAAAACATTTAAAGCAACATTCGTCGAGATTGAGCACAAGTATGAAGAGCTGCGCGAGCAATTCTTGCGACTGACTACGGAAAAGCGTACTAGTAGTGCCCCAGATGAATTACTGATGGACCGTCTTCTTGAGGTGCCACAGCCTCGACCCAGAAACAAATACAAGAGTAGAAGGCGACGTTCAGCAAGCCCGAGTAAAGCCACCTACTTTTGATGGTAAGATTCCTTGGACCACGCACGTTCGACAGTTTGAGGCAGCGGCTGCGGCAAATAAATGGACTCTTCAAGACAAAACTACAGCCCTGATTCTTGCTCTGAGAGGAGATGCTCTGGATGTGTTGCGGACCATCCCCGAGGACCAACAGAACTTCCAACAAATAGTAGCGCGACTCGAAATGCGATATGGCGATAAACACCTTCAGCAAGTTTACTATGCCCAAGTCAAGAACCGAATGCAGAAACCTGGAGAAAGTTTGCAGGAACTTGAAGCAGACATCGCTAGACTGATTCGATTGGCATATCCTACGGCACCGGAGAGCTTTCTTGATCAACTGGCTGTACAAACATTTATCGATGCCGTTCGTGATGGAGATGCCCAGCAGGCTTTGAGACTGCCTAGGCACGACAAAATTGAGAAAGCTTTGGCCCATGCGTTAAAATTCGAAGCCGCCAAGAAAGCTAGTCACGGAAGTGCGCGAGTACGTATGGTGGAACCTCGCAGTGACAGCCGGGTAAGAACAATCGAAGAGGAAGGTGGCTCTGGAAGTTTTGAAGAAAAGGTCAGTAAAGTAGTGGAAGAAAAGATCAATAAAGCAATACAGTCACTGGCAAAGAAACGAGAACCACGGCGAGATTGGACACGTTCGCCGCAACTGCCAAAAACCATTGCAGCAGTCGGAAAACTAAGAAAGGTCGACAGGAAGGGCCTATCGTCGACCTGCAGAAACAAAGCCCCGATCTTCACTGTAAACATTTCGTCGTCTGGAAAAGTCTCCAATAATGCAGACGATTTGTCAAGAAGACCGTGCAAGGACAACTGCACACATTGTTCTAAAATAGAAGACAAGATTGGCCATCTGCGACGAACAACTGTAGAGAGTGAGGAATGGAAGCCAAGCGAAATCAAAACGGCCCAAGAAAACGACCCAAGTTTAAGAACTGTTCTGAATTGGATGCGCCACGGACAAAGACCAGACTGGCAAGACATTAGTGCCACAAGTCCTGAAGTAAAGAGTTATTGGGGCCAATGGAATAGCCTGACTCTGAAAGACAACTTGTTGTATAGGACCCTTGAAAGTGAAGATGGCACCGAATCGACGCTGCAATTAGTAGTACCTAGAAGCAAAGTGTCAGAAGTATTGCGAAAATTGCATGACGGCGCTTCCGGAGGACACTTTGGTATTACGAAAACGTTGCAAAGGGTACGTGAGCGATTCTATTGGGTCAACCGTAAAGATGATGTCCGGCGATGGTGTCAAAAATGTGAGTTATGTGCTACTGGAAACGGACCAGTTTCCAAGAAGAAGGCACCCATGAGGCAGTATAACGTTGGTAGTCCGATGGAACGAGTTGCTATCGATATCGCAGGACCGTTTCCCGAGACAGATGGCGGAAATAAATATATCCTAGTGGCTATGGATTATTTCACAAAGTGGACTGAAGCTTACGCTATTCCAAACAAAGAGGCAGCAACAGTTGCAGAAGTGTTGGTAAAGGAGTTCTTTACACGTTTTGGTGTTCCTATAGAAATCCATTCAGACCAAGGAAGGAACTTTGAATCGGCTTTGTACCAAGATGTTTGTCGATTGGTAGGAGCCAATAAAACAAGAACAACACCTTTGCATCCTCAGTCAGATGGAATGGTTGAGAGAATGAATCGAACGATGGGTAACTATCTTTCAAAAGTCGTGGCAGAACATCAGAAAAATTGGGACCAGTACCTCCACCTGTTCCTTATGGCATATCGATCAGCCGTCAACGAGACCACGGGTCAGACTCCTGCCTCCCTTATGTTGGGTCGTGAACTACGCCTTCCATGTGACCTCGAGTTTGGGCGTAAACCCCATGAAGAATATGTCGCAGGTGAAAATTATGTTGACCAACTAAAGACGAAGATGAATGACATTCACGACTTGGCTAGAAGTCATATTCAGATTGCCAGCGATCGCATGAAAAATCAATACAACCTCCGCTCGGCCAATGAAACTTTTGAAGCTGGAGATCTGGTATGGCTGCACAATCCACAGAGACGAAGAGGTCTTTCTCCCAAGCTACGAAGACAATGGGAAGGTCCGTATGAGGTGATCAAGAAAATAAATGACGTGATATATCGTATCAGAATGAACCACCGGAAACCGAAAGTTGTCCACATTAATCGACTCGCACGATATGCCGGATCCAACAACAACGAAGAAGTATTCGAGAAGAGGAACGCAGCTTTGGGATCGAACCAAACTTTAACGATTTTATGTCAAATTACGCCCAGCGGAAGAAAGCTCGATTTGGCGTTACTCAGGAAATTTGTCAAAATATTTTTGAGCTTCCGGTTAACGTTTCCATCGCCCATTGTGTCGCCGAAGACCTTCGCATGTGTAGAGGTATAGCTTCCGTATTCCGGAAAAGATTTGGAAGAATAGACGAGTTGATAAAGCAAAGACCACGAGTGGGTAAAGTACTGCGCTTGGAAGATAGCCAACGCTCTTTGTTCTACTTGGTTTCAAAGAAAACGTCAGAAGGCAAACCCACCTATGAAAACCTCTGGTCTGCTTTAAAAAGCTTAAAGAAACTCATGGCATACTATGACATAAATAGCTTGGCGATCCCGAAGATTGGATGTGGTTTAGATGGGTTGGACTGGAAGATAGTGCGAACCATGATCGAAGTGATTTTTAGAAACACTAGCGTTCGAATTACAGTATGCTGCTTCAACCCACAGGGGGCGACCCTCCGCAAAACTGTGGACTGTTACTTTTTCAAGAAAGGTGTTTGTCGAGCAGGCTCTGACTGCAGATTCCGACACGAGGCATTAAAAAGTAATACTAACGCAGTTTCTGAACGAGACGTCCAGAATTAAGAAGGGGGCAGTGTAACGGAAACGCTCCAGACATGACGTCACCTTTGGCGCTCTGGAATTTTCTACCCGCGCGATAGTGGGATTTGTGTAGGAATATTCGAGACTGTACGCGAATGTTCCTGGACTTACATTGCTTGCGTGTATAAATGGTTGCGGACCGAACATCGCGGCAGTTTTACTATCGAACGAGATCGAGTACGGACGAAACATAGAGCGCGAAAATCTAATATAAATTGCGAAGTGTGATATAAATAGTCGATATAAATTGTACAGTTTTTATAGTGTTTTAATTTTGTTTAATAAATATTGATATAAATCGAACCCGAATTTATAAATCACGTTACAATATTAACTAATCAAAAGGAAGTTTTATTGAATCCTGATAAATTTTGCCCTATTCTGCTTCCGTTTCCCCAAATCTCTGCAACTCTGCAACATAAGCAACCGACATGCGTATATCACATCGATCTCCGTCGGTTTCCTCAGGGAGGAGATACCTTTTGTTGTTTCGCATTTCCTAGTTGCACAATATATTCAAATATTGGGTGCGTATGCCGCAGGATTTCGACGATCATTACTTTTATCAATGACGTACATTGTAGCAATGAAACTCTAAACCCTCCCCATATAATTTTATTCTTGAAAGGCGACTATAGTTCCGGCGAATGCCATCATCAGGCGACTAGAAAGGTTTGACTTATAGTAAATTGAACACTTAAAGAGCTAAGTACTTACTGTAAAATTTATCAGGTAAGATGGAAAGTTAAATTATAAAAACGTTGAAGGCGAGTACAGATGAAGATGGAGGGTGAAACGCGATTTTTTTATATTTTTAACGGCCAGGGCGATTAAACCAGGGAGGTTATCCTAGTGTACAAATCTTGATAAGACAACCACCCGGGAGTTGAATTTTTTAAAGATTTGTGGTTTAAGTTGCAGGAAGCATACAGCTGACATAGAGGTAAAAGAGGAAACAGAAATTTCGGCAAATTTTAAAAGAAAGTTATGTATAGGGTGTGTTGAAATTATTGTAAAAACAGAAGGTTACTATTAAAACCGAGGACTTCTTAAGTGAGAGGTGAGGGTTTTATTTGACTTGGTGGTAAATTTCTTTCAATTCCATAAAATTCAGTCTTATACCTATGCAAAATTTCAAAATCGAAATTCGGATTGAAAGAGTGACTTGTTTCCATGATATGCAAAGTTCCTGGAACCTTGTGGAGAATTTTCTCCCTGTCTTGCCAATTCATAAAGATTTATAGGTAGGGCAGTTAAGTTTGTAGAGGCCGGATTTGTCTGTGAGGGGAATTTTGTCTTTTGTGTATGAAAGGACTGATTTTAGATTGCTGTTCGCTTTAAAAAGTATGTTAATATTCTATTAATAAAGGATCTTTTGAAAACAATGGGAAAATTCCCCGATATAATGTAATACATGGTACGTAATCATAGTATTTTCCGGTAAGGGAAGTTTGAATTGAAGATTTCGGATTAATTTTAAGAGGTAATTGTTTTGAGAAGCTAGCTGGTAAATAATTTGGAGTTCTGCATTGTATTTGGTTTGGTTAAGGGGTGAATTGAATAATTTATAAAAAAAGGATCTAAAGGCTGCAAGTTTGTATTGAAGAGGGTGGAACGAGGTAAAGTGGATTATGTTACTGGTGGTGGTAGATTTTCTGTATATTCCAATATCTAGTCTTTTGTCGAGGCGTTCAATTGAGAAGTCGAAAAAGTTTAGGGGTTTGTGGGACTCTATTTCGAGGGTAAATTTTAGGTTTTTATGTAAAGAATTTAGGATATTGAAGCAGTTGTTTAAATCGCAGTCGTTACCTTCGAATATAACGTATATGTCATCTACATAACGTTTATAAAATTTGAACTGTGAAGTTTCGATAGTAGGGTTACATATGGGCTTGGAGCAACATCATGATGTGACCCATCATATACGTCGCAAAGGACTTTGGTCAATTTCATATACTGTATCTATTTATTTAGGGTAATTTCCAGTTTTGGGAAAAAAGGACTACACCAACCTCAATGCATGCACTCACATCCAAGTGTTGAGCTTCATGAGGTTTAATCAATTTGATTAGGAAAGCGATGCAATCTCATACAAAATTTTGCTATTTCTGTTGTGACATACCGTTCGTCGTAGTAAATTGTCATCATCAATAAATTTTGCACCGTAATGAAAAGGTCACTAATCACCTTGCAATTTGTGTACACTGTACCCTACATTTCAACAATCGAGGTTCGGTTACGTGAACTTCTCGACACAATAACAATCACCTTTCACGACTCATCAGTTTTCGCCTTCTAATCACAGACGATTTCTGCAATTTGATTTCAAATATAAGAATTACACGGTTGAACGCCAATGAAAGCGAATTCGAACTCCTATAATTTAATAAACCCCCGAATTTGTATCCTAAGTTTTCATACGAGCACTTTCATTGGAAAATTTTACGTTAAAATCAGTATCGATGTGTCTCCTCTTGCTAGTGTATTTATCTTGTATCCGTAACGAAATTGGATTATTGAAAAGGTTCCAATAAGAATATAAGGGAGGGATGTTAATTTATTTTGAAAATTGAATTTTGTACTGATGAAAATCGTGAGTGACGTTCCATCTCAATAATTTCATGAATGACATGTGTTTCATGGTAGGTAATGTAATGACAGGCTTTAATACGGTGGTTTCGTTTGAGAGAAAATTACGATTGTAATTACAACTTTGCTGATTGTTAATAGTAGACCTCGTTTTATGTAACAATAACTGGTAGTTAATGAGCGCTTTATAATAGCGAATCTGAACCTGTTAAGGGCAGAGGTCCTTTTTGAAGTCGGTAAGTGTTCATTACAGCCATAGAAATGGAGTTGTCAATGAAAATATATACGTACACAGGTGCCACAGATGAACATAAACTTCAAAATATTTATCAAAAAATATTATTTGAGGCAATCCCCTGTTGCAATATAAAAGTATTAGAAAAATCCACCGAACACAAAACAGTAATTTCTATTTAAGGCTGTTTATTACAACTTTGAACAATTCCCGGCGGCGACCTACCATTCGCGAAAATCATGAGAAATATTTGACTTAAATAGCTGTTTTTGACAAAGTTTTTTTAACCTAACGTTACAATTTGGTCTTGATAAAAAATTTATGGAAATATCTTTTCTTAACATTTTCCGTTGTAATTTGTGTTCAATTTTACTTTGTTCATCATTTCTTACAGCAAAGTAGAGTAGGTAGGTACATTTAGTGATTTCACACAAACTACTTTAGCATGTTTCATATTCAGACAGGTGGTGCATATAATTCTACTGCATGCATTGTTATACTATCAACCTACCAACTTTGTCGGTTTGATACTTCAGGGAATATTCGGAACAGGTTAATTCCAGTTCATTGATGTGAATAGCTTTGTTATTTTGTATTACGTGTAGCACTATCTCACAAAAGATTATTGCGGGTACAAAGCACAAGCTATTGTACAAAATAGCTAATTACAAATTTTCCACCTTTCTCAAATTTTATTCATTTAACAAACGAAATCTTGAGCTTCTGCCATCACATCAGAACTGGCAGAACGTTCGGATTGTTGCAAGTTCAAAAAGATTAACTCTGGTTAAGAAAGTATATCCATTTAATGTTATTGTAGTGCTCTTATATCTCTTATATAATACAATTTGGCGTATGCATAGTTTTTTGCCAAAGCTTTTAGTTTAATAGAAAGAAATGACGATGATACCATTGTATATACATCTTATACAATGATGATACTCAGTTTAGAACATTGAAATCGGGAAGAAAATTTCAAAAGAACAATGCATAAATTGTTTATTTGCAGCTTAACCTCTACCTCTACCGTCTTTTCAAATCGTCTGTTAAATCCGCCATCGTAAGCGAAAGTTTCCTAAACAATTAAATTTTCCATTTTCAATGGCACGCCGGGGAAACGATATCCTTTTTATTAATATAAATCTTGGAATCGTAGCTGTCGATATATGATCGTGGTACAATTTCGTTGTGGGACGCTATCCTTCGGAAGTAGATTCCCTGAATAACGCAGACGATTTTGAATTCTTGATAGTCCTTGAAGAATAACAGATATACCAATCGTTTCCTATGGGCTTTTATTGTTAGTTGCCTCCCTTGTTATTTCAAATATTATAAAGATAGGAACTCTATCTTTATAATAATATAGGTACCATAATATAATAATAAACAAAGTCATGCATGTTACACCACCTTATAACTCATGAACGGCTGGGTCGATTTTTATGATCAATTTGTTGGATTCCTCTTCGACACGAATAGCAAAATAACTAAATTTAAAATATCGAAAAAACAGAAAAATATACAGAACATTATTATCGTAAGTAAGAGAACGAATGGCAACAACGGTCAAATATCATGTTTTCAATCTTACCAACCGTCAAATTAAAAACTATCAAATTAAAATAGGTTATTCATGATTTTGATTATCTGTAAATCACGTAGTATGTAATAATGACCAATTCAACATATTTTGAAAACCTTAGTATGCACAAGTCTTCAAAGGGTTTAAAATGTGCACAGTGTGATTATACAACGAAGTACTATCTATACCAGACGAAAGACCACGCATCCCCACTATTCATATTCTATTAAGTTGACTCCAACTGCAGACTAATTCGTAGGATGTAGTTTTCCATCGTGATAAAAAGCGTGTAATCCAAATGAATAGTAAATGGTAACACGTTTTATTATATAAATTTATTGAGGCCATCGGTTTCGACTTTAGCTAGTCATCATCAGGTCATGCATTATTATTTATACATTTAGTATATATTTTAGCAGACGGAGTTGTCCGGGTATCTCCAGGTTGTTAATTCCTACGAATTTGATTTGATTAATTCCTAGAAATTAATCAACTGGAGATATACGGACAACCCCGTCTCTAAGCTAAAATATATGCTAAATTTCTAGATGTATTATAGCATGGCCTAATGATGACTAGCTAAAATCGAAATTGATCGCCTTAGGAAATGTATACATATAATAAAACTTGTAACCATTTTGACTACTACTTCATGCCTACTCTAGATTTGTTATCTGCGCATAGCCCGCTGTAGCCTTCTTACTTTGTCTGTCTCTTATTCCTGTTTAAATCGTTCATCCGATTGCGATGAAACATTGGGGAATAATTGGACGTATGCCCGCGAAGGTTTTTGACTTAGTAAAACACTTTCCGAAATTCACACGGGAACGGGACAAACGGGATTTCACGTTTTGCAGTCGATAGGTGACTTAACATTTAGAACGTAATCCGAAACGAAACGAAGACAACATCAACTTAATTTACTGTTATAACGCTCTAAATGTCACGTCTCTTAGGCAGGCATAAAAAACAGACAGACAGACCAACATTCATTTTTCCTTATTTAAATCATAGCAGACCCGAAGAACGTTGTATCGCCTATCTCGACGAACCTTGTATATATGGGTACATTTACATTGCTTAGCATTTCCACATAATGCCAATACAGTGTGCACATTTTAAATCCTTGGAGGTTTTATGGGTTAAGAAATGCCGTTTCAGAACAACTGGCTCCGTGGGTTTAATATTAATTGATATAAATTAATAGAATATGAATAGCGGAGATGCGCGATCTTTCGCTTTCTTTTTTACACGTTTTGTAGATGTTTTGAATATTTTCACTGTCACCACCATTAGGTACTACCATCACCACGCCCTCCGTTCATTTAAAATTGTTTGTTATATTGAAATCTTCAGTCACAGTTTCTAGCGGAAGAAAAAAATAGCTAGCGAGCTTCAGACGGAAAAAAGAAAAAAAAATACGTCAAGAACTAAAAGATATGGTGAAAATCTGCAATAAAAAAGCAACAATTGATAGCTAAACTCGCACATGATAGACGATAGCCCACAATAAGGACCTGCGAACTTGTACTACATGAAAATTACTTCATATCCATAAATGGAATATGTTGCACCGTTTTCTAACTAAATTTATATCTATTTCATTTCATAAACTTCATTCACACAGATCACATTTAAAATCATTTCATCCTATTTTATCTAATATGGTTTTCTTTCACTTCATTTTAAATTGGGAGTATGGGGAGGGGTAGGTACTTATATTAACTCGCTCAAACACTTCCACGTCAAATAAAAGGCCCGGAACTTCCACTGCACTACACCCTTGCGAATGTGGAGTTAGTCCTACTTTAAATGTTCATTACATCAGTAAGCGTAATTACCACTTATGTAAATCTTCTTGTTCCTCATCTTGTTCTTTTTCGTCTTCTTCTTCTTCTATGTTTCTATGTCATACGTCTGCGGCGGTTCCAAGGCTGTCACTCCTATTCTTTCTGGCCTACGCTTCTGTGCTCTTTAGGTGATTTGTCACGGGCAATTCGTACAATTCTTCTATCCTCCATCCTGCTGATATGTTCTTTTTTCCTTCCTTTTCTGCACCCACCTGTTAATGTCTTCTACGTCACTTGTGTCTTATACTTTCGCTTCTATCTCCAGGAGCGTTTTCCCAACTATACTACGAATTTATGTAAATAAATGCAATAATTTTGTTTAAACATTTTTGGGAATAGCAACAATTTGTGTAGCTGTGTAGGCCAACGATAGATACATAAATCTAACAAATCTAATTTCTTCTAAATCAAACCTTTTTCGGCTTGATGAGGTATTCGGTTAACTACAAAATTCCTGAAGTGCTGCATTACAATGTAATGGAATCATTTTCGAGCAGGTTCGTATGTTTGCATGTAGTTAAGAAGAGCGCACGGAAAGGCGTAAAAACAGTAATTACGATTCTCGCGAACTAAGCCCCTCCGAATAATTACTACTCTAATAAATACAATTTACTTAATACAGTACGATTTAGTTGTCAGTTTTATAATCTGATCCTGTTTCACGTGATATATATAATTTGCTGGAAGTTGCTACCACTGAAAGGTTAATGCTACTCAATTTGCCTGAACAAAAAAGGTTGACTAATAAAAGAACGCCGCGTGTAAAAATCAGTTCACATACAACTACATGTATGTACAATGTGTACGAGTGTTATTGTGACATTCAACCATGCGTGCATGTGGTAATGAGCGTGACAGATTTCCACTAATATTAAATTCTGTAGTAGAGGAATAATTCATGACAAGCAATCATAAATATCTACCTACACGGAGAGTATTTGTCGGATCATAATAAATATCAAACGGTGTTCGCGTTGCAGTCAAAAATGAATCACAAAAGTGTTTAATATTTCCGTTTGGCAATCATTTATCTATTTTACGTGTGTTATAATTCGGACTGAAATAATAAATACACCATAAAACGTAGGTACCTACTTGTCCCCGGTGATATGACCTGAGCCACACTGGGACACAAACTCCAGGGCATATTCTGATACATCTTAGAAACTAAGATCACGATGTGCTCAGTTGGAGTTACAAAAAAGAAATTTTGGGATTTTTAAGCGTAGAGTAATTTAAATTGCGTAATCGAGATTTACCGGTTGTCAAAATTTAGAGGTTCGAAATTACTTTCCAGATGGATAGTGGTCTTGTAGGAGTTTGAAGGAATTGGTTCGTCAACTGCAGTGCAAGCCGCAAGGGACGTGCATTTATTCCTGTGTTGTTTATTTTCTGCAGGCTTTGTTTTTTAATAGGTTTGGGAAACCTTTCGAGCCGAGGGGTCTGGCACGTATACCATATTTCGTCTTCTTAAAGAGTGGTATTTAGTTATACCTGCAAATGCAGCATGAGATAATTCTCTGAATTATAAGAAGTAAAAATGAATCATCAAAAATACGGTACGTGGGTTGCGTACGGCCCAATAAACATGGTGGACTTAATTCCGAAATTATAATTCAAAAGAGGTACAACTAATCATCCTCAAATAAGGGGGATTAGGCCGTGAGAAAAATTATGGGAATAATTTAATTGGCATTTGAGCGTTACGGAAGAATTTTTTAAACGGAGCCCTGACGGGAGGCAGACGTAATCCTAAACAGCTGACAGGTCAAGTATGCGCGATTGTGCACAAAACACTCAGAAGAACACAAAACCCAATTGAAATTGATCCTGAAACTTCATTTCTTCACTTTTTCTTGAATTACACAGACTGGCTTTGATGTAAATACAATTATAGGTGTAGTTTTTTGGTGGTGGAAAACTTCACTTTAACGGGTACTTGAAAATGTTACAGACAGGAGATACGCTCACGATAAGCACAACTCAGACTAATTATCCGTAAACGTGAATAACACTTGAGCTCAACTCGAATTATAACGTTCACTTTATGGCAACGTATTCATATACTCTCCAGAGAGCACTCTCTAACGTCATTCTGTAACAAACTTTAGTATCCACAAGACTGTCTTTCAAAAACAAATTGGAATACGGTAGACTGTGAATGCAAGCGGTCACCAAACAAAAAGCTTGATCCAAAAGCGTCGTTTCATGTCCGTCTCTTCTATTTAGTCGCTCTCCTCTTCTATCGGCCTCTATCTTCCTAAAAAAACCATAAAATAGATTTTTTTTAAGAAAGTACGAGAATTTCAAAGATCTAGAGGAAATGTTTAACTTATATTGCTGTTTATAGTGTATATCTAGTCATAAAATTCTTGTGTATTTTTAAATAATAAATGAAATCCTCACGAGGCAGTTTTGTTGCACTAGTTACCAATGAGTTGTTTCTAAAGTGAAAGGGTTAGCATTTGAGTGTCCAATTTTGTGCGGAAGCAGTTTGTTCCCTAATATAAGAAACTGAGTCAGAGCGACAATGGATTCATGTGCACACCCCCGGAGATTTCAGTACCTAATGGTGGAGTCCATTACTCCTCAATTCCAACTCCTCCGTAGTTAGGTAAGAAATAAAAAGCAAACCGTTTTACTTACTTACCTACGTTATAGAACGGTTTTAGATTTAACTGTTCTACATTGCGCTTCATAAGTACTTTCATCATATAGGTAGATAGTATATTAGCATTTTAATAGACCTTTTAGCAGAGCGGTTATGATATTTTAACTTGAGAACTACTTATGACCCTTGCAGAATCCTAAGAAGACGGTCACTTTTATTATAATCGAGGACTGCGTGAGCTTGGTCCCCAAATTTTAAAATTGGGTAATATTCTCATATTTATAAAGACGTAGACTTTTATTGAGGGAGAGATTCAGAGCTCTAATTAGAATTGCAAATTTCGTAGGTGGAGTATTACACACGTTAAGTGGAGAAATGTTTTACTTGAATATAATGTAAAGCTTAATGTGTCATAGATTATAGTTATGTATGTGCCACAGATCTACTGCAGATTATAGATGTGAGAATATCACGGGATGTTTCAAAAGGCAACGCTTCAGAAAATTATTACACTCCAGCTAGTATCTCCAACGACCCGATCTCACTATGAGTTACTATCATGTAACATTGTAGCCAATACAACTTATAGATTCGACACATAAATACAGAAATTACAAGGCGAATCTAAAGAACCAGCCCGGTTGAAAGGAACATGATCCCGTTTTACCTTTACATAATGAAATAAATTAACTCTGCATGTTTCGGTGTAATATAGTGCGTCAAATAAATTCCGAAATTTATGTTACCATAAATCATAATTATTTCACCTATGAATATAAAAGTTTCAGTACACATTATGCTAATGAGCTCGTTATTATAGATTAAATCATTACCGGGGCAAATTAACTGCCCAATTCTACTTCCAATCATCGCACATGCTCCTAATTTATTGGCCTTTTAAGTATACATTCACATCGACGTTAAAAATTAAACCTTCATCCTAGCTCCGGAAGACGTTATTGTAAGGTTAAGTATTATTATCACTTATTTTATTAGTTGAAAATCCTGCTCCTATAAAACAGCGGGGGAGTCATTGGTATACCGTTCGTTTTAAATTAGTAAGGTCAAGTTGTGGGTATTGTCCCGTGCTATAATAATTAATGGTACATTTAATTATAGATAAATATTACAGTTAACATTTTTTTATCTAATTTTTGAATGACTTTCCTGATATTTATTAGTAAAGAAATTAATAGCGTGCCGGTAAATTTTATGTATCTCACTTGTGAAAAAAGGCTTGTTTTGTAATTTATATTCATAACTCTAGGTCAAAGACATTTATTTGATGTTTTTTTGCTAAGTGACTGTGTAGCCTACTCCTTCACCTTTTACATTAACGGTATGTTTCGTTATACGCCCTTATAAAAAAAAAGATCATTGATACAATTTATTTGATTAGATGTATAACGAAACTCGTTCAATCAGAACTAAGGTTTTTGTACTGTTACTGTAATATAATCATAACTAACATTCACTGGTGCATGGTTGACTTTTGATTTAATTAAACCCGATGATAATACCATTATGGATGGTTTGAATTATAAGATCTTGAAATACAATCTGTTGATGGTAAACAGATAAATAAATTTTTATTTTATTTCAATTTGTGTCACAAAACTTGTAATGAGTAAACAAATTTCGCACTTATCGTGCATTTTCACATCATACTGTAGAGTGCTAAGGCCTTTACGTACCGCCCCCTTTAAAAAAACTTGATTCAATGATACAAATTAACGTTAATTAATTTTAAATGATAACAGAATACGTAAGAATTTAACAATCGTATGAAAGTTGCAGCAATTATGTTGAAAAAGTGTGTAAATATAACAAAAACTAAAACTAAATGAGTACATTATTAAAATACACTTTTGGAGTCAATACATCTATACCCATATTTATGTTGTAACATTTTTAGTATACCTAATCATTCTTTATTTTGTTATTACTTTGTAATAATTTGTGCATATCTGTATAAAAAATAATCTACCTCATTTTATTCATACATAAAGAGATTGCATTTAGTGGTTTTAATTCTGACCAGATTTGCCACTTTTTAATTTTTTTGAACTAATTCCACGTGATATTTTATGAGCCGGATTATCATCAGAAGATACACTTTTATCAACTTTGTGTTTTAATTTGGATGTTTCAGTTTGTTTCCATGCTAAAAACAGTAGTTGAGTCTGACTAGTCACTAACATGCCATGGACTTCCAATTGGAATGCGCGAATTTACATTACAATGTAATTATTGATTATGCCAATTTTTTGCTTTATTTAAGTGTCTAGTCAATGAATCTCCAATTCCGCCATATTAATGTGAGATCCCTTTTGTGTAAGTTGGACAATGTGAAAAATTGGCTTTACAAGAATGATTATGGTTTTATGGGCATCTTTGAAACTTGGTTAAGTAAATGACACGCCTCTTGGACTCATTGGGATTGATCAGTACCCTGTATACTCGTATAGCAAGAGCATCTTAAAAGGGGGGATGTTGATATCTTTGTGAAATAGGTTTTATTTAATTGTCAAGTTGTTAGGGAAATGTTGCATAGTATTTTGTTTTCTCTTTACGGTCATGTAAAAAATCACAAAATTTTAAGAAATATGGCATTCAATGTTCAAGTTTGTTAGAAGATAGAA
>NW_022170511.1:4042615-4155024 GCF_008802855.1 Photinus pyralis
TAATGACGCGTTTATTTTCATGTCTACCTTTTAGTAAATCTTTGGCTTGCTCATAATTCGCCTCAGATGATACCAAACATTTTATGACGGCCGGCATTCTTAAATGAAAACATTGCGGTTGAATAAGAGTCTTCTGTACCCACTGCACCCAATGTAAATTTCCATAAGAGCGCCCGCCATAAAAACTCTAGTTGTTTTTAAAAAAATAATTTTTTTTAAGAACTATTTTATAAATTTAGACCTTTATCTACAAAATGTTCGGACTATTTTTTTTTTTAAGTTTATAGCAACTGAATACCGATTGTTTAAAGATTAGATGTTTCGCACCGATTATTGCGCTAATCTGTTTTATTTTTTTACTCTCGATCAAGACGATTTATGGAAAAAGTAAACCGACAGTTTTTTAGATAAGTTACTTCTAAACATGACCCCAAAAAATTAAATCATAATTTTTGTAAATAAAGTCTGTATCTTGGCGGGCGATAAATCAACAATTTGAGTGTAACAAGTGGCGCCGCTGCACAGTGTCGGTGGGAACTAACTAACCAACCCATATAATAATTTTTAACATATGATGTAATTGTAATGATGCTGAATCTGCAAGATCAGCATTGGCTTATTTTGAGAACAACCGTTGCAAAGGTTGCACTAAATTATTAAAAGCTCTGTATTGTATATTGTATTTCTCTTATATATATATACGTAAGTATCTATAAAAGCGAGGCCCGATATATCGAACAGGCCACCCGAGGCCCGCCATAAAGACCACTTGTAAAATTATAAATTTTGGTTTTTGGAGTGTCCTAATGATACTTAACAACATCCGCCCTTGAGGGGTAATGTTTTTAGAAAATTCAGATATACAAATGTGCAATGTACATACGAGGCCCTGTGGTATATCCAATGAACATGCGAGGCCCGCTGTATATAATTGGCACTCTCAGCGTACATGCGAGTCCCGACCACGTTGCCAAGTCTAAAATATTAATCAGGTCAGTTATATTACCTATTAAAATAACTGAACTTGCGTTTTTAAGGTCGTTATCATCTGACATGCAATTATTTAGTTTTTCTTTTCCTGACCTGCATATTCTGTATTCTTTTTATACGGTACTAAGATGATTACGTAAATAAATAATTCGAATGGTTTTCTACTTCCTTCTGTGCCGTTTTGATTTTCAAAACGAGACATTGCAGTTTAACATTTAAGGATTTTTTAAATTCATAGTAAATTACCCTAAACTAGTGTTTTCATTTCCAATAAAGCAAAGTGCCTATTGTATGAAATTAGTGCTCGCATAAAAAAAGGAGAGGGTAACAAGTTCTACCCATGTTCAAAAGTCAATCACAGTTTTTGGCCAGTCTCTTAGTTTTTGAGAAATTTTGAATTGATATGTTAAACTATTTATAATTTGTTTTAAATTTGCATTTTTTTCAATAAGTAATCACCATACCGAAAAATGTTTTATTTGTAAAATTTCGGTGGTTATCCATAACCTGCCTGAAAAACTTGAAAATCTCAAACCAATAAGACGTAATTTTTAAAAACACTAAAAAACGGCCATGGATTTGAATATCGTGTCTCGTCGTTAGCATACGATATTATATTCAAAAGAAAGTTTTACTAAAGATGCGGTTGTTGATGCACTTTACATAGAATTGATGTCAAAAACAGTATATTACGAAACTAATAGTCTATAATTTAATCCTTAATGCACCCGAAACGATTTTAAAGGCTCAACGTGTAGTGTCTCTAAAAGTTGCAATTAACAATTGTTTTTGGGTATCCTATTGATTGATTGATGCGACCTGTTTGACTTAAAATTAATTAATAAATGGGCCGATCATCTTTATTAAGGTTTACGCAAAATAAATGGTTCACCAAAGCAATTTTGTTCCCCTTCCAGTGTAATGGTCCTAACAGGTGGTGTAGGGGCTAAACAGTGTTATGCTGGCAATGCATTTATTGGTCAACATACGCAACTTAATAGGTTGCAACACAATTCTTTAGTGACATTTGTAAAAAAATGTTTTTTGAACGTGGGGGCTTTGGATACCATATTTTGGTAAAGCAATTGATGCGGCCTGTTTGGCCTAAAATTAATCAATAAATAGCCCAATCATTTTTGTTAAAGTTTGCGCAAATAAATGGTTTGCCAAAGCACTTTTGTTTTCCTCCCAGTCCAGAGTACCGGTAGAGTAGGTGATAAGGCAATGTCATGCAGGAAATGCATTTTATTGGCCAACATACGCAAACCTATTGGTTGCACACAATTCTTTAGTGAAATTTGTAAAAAAATGTTTTTTGAACGTGGTGGCTTTGGGTACCATATTTTGGTAAAGCAATTGATGCGGCCTGTTTGGCCTAAAATTAATCAATAAATAGCCCAATCATTTTTGTTAAAGTTTGCGCGAAATAAATGGTTTGCCAAAGCACTTTTGTTTTCCACCCAGTCCAGAGTACCGGTAGAGTAGGCGATAAGGCAATGTCATGCAGGAAATGCATTTTATTTATTGGCCAACATACGCAACTTAATAAGTTGCACACAATTCTTTAGTGAAATTTGTAAAAAAATGTTTTTTGAACGTGGGGGCTTTGGGTACCATATTTTGGTAAAGCAATTGATGCGGCCTGTTTGGCCTAAAATTAATCAATAAATAGCCCAATCGTTTTTGTTAAAGTTTGCGCAAAATAAATGGTTTGCCAAAGCACTTTTGTTTTCCTCCCAGTCCAGAGTACCGGTAGAGTAGGCGATAAGGCAATGTCATGCAGGAAATGCATTTTATTGGCCAACATACGCAACTTAATAGGTTGCACACAATTCTTTAGTGAAATTAGTAAAAAAATGTTTTTTGAACGTGGGGGCTTTGGATACCATATTTTGGTAAAGCAATTGATGCGGCCTGTTTGGCCTAAAATTAATCAATAAATAGCCCAATCAATTTTGTTAAAGTTTGCGCGAAATAAATGGTTTGCCAAAGCACTTTTGTTTTCCTCCCAGTCCAGAGTACCGGTAGAGTAGGCGATAAGGCAATGTCATGCAGGAAATGCATTTTATTGGCCAACATACGCAACTTAATAAGTTGCACACAATTCTTTATTGAAATTTGTAAAAAAACGTTTTTTGAACGTGGTGGCTTTGGGTACCATATTTTGGTAAAGCAATTGATGCGGCCTGTTTGGCCTAAAATTAATCAATAAATAGCCCAATCATTTTTGTTAAAGTTTGCGCAAAATAAATGGTTTGCCAAAGCACTTGTTTTCCTCCCAATCCAGAGTACCGGTAGAGTAGGCAATGTCATGCAGGAAATGCATTTTATTGGCCAACATACGCAACTTAATAGGTTGCACACAATTCTTTAGTGAAATTTGTAAAAAAATGTTTTTTGAACGTGTGCCCAATCATTTTCGTTAAAGTTTGCGCAAATAAATGGTTTGCCAAAGCACTTTTGTTTTCCTCCCAGTCCAGAGTACCGGTAGAGTAGGTGATAAGGCAATGTCATGCAGGAAATGCATTTTATTGGCCAACATACGCAACTTAATAAGTTGCACACAATTCTTTAGTGAAATTTGTAAAAAAATGTTTTTTGAACGTGGGGGCTTTGGATACCATATTTTGGTAAAGCAATTGATGCGGCCTGTTTGGCCTAAAATTAATCAATAAATAGCCCAATCATTTTTGTTAAAGTTTGCGCAAAATAAATGGTTTGCCAAAGCACTTTTGTTTTCCACCCAGTCCAGAGTACCGGTAGAGTAGGCGATAAGGCAATGTCATGCAGGAAATGCATTTTATTGGCCAACATACGCAACTTAATAAGTTGCACACAATTCTTTAGTGAAATTTGTAAAAAAATGTTTTTTGAACGTGGGGGCTTTGGATACCATATTTTGGTAAAGCAATTGATGCGGCCTGTTTGGCCTAAAATTAATCAATAAATAGCCCAATCATTTTTGTTAAAGTTTGCGCAAAATAAATGGTTTGCCAAAGCACTTTTGTTTTCCTCCCAGTCCAGAGTACCGGTAGAGTAGGTGATAAGGCAATGTCATGCAGGAAATGCATTTTATTAGCCAACATACGCAACTTAATAGGTTGCACACAATTCTTTAGTGAAATTTGTAAAAAAATGTTTTTTGAACGTGGTGGCTTTGGATACCATATTTTGGTAAAGCAATTGATGCGGCCTGTTTGGCCTAAAATTAATCAATAAATAGCCCAATCATTTTTGTTAAAGTTTGCGCAAAATAAATGGTTTGCCAAAGCACTTTTGTTTTCCTCCCAGTCCAGAGTACCGGTAGAGTAGGCGATAAGGCAATGTCATGCAGGAAATGCATTTTATTGGCCAACATACGCAACTTAATAAGTTGCACACAATTCTTTAGTGAAATTTGTAAAAAAATGTTTTTTGAACGTGGTGGCTTTGGGTACCATATTTTGGTAAAGCAATTGATGCGGCCTGTTTGGCCTAAAATTAATTAATAATAGCACGATCATTTTTGATAAGGTTTTCGCGAAATAAATGGTTTACCAAAGCACTTTTGTTCTCCTTCCAGTGCATTGGTACTCAAGGCAATGTTACGCAGGTAATGCATTTTATGGTTAACATACGCAACTTAATAGGTTGCACACAATTCTTTAGTGAATTCACAAAAAATTGTTTTTTGAACATGGTGGCTTTGGGTACCATATTTAGCTAAAGCAATTGATAGGACCTGTTTAGCCTAAAATTATGTAATTAATTACGATCATCTTTGTTAAGGTTTTCGCAAAATAAATGGTTCACCAAAGCAATTTTGTTCTCCTTCCAGAGTAAAGGTAACAGGTGGTGTATGATAACAGTGTTATGCTGGCAATGCATTTTATTGGTCAACATACGCAATTTAATAGGTTGCACACAATTCTCTAATGAAATTTGCAAAAAAATGTTTTTTGAACATGGTGGGTTTTGGGTACCATATTTTAAAGCAATTGATGCGTCCTGTTTAACCTAAAATTATGTAATCAATGGACCAAATAATAAGGTTTACACGTAGTAAATAGTACAACAAAGTACTTTTGTTCTCCTCCCAGTGCAATGGTACAGGTGGGATAATAAAAACAACGTCATGCAGGCAATGTTTTTATTGGTCAACATACGCAACTAATTTGGTTGAACACAATTTTATAATGAAGTTTATTAAACATGGTGACCTTTGGAACCCAACTCGTAGTCTGGTAAGGCAATGGATGCGACCTTTTTAGCATAAAATCGCCCCCATCATGTTTTGTTAAGATTTGCGAGTGGGTTCGAACGGATAGACAAAAAACGCAATAAGAAGCACATTTTTTTTTAATTCTTAAAAAATGCGCTAAAATGGATTGTGCAAATACAAAAGTTGCAAATGCTCAAATTTTATTTTTTATTCATCTGCATAGTTTCTTGAGGTTTAAGGAATATTTACTTACACAGAAAACCGTGCATTCATATTTTCTTTGCAACAAGACTTAAAAAATGAATCTTTTTTTAATCGGAATTTTGAGATGTTTTCGGGTTATAACTTTGTGCCCTGATAGTCTACGTAGCTTAACAACAATAGCTACCTTTCTTATACTTTTAAGGACATGTGTACTATTTTTTTGTTTATAAAGAAAGTTATCGTGCACACGGACAGAGAAACAGCAACACAAAATTATAAACAGGCTTGACGGTCGTTGAAAAATTAAGCCATATGTTGATGACAATAAAATAGGCAGTGAAGATTCTTACTTTTTTATTTTTTTTATTTTTCTTTTGTCCTTTATTTTTAAGTGGGCGGCTAATAGGGTAGCTAATCTTAGAAGGACCACATATAGTCTTTCAGACCTTCTCTTTCTTTCATGTGAGAATATGCCTAAAATAGCGTCAAAGTGCACAACACGATGACTATCTTGTAATGTAATACGTATTTGTTTGTATTTACCAATTTGTGTTTCATGCCATTTCATTGTTATAATTGTGATTCGTAATTATTTAAAAACACAATGGCAGTTCCATGCATCCACTTCAATTTTTATCGTTCAGTACGCGAATGAATTTGAAGAGTTTTATAAATAGTCAAATATGAATGTTAATCAACGCAGGCTCCACAAAATCTTTATTGATTCTGATATAGCGTTTAAATTGTTTCCAAATAAATTAGAAACCGCTGTTTTACTGTATCAAACATTTTTCAAAATTCAGTTCACAAATTTAGGGCCAATATTCTTCAAATACATTCAAATGCCCAAACCCCATTAATAAAAAATTCAACTTGTTTAAAATTCGTAACTTATTGAAAGGATTAATTATTAGAATCAAAAATTGCTTCATACTGCGGTTTTTCATTCTTATAATAGAATAGCGCTGTTGCCACGTATACGGGCCTCGGAACCAGCAAGAATTTTGTAAATGTAATGTATGTACGGAGGCCTCGCACTGTTATACAGAATCTTATACAGAACTACTGCAGCGACCCCTACTTCTTATTTCAATTAACTAAAATCCGTATAAGTGGTGATATAAATGGCACATGCGAGTCCCCTGACAAAATTCGTATAGGGGTGTAGGGGGGCAAAGGGATGGAAAATAAGCTGATATACACGCACTTACACTGCGAGGCCCGGAAACGGGCCTCGCATGTGAAAACCGGGCCTCGTTTGGTATAATACACATCTATTTCGGGCCTCGGATGTACAAGTTACGTATCTATTATTAATATATATAACACACAATATCACAATAACATTACCTATAATACAAACTCCATGTACTCTTGGATTGAATAAAATGCGTTTTTTATTAAAAACTGTCTGACGGCATTTTTAAATCTTTTGATTTGTTTTAAAGTCTTTACCTCTGGATCTAATTTATTATAGAGTACTGCCCCCATATAAAATGGGTTTGATTTATAGAATTCTAGACTATGACGTTTATACTGCAGTTTAGCGCCATGTCTCGTGGTATAATTGTGAGTTTCATTGAGCTTAGGAAATTTCTCAATGTTTTGTTTTACAAAGCATAATGTGGTAAGTATGTAGATACATGGCAACGTCAATATATTATTACACAAAAACAACTTTCTACATGATTCGCGGTAGTCAGCTTTGAACATATTTCGAATCGCCCGTTTCTGTAGTATAAAGATTCGTTTTGAGGCAACGCTGTTTCCCCAACATATGATACCGTACCTGATGATGGATTCAAAGCAGGCATAATAATAGCTTTTTGTGATGCTAATAGGCACGAGACAACTCAACCTCTTAAGTGCAAAACACACACCAGCGCACTTTTTATGAATATAACTTACATGATCTTCAAAAGATAATGAAACATCTAAGTATAAGCCTAGAGATTTAATACTCGAAACTTGTTGTATCGAGGGTATATATTGGCTACAGACGTATCTCGAACTCTGTGTAAAAAATTGCATTAAAAAACTTTTCTGTGAATTAAGAACTAGGTTGCTTTCTTCCAAATAATGAGAGAGGTTGCACAATGAACCTTTAACTTTAGTAGCTGCCTTCGATTCCGTTTCTTCAGCAAATAATAAGGTTATATCATCGGCAAATGCAACATGGCGACTTGGAACCACTTGATCCATATTATTCATATATAGTATGAACAATAATGGACCAAGAACACTCCCTTGAGGAACTCCCTTATTACTAACAAGCAAGGAGGAGTTTTTACCATCGAAATGAACAAACTGTCTCCTTTGCTCCAAATAGGACTTCAATAGTTTGTTGCACTCTCCCCTTATACCGTAGTGCTCAATTCTTTCCAACAAGATTGCGTGATCTACATTGTCAAACGCTTTGGACAAATCTGCAAACACAGCCATAACTTTTTTACCTTTATCTAAGTGTGTGTAGATAAAGTCGCAAATTGTGACTAACGCATCAGAAGTAGATGCATTTTTCTTGAAGCCGTATTGATTTTTCGATAATACGGAGTGTTTGTCAAGAAAATCAATAATTCGCTTTGAAATGCACTTTTCAATTATTTTTGAAAAAATCGATAGTAATGCTATTGGGCGATAGTTTTTTATCGATTTATGGTCCCCAGATTTGTAAAGGCATACTATTTTGGCAATCTTTAGAGGATCGGGAAACGTAGCGGTACAGAAGCATGTATTTATTATGTGAGAGATCGGTTTGGCAATGCATGGTGCACAGATTTTAATTAAATTAGTTGAGAAACCATCGGCACCTTCTGAGTTAGAATTTTTTAATTCATGTATTATACGAATTATTTCCTGTTCTGTCGTGGGTTGTAAATAAAGACTCTTTGCTATGAGTTCATTCACGGGAGTGATCGTATCGCGCAAAGGCTTTGGTTTAAAAGTATTTGCAACATTGACAAAGTAATTATTAAATGCATTCGCAATAATTTCCTTATCTGTCACTCGTGTGCCATCGACGTCAAATTCCGTACGCACGGGATTATTTTTACTACGTAGAGTACTGTTTATAATACGCCACATCGTCTTACATTTGTTTTTTGAGTTTGTAAATATTTTTTGAAAGTGAATTCGTTTTGCAAGCTTAATTACTTTTTTATATGTATTGACCAATCTATTTTATAATTTTTTTGTATCATAATTTCGTCAGTCATGTATTCCTGACAATGTTTCGTAAATTACGATTTGGAAATTTTGGGTATATTGGGCGCTGCAGAAAAATCCAAATTTTGAGGTAAGATTATGTCCAATTTTGTTTTAACTTAATTAACGACCTACGCAATTAGCGCATGCTGTAGGTATTTTAATGGTAAATTGAAATTATAACATATTGTAACGGAAACGCTCCAGACATGACGTCACCTTTGGCGCTCTGGAATTTTCTACGCGCGCGATAGTGGGATTTGTGTAGGAATATTCGAGACTGTACGCGAATGTTCCTGGACTTACATTGCTTGCGTGTATAAATGGTTGCGGACCGAACATCGCGGCAGTTTTACTATCGAACGAGATCGAGTACGGACGAAACATAGAGCGCGAAAATCATATAAATTGCGAAGTGTGATATAAATAGTCGATATAAATTGTACAGTTTTTATAGTGTTTTAATTTTGTTTAATAAATATTGATATAAATCGAACCCGAATTTATAAATCACGTTACATTGGTGTCAGGTGTGGGATTAATTAAATTAATTAAAAGTAAGATTAAATTAAGTGCTTCTGCTTGTGTATGCCTGTAACAAGATCTGCTGCCGCTAAAATGGAAGAAACGATGCTCAATTTGCTCCAGCAAATCCAAAATGGCCAACAGGTGTTGCAACAAGAAATGAAAAGCAACCAAGAGAAGATGGAAGAAAATGCTAGAAATTTTGAAGAGAAGATGAAAGAAAATTCTAGAAATTTTGAAGAGAAGTTCGAGAAAATGGAAGAAAATTCTAGAAAGATTAATGAAGAAAATTCTAGAAATATTCAAGAGAAGTTCGAGAAGATGGAGGAAAATTCTAGAAAGATTATTGAAGAAGTCTCTAAATCAATTGAAGAAAAAGTTGAAGATAGAATTACGGAAGTTTCCAAAACATTTAAAGCAACATTCGTTGAGATTGAGCACAAGTATGAAGAGCTGCGCGAGCAATTCTTGCGACTGACTACGGAAAAGCGTACTAGTAGTGCCCCAGATGAATTACTGATGGACCGTCTTCTTGAGGTGCCACAGCCTCGACCCAGAAACAAATACAAGAGTAGAAGGCGACGTTCAGCAAGCCCGAGTAAAGCCACCTACTTTTGATGGTAAGATTCCTTGGACCACGCACGTTCGACAGTTTGAGGCAGCGGCTGCGGCAAATAAATGGACTCTTCAAGACAAAACTACAGCCCTGATTCTTGCTCTGAGAGGAGATGCTCTGGATGTGTTGCGGACCATCCCCGAGGATCAACAGAACTTCCAACAAATAGTAGCGCGACTCGAAATGCGATATGGCGATAAACACCTTCAGCAAGTTTACTATGCCCAAGTCAAGAACCGAATGCAGAAACCTGGAGAAAGTTTGCAGGAACTTGAAGCAGACATCGCTAGACTGATTCGATTGGCATATCCTACGGCACCGGAGAGCTTTCTTGATCAACTGGCTGTACAAACATTTATCGATGCCGTTCGTGATGGAGATGCCCAGCAGGCTTTGAGACTGCCTAGGCACGACAAAATTGAGAAAGCTTTGGCCCATGCGTTAAAATTCGAAGCCGCCAAGAAAGCTAGTCACGGAAGTGCGCGAGTACGTATGGTGGAACCTCGCAGTGACAGCCGGGTAAGAACAATCGAAGAGGAAGGTGGCTCTGGAAGTTTTGAAGAAAAGGTCAGTAAAGTAGTGGAAGAAAAGATCAATAAAGCAATACAGTCACTGGCAAAGAAACGAGAACCACGGCGAGATTGGACACGTTCGCCGCAACTGCCAAAAACCATTGCAGCAGTCGGAAAACTAAGAAAGGTCGACAGGAAGGGCCTATCGTCGACCTGCAGAAACAAAGCCCCGATCTTCACTGTAAACATTTCGTCGTCTGGAAAAGTTCACAATAATGCAGACGCTTTGTCAAGAAGACCGTGCAAGGACAACTGCACACATTGTTCTAAAATAGAAGACAAGATTGGCCATCTGCGACGAACAACTGTAGAGAGTGAGGAATGGAAGCCAAGCGAAATCAAAACGGCCCAAGAAAACCACCCAAGTATAAAAACTGTTCTGAATTGGATGCGCCACGGACAAAGACCAGACTGGCAAGACATTAGTGCCACAAGTCCTGAAGTAAAGAGTTATTGGGGCCAATGGAATAGCCTGACTCTGAAAGACAACTTGTTGTATAGGACCCTTGAAAGTGAAGATGGCACCGAATCGACGCTGCAATTAGTAGTACCTAGAAGCAAAGTGTCAGAAGTATTGCGAAAATTGCATGACGGCGCTTCCGGAGGACACTTTGGTATTACGAAAACGTTGCAAAGGGTACGTGAGCGATTCTATTGGGTCAACCGTAAAGATGATGTCCGGCGATGGTGTCAAAAATGTGAGTTATGTGCTACTGGAAACGGACCAGTTTCCAAGAAGAAGGCACCCATGAGGCAGTATAACGTTGGTAGTCCGATGGAACGAGTTGCTATCGATATCGCAGGACCGTTTCCCGAGACAGATGGCGGAAATAAATATATCCTAGTGGCTATGGATTATTTCACAAAGTGGACTGAAGCTTACGCTATTCCAAACAAAGAGGCAGCAACAGTTGCAGAAGTGTTGGTAAAGGAGTTCTTTACACGTTTTGGTGTTCCTATAGAAATCCATTCAGACCAAGGAAGGAACTTTGAATCGGCTTTGTACCAAGATGTTTGTCGATTGGTAGGAGCCAATAAAACAAGAACAACACCTTTGCATCCTCAGTCAGATGGAATGGTTGAGAGAATGAATCGAACGATGGGTAACTATCTTTCAAAAGTCGTGGCAGAACATCAGAAAAATTGGGACCAGTACCTCCACCTGTTCCTTATGGCATATCGATCAGCCGTCAACGAGACCACGGGTCAGACTCCTGCCTCCCTTATGTTGGGTCGTGAACTACGCCTTCCATGTGACCTCGAGTTTGGGCGTAAACCCCATGAAGAATATGTCGCAGGTGAAAATTATGTTGACCAACTAAAGACGAAGATGAATGACATTCACGACTTGGCTAGAAGTCATATTCAGATTGCCAGCGATCGCATGAAAAATCAATACAACCTCCGCTCGGCCAATGAAACTTTTGAAGCTGGAGATCTGGTATGGCTGCACAATCCACAGAGACGAAGAGGTCTTTCTCCCAAGCTACGAAGACAATGGGAAGGTCCGTATGAGGTGATCAAGAAAATAAATGACGTGATATATCGTATCAGAATGAACCACCGGAAACCGAAAGTTGTCCACATTAATCGACTCGCACGATATGCCGGATCCAACAACAACGAAGAAGTATTCGAGAAGAGGAACGCAGCTTTGGGATCGAACCAAACTTTAACGATTTTATGTCAAATTACGCCCAGCGGAAGAAAGCTCGATTTGGCGTTACTCAGGAAATTTGTCAAAATATTTTTGAGCTTCCGGTTAACGTTTCCATCGCCCATTGTGTCGCCGAAGACCTTCGCATGTGTAGAGGTATAGCTTCCGTATTCCGGAAAAGATTTGGAAGAATAGACGAGTTGATAAAGCAAAGACCACGAGTGGGTAAAGTACTGCGCTTGGAAGATAGTCAACGCTCTTTGTTCTACTTGGTTTCAAAGAAAACGTCAGAAGGCAAACCCACCTATGAAAACCTCTGGTCTGCTTTAAAAAGCTTAAAGAAACTCATGGCATACTATGACATAAATAGCTTGGCGATCCCGAAGATTGGATGTGGTTTAGATGGGTTGGACTGGAAGATAGTGCGAACCATGATCGAAGTGATTTTTAGAAACACTAGCGTTCGAATTACAGTATGCTGCTTCAACCCACAGGGGACGACCCTCCGCAAAACTGTGGACTGTTACTTTTTCAAGAAAGGTGTTTGTCGAGCAGGCTCTGACTGCAGATTCCGACACGAGGCATTAAAAAGTAATACTAACGCAGTTTCTGAACGAGACGTCCAGAATTAAGAAGGGGGCAGTGTAACGGAAACGCTCCAGACATGACGTCACCTTTGGCGCTCTGGAATTTTCTACCCGCGCGATAGTGGGATTTGTGTAGGAATATTCGAGACTGTACGCGAATGTTCCTGGACTTACATTGCTTGCGTGTATAAATGGTTGCGGACCGAACATCGCGGCAGTTTTACTATCGAACGAGATCGAGTACGGACGAAACATAGAGCGCGAAAATCTAATATAAATTGCGAAGTGTGATATAAATAGTCGATATAAATTGTACAGTTTTTATAGTGTTTTAATTTTGTTTAATAAATATTGATATAAATCGAACCCGAATTTATAAATCACGTTACAATATTAACTAATCAAAAGGAAGTTTTATTGAATCCTGATAAATTTTGCCCTATTCTGCTTCCGTTTCCCCAAATCTCTGCAACTCTGCAACATAAGCAACCGACATGCGTATATCACATCGATCTCCGTCGGTTTCCTCAGGGAGGAGATACCTTTTGTTGTTTCGCATTTCCTAGTTGCACAATATATTCAAATATTGGGTGCGTATGCCGCAGGATTTCGACGATCATTACTTTTATCAATGACGTACATTGTAGCAATGAAACTCTAAACCCTCCCCATATAATTTTATTCTTGAAAGGCGACTATAGTTCCGGCGAATGCCATCATCAGGCGACTAGAAAGGTTTGACTTATAGTAAATTGAACACTTAAAGAGCTAAGTACTTACTGTAAAATTTATCAGGTAAGATGGAAAGTTAAATTATAAAAACGTTGAAGGCGAGTACAGATGAAGATGGAGGGTGAAACGCGATTTTTTTATATTTTTAACGGCCAGGGCGATTAAACCAGGGAGGTTATCCTAGTGTACAAATCTTGATAAGACAACCACCCGGGAGTTGAATTTTTTAAAGATTTGTGGTTTAAGTTGCAGGAAGCATACAGCTGACATAGAGGTAAAAGAGGAAACAGAAATTTCGGCAAATTTTAAAAGAAAGTTATGTATAGGGTGTGTTGAAATTATTGTAAAAACAGAAGGTTACTATTAAAACCGAGGACTTCTTAAGTGAGAGGTGAGGGTTTTATTTGACTTGGTGGTAAATTTCTTTCAATTCCATAAAATTCAGTCTTATACCTATGCAAAATTTCAAAATCGAAATTCGGATTGAAAGAGTGACTTGTTTCCATGATATGCAAAGTTCCTGGAACCTTGTGGAGAATTTTCTCCCTGTCTTGCCAATTCATAAAGATTTATAGGTAGGGCAGTTAAGTTTGTAGAGGCCGGATTTGTCTGTGAGGGGAATTTTGTCTTTTGTGTATGAAAGGACTGATTTTAGATTGCTGTTCGCTTTAAAAAGTATGTTAATATTCTATTAATAAAGGATCTTTTGAAAACAATGGGAAAATTCCCCGATATAATGTAATACATGGTACGTAATCATAGTATTTTCCGGTAAGGGAAGTTTGAATTGAAGATTTCGGATTAATTTTAAGAGGTAATTGTTTTGAGAAGCTAGCTGGTAAATAATTTGGAGTTCTGCATTGTATTTGGTTTGGTTAAGGGGTGAATTGAATAATTTATAAAAAAAGGATCTAAAGGCTGCAAGTTTGTATTGAAGAGGGTGGAACGAGGTAAAGTGGATTATGTTACTGGTGGTGGTAGATTTTCTGTATATTCCAATATCTAGTCTTTTGTCGAGGCGTTCAATTGAGAAGTCGAAAAAGTTTAGGGGTTTGTGGGACTCTATTTCGAGGGTAAATTTTAGGTTTTTATGTAAAGAATTTAGGATATTGAAGCAGTTGTTTAAATCGCAGTCGTTACCTTCGAATATAACGTATATGTCATCTACATAACGTTTATAAAATTTGAACTGTGAAGTTTCGATAGTAGGGTTACATATGGGCTTGGAGCAACATCATGATGTGACCCATCATATACGTCGCAAAGGACTTTGGTCAATTTCATATACTGTATCTATTTATTTAGGGTAATTTCCAGTTTTGGGAAAAAAGGACTACACCAACCTCAATGCATGCACTCACATCCAAGTGTTGAGCTTCATGAGGTTTAATCAATTTGATTAGGAAAGCGATGCAATCTCATACAAAATTTTGCTATTTCTGTTGTGACATACCGTTCGTCGTAGTAAATTGTCATCATCAATAAATTTTGCACCGTAATGAAAAGGTCACTAATCACCTTGCAATTTGTGTACACTGTACCCTACATTTCAACAATCGAGGTTCGGTTACGTGAACTTCTCGACACAATAACAATCACCTTTCACGACTCATCAGTTTTCGCCTTCTAATCACAGACGATTTCTGCAATTTGATTTCAAATATAAGAATTACACGGTTGAACGCCAATGAAAGCGAATTCGAACTCCTATAATTTAATAAACCCCCGAATTTGTATCCTAAGTTTTCATACGAGCACTTTCATTGGAAAATTTTACGTTAAAATCAGTATCGATGTGTCTCCTCTTGCTAGTGTATTTATCTTGTATCCGTAACGAAATTGGATTATTGAAAAGGTTCCAATAAGAATATAAGGGAGGGATGTTAATTTATTTTGAAAATTGAATTTTGTACTGATGAAAATCGTGAGTGACGTTCCATCTCAATAATTTCATGAATGACATGTGTTTCATGGTAGGTAATGTAATGACAGGCTTTAATACGGTGGTTTCGTTTGAGAGAAAATTACGATTGTAATTACAACTTTGCTGATTGTTAATAGTAGACCTCGTTTTATGTAACAATAACTGGTAGTTAATGAGCGCTTTATAATAGCGAATCTGAACCTGTTAAGGGCAGAGGTCCTTTTTGAAGTCGGTAAGTGTTCATTACAGCCATAGAAATGGAGTTGTCAATGAAAATATATACGTACACAGGTGCCACAGATGAACATAAACTTCAAAATATTTATCAAAAAATATTATTTGAGGCAATCCCCTGTTGCAATATAAAAGTATTAGAAAAATCCACCGAACACAAAACAGTAATTTCTATTTAAGGCTGTTTATTACAACTTTGAACAATTCCCGGCGGCGACCTACCATTCGCGAAAATCATGAGAAATATTTGACTTAAATAGCTGTTTTTGACAAAGTTTTTTTAACCTAACGTTACAATTTGGTCTTGATAAAAAATTTATGGAAATATCTTTTCTTAACATTTTCCGTTGTAATTTGTGTTCAATTTTACTTTGTTCATCATTTCTTACAGCAAAGTAGAGTAGGTAGGTACATTTAGTGATTTCACACAAACTACTTTAGCATGTTTCATATTCAGACAGGTGGTGCATATAATTCTACTGCATGCATTGTTATACTATCAACCTACCAACTTTGTCGGTTTGATACTTCAGGGAATATTCGGAACAGGTTAATTCCAGTTCATTGATGTGAATAGCTTTGTTATTTTGTATTACGTGTAGCACTATCTCACAAAAGATTATTGCGGGTACAAAGCACAAGCTATTGTACAAAATAGCTAATTACAAATTTTCCACCTTTCTCAAATTTTATTCATTTAACAAACGAAATCTTGAGCTTCTGCCATCACATCAGAACTGGCAGAACGTTCGGATTGTTGCAAGTTCAAAAAGATTAACTCTGGTTAAGAAAGTATATCCATTTAATGTTATTGTAGTGCTCTTATATCTCTTATATAATACAATTTGGCGTATGCATAGTTTTTTGCCAAAGCTTTTAGTTTAATAGAAAGAAATGACGATGATACCATTGTATATACATCTTATACAATGATGATACTCAGTTTAGAACATTGAAATCGGGAAGAAAATTTCAAAAGAACAATGCATAAATTGTTTATTTGCAGCTTAACCTCTACCTCTACCGTCTTTTCAAATCGTCTGTTAAATCCGCCATCGTAAGCGAAAGTTTCCTAAACAATTAAATTTTCCATTTTCAATGGCACGCCGGGGAAACGATATCCTTTTTATTAATATAAATCTTGGAATCGTAGCTGTCGATATATGATCGTGGTACAATTTCGTTGTGGGACGCTATCCTTCGGAAGTAGATTCCCTGAATAACGCAGACGATTTTGAATTCTTGATAGTCCTTGAAGAATAACAGATATACCAATCGTTTCCTATGGGCTTTTATTGTTAGTTGCCTCCCTTGTTATTTCAAATATTATAAAGATAGGAACTCTATCTTTATAATAATATAGGTACCATAATATAATAATAAACAAAGTCATGCATGTTACACCACCTTATAACTCATGAACGGCTGGGTCGATTTTTATGATCAATTTGTTGGATTCCTCTTCGACACGAATAGCAAAATAACTAAATTTAAAATATCGAAAAAACAGAAAAATATACAGAACATTATTATCGTAAGTAAGAGAACGAATGGCAACAACGGTCAAATATCATGTTTTCAATCTTACCAACCGTCAAATTAAAAACTATCAAATTAAAATAGGTTATTCATGATTTTGATTATCTGTAAATCACGTAGTATGTAATAATGACCAATTCAACATATTTTGAAAACCTTAGTATGCACAAGTCTTCAAAGGGTTTAAAATGTGCACAGTGTGATTATACAACGAAGTACTATCTATACCAGACGAAAGACCACGCATCCCCACTATTCATATTCTATTAAGTTGACTCCAACTGCAGACTAATTCGTAGGATGTAGTTTTCCATCGTGATAAAAAGCGTGTAATCCAAATGAATAGTAAATGGTAACACGTTTTATTATATAAATTTATTGAGGCCATCGGTTTCGACTTTAGCTAGTCATCATCAGGTCATGCATTATTATTTATACATTTAGTATATATTTTAGCAGACGGAGTTGTCCGGGTATCTCCAGGTTGTTAATTCCTACGAATTTGATTTGATTAATTCCTAGAAATTAATCAACTGGAGATATACGGACAACCCCGTCTCTAAGCTAAAATATATGCTAAATTTCTAGATGTATTATAGCATGGCCTAATGATGACTAGCTAAAATCGAAATTGATCGCCTTAGGAAATGTATACATATAATAAAACTTGTAACCATTTTGACTACTACTTCATGCCTACTCTAGATTTGTTATCTGCGCATAGCCCGCTGTAGCCTTCTTACTTTGTCTGTCTCTTATTCCTGTTTAAATCGTTCATCCGATTGCGATGAAACATTGGGGAATAATTGGACGTATGCCCGCGAAGGTTTTTGACTTAGTAAAACACTTTCCGAAATTCACACGGGAACGGGACAAACGGGATTTCACGTTTTGCAGTCGATAGGTGACTTAACATTTAGAACGTAATCCGAAACGAAACGAAGACAACATCAACTTAATTTACTGTTATAACGCTCTAAATGTCACGTCTCTTAGGCAGGCATAAAAAACAGACAGACAGACCAACATTCATTTTTCCTTATTTAAATCATAGCAGACCCGAAGAACGTTGTATCGCCTATCTCGACGAACCTTGTATATATGGGTACATTTACATTGCTTAGCATTTCCACATAATGCCAATACAGTGTGCACATTTTAAATCCTTGGAGGTTTTATGGGTTAAGAAATGCCGTTTCAGAACAACTGGCTCCGTGGGTTTAATATTAATTGATATAAATTAATAGAATATGAATAGCGGAGATGCGCGATCTTTCGCTTTCTTTTTTACACGTTTTGTAGATGTTTTGAATATTTTCACTGTCACCACCATTAGGTACTACCATCACCACGCCCTCCGTTCATTTAAAATTGTTTGTTATATTGAAATCTTCAGTCACAGTTTCTAGCGGAAGAAAAAAATAGCTAGCGAGCTTCAGACGGAAAAAAGAAAAAAAAATACGTCAAGAACTAAAAGATATGGTGAAAATCTGCAATAAAAAAGCAACAATTGATAGCTAAACTCGCACATGATAGACGATAGCCCACAATAAGGACCTGCGAACTTGTACTACATGAAAATTACTTCATATCCATAAATGGAATATGTTGCACCGTTTTCTAACTAAATTTATATCTATTTCATTTCATAAACTTCATTCACACAGATCACATTTAAAATCATTTCATCCTATTTTATCTAATATGGTTTTCTTTCACTTCATTTTAAATTGGGAGTATGGGGAGGGGTAGGTACTTATATTAACTCGCTCAAACACTTCCACGTCAAATAAAAGGCCCGGAACTTCCACTGCACTACACCCTTGCGAATGTGGAGTTAGTCCTACTTTAAATGTTCATTACATCAGTAAGCGTAATTACCACTTATGTAAATCTTCTTGTTCCTCATCTTGTTCTTTTTCGTCTTCTTCTTCTTCTATGTTTCTATGTCATACGTCTGCGGCGGTTCCAAGGCTGTCACTCCTATTCTTTCTGGCCTACGCTTCTGTGCTCTTTAGGTGATTTGTCACGGGCAATTCGTACAATTCTTCTATCCTCCATCCTGCTGATATGTTCTTTTTTCCTTCCTTTTCTGCACCCACCTGTTAATGTCTTCTACGTCACTTGTGTCTTATACTTTCGCTTCTATCTCCAGGAGCGTTTTCCCAACTATACTACGAATTTATGTAAATAAATGCAATAATTTTGTTTAAACATTTTTGGGAATAGCAACAATTTGTGTAGCTGTGTAGGCCAACGATAGATACATAAATCTAACAAATCTAATTTCTTCTAAGTCAAACCTTTTTCGGCTTGATGAGGTATTCGGTTAACTACAAAATTCCTGAAGTGCGGCATTACAATGTAATGGAATCATTTTCGAGCAGGTTCGTATGTTTGCATGTAGTTAAGGAGAGCGCACGGAAAGGCGTATAAAAACAGTAATTACGATTCTCGCAAACTAAGCCCCTCCGAATAATTACTACTCTAATAAATACAATTTACTTAATGCAGTACGATTTAGTTGTCAGTTTTATAATCTGATCCTGTTTCACGTGATATATATAATTTGCTGGAAGTTGCTACCACTGAAAGGTTAATGCTACTCAATTTGCCTGAACAAAAAAGGTTGACTAATAAAAGAACGCCGCGTGTAAAAATCAGTTCACATACAACTACATGTATGTACAATGTGTACGAGTGTTATTGTGACATTCAACCATGCGTGCATGTGGTAATGAGCGTGACAGATTTCCACTAATATTAAATTCTGTAGTAGAGGAATAATTCATGACAAGCAATCATAAATATCTACCTACACGGAGAGTATTTGTCGGATCATAATAAATATCAAACGGTGTTCGCGTTGCAGTCAAAAATGAATCACAAAAGTGTTTAATATTTCCGTTTGGCAATCATTTATCTATTTTACGTGTGTTATAATTCGGACTGAAATAATAAATACACCATAAAACGTAGGTACCTACTTGTCCCCGGTGATATGACCTGAGCCACACTGGGACACAAACTCCAGGGCATATTCTGATACATCTTAGAAACTAAGATCACGATGTGCTCAGTTGGAGTTACAAAAAAGAAATTTTGGGATTTTTAAGCGTAGAGTAATTTAAATTGCGTAATCGAGATTTACCGGTTGTCAAAATTTAGAGGTTCGAAATTACTTTCCAGATGGATAGTGGTCTTGTAGGAGTTTGAAGGAATTGGTTCGTCAACTGCAGTGCAAGCCGCAAGGGACGTGCATTTATTCCTGTGTTGTTTATTTTCTGCAGGCTTTGTTTTTTAATAGGTTTGGGAAACCTTTCGAGCCGAGGGGTCTGGCACGTATACCATATTTCGTCTTCTTAAAGAGTGGTATTTAGTTATACCTGCAAATGCAGCATGAGATAATTCTCTGAATTATAAGAAGTAAAAATGAATCATCAAAAATACGGTACGTGGGTTGCGTACGGCCCAATAAACATGGTGGACTTAATTCCGAAATTATAATTCAAAAGAGGTACAACTAATCATCCTCAAATAAGGGGGATTAGGCCGTGAGAAAAATTATGGGAATAATTTAATTGGCATTTGAGCGTTACGGAAGAATTTTTTAAACGGAGCCCTGACGGGAGGCAGACGTAATCCTAAACAGCTGACAGGTCAAGTATGCGCGATTGTGCACAAAACACTCAGAAGAACACAAAACCCAATTGAAATTGATCCTGAAACTTCATTTCTTCACTTTTTCTTGAATTACACAGACTGGCTTTGATGTAAATACAATTATAGGTGTAGTTTTTTGGTGGTGGAAAACTTCACTTTAACGGGTACTTGAAAATGTTACAGACAGGAGATACGCTCACGATAAGCACAACTCAGACTAATTATCCGTAAACGTGAATAACACTTGAGCTCAACTCGAATTATAACGTTCACTTTATGGCAACGTATTCATATACTCTCCAGAGAGCACTCTCTAACGTCATTCTGTAACAAACTTTAGTATCCACAAGACTGTCTTTCAAAAACAAATTGGAATACGGTAGACTGTGAATGCAAGCGGTCACCAAACAAAAAGCTTGATCCAAAAGCGTCGTTTCATGTCCGTCTCTTCTATTTAGTCGCTCTCCTCTTCTATCGGCCTCTATCTTCCTAAAAAAACCATAAAATAGATTTTTTTTAAGAAAGTACGAGAATTTCAAAGATCTAGAGGAAATGTTTAACTTATATTGCTGTTTATAGTGTATATCTAGTCATAAAATTCTTGTGTATTTTTAAATAATAAATGAAATCCTCACGAGGCAGTTTTGTTGCACTAGTTACCAATGAGTTGTTTCTAAAGTGAAAGGGTTAGCATTTGAGTGTCCAATTTTGTGCGGAAGCAGTTTGTTCCCTAATATAAGAAACTGAGTCAGAGCGACAATGGATTCATGTGCACACCCCCGGAGATTTCAGTACCTAATGGTGGAGTCCATTACTCCTCAATTCCAACTCCTCCGTAGTTAGGTAAGAAATAAAAAGCAAACCGTTTTACTTACTTACCTACGTTATAGAACGGTTTTAGATTTAACTGTTCTACATTGCGCTTCATAAGTACTTTCATCATATAGGTAGATAGTATATTAGCATTTTAATAGACCTTTTAGCAGAGCGGTTATGATATTTTAACTTGAGAACTACTTATGACCCTTGCAGAATCCTAAGAAGACGGTCACTTTTATTATAATCGAGGACTGCGTGAGCTTGGTCCCCAAATTTTAAAATTGGGTAATATTCTCATATTTATAAAGACGTAGACTTTTATTGAGGGAGAGATTCAGAGCTCTAATTAGAATTGCAAATTTCGTAGGTGGAGTATTACACACGTTAAGTGGAGAAATGTTTTACTTGAATATAATGTAAAGCTTAATGTGTCATAGATTATAGTTATGTATGTGCCACAGATCTACTGCAGATTATAGATGTGAGAATATCACGGGATGTTTCAAAAGGCAACGCTTCAGAAAATTATTACACTCCAGCTAGTATCTCCAACGACCCGATCTCACTATGAGTTACTATCATGTAACATTGTAGCCAATACAACTTATAGATTCGACACATAAATACAGAAATTACAAGGCGAATCTAAAGAACCAGCCCGGTTGAAAGGAACATGATCCCGTTTTACCTTTACATAATGAAATAAATTAACTCTGCATGTTTCGGTGTAATATAGTGCGTCAAATAAATTCCGAAATTTATGTTACCATAAATCATAATTATTTCACCTATGAATATAAAAGTTTCAGTACACATTATGCTAATGAGCTCGTTATTATAGATTAAATCATTACCGGGGCAAATTAACTGCCCAATTCTACTTCCAATCATCGCACATGCTCCTAATTTATTGGCCTTTTAAGTATACATTCACATCGACGTTAAAAATTAAACCTTCATCCTAGCTCCGGAAGACGTTATTGTAAGGTTAAGTATTATTATCACTTATTTTATTAGTTGAAAATCCTGCTCCTATAAAACAGCGGGGGAGTCATTGGTATACCGTTCGTTTTAAATTAGTAAGGTCAAGTTGTGGGTATTGTCCCGTGCTATAATAATTAATGGTACATTTAATTATAGATAAATATTACAGTTAACATTTTTTTATCTAATTTTTGAATGACTTTCCTGATATTTATTAGTAAAGAAATTAATAGCGTGCCGGTAAATTTTATGTATCTCACTTGTGAAAAAAGGCTTGTTTTGTAATTTATATTCATAACTCTAGGTCAAAGACATTTATTTGATGTTTTTTTGCTAAGTGACTGTGTAGCCTACTCCTTCACCTTTTACATTAACGGTATGTTTCGTTATACGCCCTTATAAAAAAAAAGATCATTGATACAATTTATTTGATTAGATGTATAACGAAACTCGTTCAATCAGAACTAAGGTTTTTGTACTGTTACTGTAATATAATCATAACTAACATTCACTGGTGCATGGTTGACTTTTGATTTAATTAAACCCGATGATAATACCATTATGGATGGTTTGAATTATAAGATCTTGAAATACAATCTGTTGATGGTAAACAGATAAATAAATTTTTATTTTATTTCAATTTGTGTCACAAAACTTGTAATGAGTAAACAAATTTCGCACTTATCGTGCATTTTCACATCATACTGTAGAGTGCTAAGGCCTTTACGTACCGCCCCCTTTAAAAAAACTTGATTCAATGATACAAATTAACGTTAATTAATTTTAAATGATAACAGAATACGTAAGAATTTAACAATCGTATGAAAGTTGCAGCAATTATGTTGAAAAAGTGTGTAAATATAACAAAAACTAAAACTAAATGAGTACATTATTAAAATACACTTTTGGAGTCAATACATCTATACCCATATTTATGTTGTAACATTTTTAGTATACCTAATCATTCTTTATTTTGTTATTACTTTGTAATAATTTGTGCATATCTGTATAAAAAATAATCTACCTCATTTTATTCATACATAAAGAGATTGCATTTAGTGGTTTTAATTCTGACCAGATTTGCCACTTTTTAATTTTTTTGAACTAATTCCACGTGATATTTTATGAGCCGGATTATCATCAGAAGATACACTTTTATCAACTTTGTGTTTTAATTTGGATGTTTCAGTTTGTTTCCATGCTAAAAACAGTAGTTGAGTCTGACTAGTCACTAACATGCCATGGACTTCCAATTGGAATGCGCGAATTTACATTACAATGTAATTATTGATTATGCCAATTTTTTGCTTTATTTAAGTGTCTAGTCAATGAATCTCCAATTCCGCCATATTAATGTGAGATCCCTTTTGTGTAAGTTGGACAATGTGAAAAATTGGCTTTACAAGAATGATTATGGTTTTATGGGCATCTTTGAAACTTGGTTAAGTAAATGACACGCCTCTTGGACTCATTGGGATTGATCAGTACCCTGTATACTCGTATAGCAAGAGCATCTTAAAAGGGGGGATGTTGATATCTTTGTGAAATAGGTTTTATTTAATTGTCAAGTTGTTAGGGAAATGTTGCATAGTATTTTGTTTTCTCTTTACGGTCATGTAAAAAATCACAAAATTTTAAGAAATATGGCATTCAATGTTCAAGTTTGTTAGAAGATAGAAGATTTAGACATTCCTACTGCAAACTCGTATTCGAGAAAAAATATAAGGAATACCAGCTGACACGATTCAGAATGTAGTACAGGGGTTTTCCAGTAGAATAGCTGTCTGCCGGTTAATGGGGAACAGTTTGAATATCTTTTAGTAAATTAAAGTTATTAAATATTGTATTTAATTGTTTTAATAACATAATTTGCTTTTCTTTAAGATACACGTACGTGAGAGAAAACAAAGTACTATCTAACATTGCCAAACAAATATAGGCTGCCATTTAAAATGTTTTGCGATGACATCACATTCTGAAACTATGACATCAGAAATAAAATTGAAAAACGTCAGATTGTGACAAATATTTCATCCTCCAACTTCCAACTTTGATTAATAACTTGTATTGATATGACCAATAGTAACGGCTCCAGCATCAATGTTCCTTACTTTTTATTCACCCTGTATGTAAGGGGTACGGTGAAATAAATCAAAATTTTTAAATGGGTTCTCGAAAATGAGCAACCTCCTTGTGGCGGTGAACAACGCTGCAGCGGGTGTACTAAATTGACCTATAAAGGACTCCGTGAGTCTAACGACATTCCGCCATTCTCCATCACCTATGTCATTATCACAGTCGATCTTCGCCTACATCTGGGCGCCATTTCCCGAGTGTTATATACTAACGTGGTGATTTCTCAATGTTTCTCTATCTTCTTCTATAGTTTGGGTCTGATTGGTTTTAAATTGGTGTCGTCGGAGAGATCTTGCAAACGCGCCCAAGTCCTGCGTGACGACATATTGTTTTTTGTTGTAGAGGCGAAATAAACCACCTTTTGCAAGGCCACGTCTTTGAGGGGTAATCGGCTTCGGCCGCCCAAAAGTTGCCTTTCGGATAAAAAATTGTATACTTGCAAAATTTTCCAAAAAAAAATTTAAAAAACTGTCCACTTTAGAAAAATTTTACAAGTGCATTTTTGTCCTTTTTTTTATGCTCTTTCCATTGATGCATAGTAAAGATGTGGTTTCTATTTGAAAATTTCAAGTTTTTTACCAAAAACCGATTGTCAAGTTTGAACGACTATTCGTATTATTTTCAAATCACATTCGAAAATCAGACCAATAACATTTCATAGCGTGGATTTTTAGCTGTCCATTCGTAAAAAAAACATTTTGCTAAATTGTCGGACAACAGTGATATGGCTAATTTACTGAACCTCTGAAACTGTGAAAAAATGTCAAACTTCGAAACTGCGAAACCATGTCAGTCAGACATAGCATCATATTGACAAAGCCATACTGAGGAATTCAAAAATGCCATCAGAAAAGATAGTGCCATTTGCAATATAAAAAAGTTCCGGTATCGTTCTGATACAATCGGAAAAGTGGCCATCTTGAAAATATGGTTAAATGATTCCTTTTGATCGATTATTCAAAAAAGGTAATGGGTCCCGAAAAATTCCAAACTGTTCCTGAGTTACTTCTAATAGTCCGCTTAAAAACATCACCCTGTAGAACCATGATAGAAAAAAGTAACTTTTAAAAACGTTAAGTTATCCCTCCCATCCCCTTTTTGAAAAGTTGTCATGGCTTAACCGTGATTTAAAGTTGGGGGGGGGGGGGTCACTTCGAAGACCGCCTTACATGAGGCAGTATTCAATTCATCATGTTTTAGGCAACCATAGTGAATAGTTTCCGGCGTTTAATAGTAATATTAGAAAATAAAATACCATAATATGTCGATTAAGTAGTTGAATAAGTTGCTGAAATTTGCGCCACTAAATAATTTGATATATACATAATTACAATTTTTCTCTCTTGACATTTTTTCTTAAAATGCTTAGTTTTAGAGTTATTGAGCAAAATTTCAAAAAAGGTAGATTTTACGCCACTTAGGGGGTAGTTTTGGAGTGTCGGGCTCAACACATCGGCGCTGGGGTTTCAGACGGTATTTAATACCTCAAAACAAAGTAGCTTGCCAAATTTCAGCTTGTCTCTAATTTGTTGAACGTCATCCTGTATGGTGCCTGTGCTATTGGTTCCAAAGACACCTTTGTAGCCCGAAAACACGACCACGAAGCGTTTACCCGCTTCCGCACACCCTTCGGCGTTCGATGCTACCACGAACGCTTCGTAGATCCTTTGGTAAACATCAATGTTTCGTCTATAAACACGACCTCGGGTATGTGCTTTTTATATAAAAAACCGATTTGTATTCGGACCTCCTTATAGGGCATTTACACACCTCCCTTTGCATAGAGCGAAGAAAACCAAATAGATCTTGACGAGATCTAAAAAATAACGAACTTTCAAGAGCGTGTCGTTTGGGTCGTATCAGAACATACGAGTAGGTACTATTTTTTGGGACATATTATTTCTTAAAAGGTTCCATGGGGTCGGCACTCGCATAATGACAGTAGATACCCACATCGCCCTTCCTAACGCAGTCATCTTAAAAATAAAATGTCTCCAGAGTAACTTTTTTAAGACATACCTAAGGGGAGACTGTAGCTTCGGATCACGTTATAATGACGTATTCAAGAGCTTTCAATAGAATGGTAGTTTATAAATAGTGCCACTCGATCTTTTTTTTACGTAGTGCGCGCGAGCAATTTGTAGAATGTGTATGAAGTGAAAGATATCTTAATTAGTCAACATTTTATATGGCGAACGCAAGGCTTGATAGCAAAAACAATCTGTGTCGCATTTACAAACCCAGCAATGGAGGTAAATGTTGAACGGTTCAAGGTATATTCATACTTTGCACTTTGAAATTCTAATAGAAATACACATCTCCTTTATGCACATCATTAAATTTAATAAAAAGGTAGAAATAGAATGCGGCGCAGAGCGAAGGTACCTGAGTTTCTAAATAAAAGAAGTAAGGAAATCGTAAGTATGTACCCTAAGCAGGTGTCATTAAATGAAAATTCTCAAATCTGGCATGTATAGTGAAAAGAAACGAGTATTTCTCTCATTAACGTAGGAAACTTAACGCTTTTTCAGTTATACAACTGCGGTTTTACCGATCAAGGAAATTTACATAAATCGCAGTCAACCTGAAATTAGATTAGTCATAATTGGAAAGTGTGAAAGAATATGGCACACAATGGCAAATGAGAATGTGAAAAGTTCCGCTACAGAAGGGCAATGGCGGACGTTTACTACAATCAAGGATATAGCCATCGGTCGTTATCGACAGAGCCATTTCATTAATAATAATATGTAAAATAACCTTAAATAAAGGACACAGAAAAGCAATAATTATAATCAGTTTCTGGTCTCGCTGCGGAATGAAAGCGTCGCCGAAGTGTTCCCGTTCCCAAGACGCCAAAGGCGAAGCTTTACGGTTATGTTGCAAACTCCGAACAAACTGCCGTACGTTACCTATACGCCTCTGTTGGCTGCAACACATGGCATGGCGATTACAGGGTAAATGTTATTATGACTCCTGAAACTTAAGCCAATAGCTACATTATGCCGAAATGGGTCAAATTTTACAGAAAGATGTAGAATTTATACATTAAACTTTCTTCAAAGTTTTGGAAAGGAAATTCGAGAGAACACATAATCTGAAAGGGTTTACTTTATAAACTTTACCACCCATTTGTTTATGAGGTGGAGTAGATCTCGAAATTCAATCTCTTAATAAATTCATTCTTAAACGGTACAGTTACACTATTATTATGCAATTGCAAAATGAAAACGACACAATCACGATTCGACCGTGAAATTTTGAGGTCGGCCATTACCCGATTTCTTTTAGGAACTTTTTGAAGTTTAGGTGCGGCGGAATTGCACAAAATCATTTGAATGTAATGTAGCAATTCAATTACACTTTGTACTACATTTGTGATATTTGATAAATGCTAATTTCTCCTACACAAAGAATCCCATCATCGCTCCTTACAACTTTACAAATTAGTAGTAAATAGTTTAATTTATTGACAGCGGAAAAAGTATTGTGCTACATTACCAATTCAAGGGTATTTTTATCGGTTAGAAATCATTTTTTTTGTTATTGCTTAACCCCACCGACATTGAAATCTATTAAATGCGAATCCATTTAACATCGATAAGAGAACAAAAAAGCTCGATGTGATTAATGGTTCTGCAGTTATGCTACAATAACCGTGTGTGTGAAGAGTAGGACGATATAGTGGCGAGGTTATAACCTTGAATCGCATCCGTATTTTAAACCTCATTGAAATTTACTGGCAGCTCCATTGAAGCATGCACATTGCACATAGTCAATAACGTCGTAATTTTGACACGACTTGTGAGTTGATATGTAAATTTTCCTGAGATAATAAGGTAATAATAGGTTAAAATTTGATTCAATACCACCAATTAGTGTAGCAATGGTGTTTATTCTATGAAATTTGAAGTTTAATGGCTTTATTACCAAACCTTTCCCCAATATTGATTATTCATTTACATTATTCACCGGATGGAAACGTGACAAATTCGGTATTTAAATAATATGAATGAAAAATAAGCATCAACTAAAAGAATTTTTTGACTACATAGTGAGTATTGTATTGTACGCTGAAGATTAAAAAAGATAATTGCTTTTGAATGTCAGATCGAATTTCCAATAGTCCTACAAACCAATTAATGAGTCATTTCAGTGCTACAGTTCCTTGGTAAATAAAATAGGTAACTAAACCCTATTAATCAATTTATTGTCTAAATGCAAAATTTAAAAAAAAATGCTGTGGCTAAACACAGATGTCACCCGCACACCTGCCCAGAAGCTTTTCATTTCTTCCTTTTATGTGTACAAAATTTGTTTCCAATCGGTTCAGACATTTAGCCGGAAAAGAGAGTACAGACAGACCGACATCATTGAGATTTTGTTTGATTCTGATTCTTGGTGCTTCAAAATGTGTATTTAATAATAATGTGTTTATTTCCACCAAATTAAAAAAATGGAAACCACAGGGGTTATCGGTTCAGTTGCTGCACAGGCAGGTTCTGATCTTCCACCGACTCCCTGAATACAATTAGAATTAACATAATCAAGTAATGCTTATAATAACTGAGTAATATAATAAAAAGGAAAATATGCAATAGTATTTCCATAAAAAAGTGGAGGAGGGGCATTTTACCCCAATGTTTGTTTAATACAAATTAAATAAATTAGGTAATTTAAATCATACGTGCAATGATTGTAATTGCAATTTTTTATAAAACGGATGACGTCTTTTCTCCATCCATCAAACAAGTACGGCCCTAAATCAAATTAATTCCAATTTAAATACCCTTTCTGAAACTACATCGGCACAGTCTGAATATTAACCCTCAAAAAAATTCTTAACAAAGTAACGATGTCGAAAAACCTAAACCTAACCGAAAACCCTTCTATCCTAAATCTAATGAAAAAATGTGAAAACAGAACTTCGCTTCTCTTCAGCTAACCTGACTTTAGGTACTTGTCACCTGTTCATCTTCCATTCTTCATATTCCAAAAAATAAGGAAGGTTCTTTTGACATCTCCGTTAGTTATGAACCGAATTGCATGATATATGGGCATAGCTTTAGCCATATTGTAATGGAACCGAATTATCCCGCTAAAATTCTATTTAAATATTCCCGAATCCGAGCCTGGCGCGACGAAAAAGGTCAAGATTGCGCTTTGTTTCGTTTTCGTGGAACACGTGTTTTTTTTCTTCTCTGCTCTACATTGAAATGGACCATAATTTACAATAAAACTGTCAAATATTACGCTATGCGAGGAAACTTAATGATCCGTATGGACCCGTCTCGGGGCACGTTCAAATTTCGTCTAGGATTTGTTTTAAACAAAAATGGGGGAGAATGCGGCAGAAGTATGTGTGCTTTTGTTGTGACCAGAAGTAAATCTTTACGTTGCGAATAGTGAGTGCAGCTTCGACAATTACAAAGGTGATGTACTCGTTTTATTTATCTCTACGTCTATTGCATCCCTCTAATAACGATATGACCGTGTTAAATTATTTGCCAATTTAACTTTATTCTCGTACAGCATTGATTATTGCCATTTATAACACATTCCAGATACAAATTGTAGTTTTCATTATACTGGGTAATTACTGACCGATTTACGTGTTTTTGTTTATATTTAGATATTGTATGTTCCCTTAGGGGCGATACCCAATACAAGTATGCAGAACTACATTTTAATTTATAATTGAATTTATTGCAGCACATTTCGCTTTTGTTTACCTGATTATGTTACTGTGTATTTACAGGGTGCCTCATCTGGGGGCGAGTGACGTACGTTAGGTGGTTGATTGTTACATATTGCACTTGGCATTGTGAATTAATTATTTTTGATACCAATGTTTGCCACGACATGTTCCTTTGTATTGTTGTAATGTGATTGTACTAAAATTTATGCTTCTACTATTTATTTGAACCGGGTGATTATGATTATTAATATTTGGCAGGGTGACTTGTTTCGAATATGTACTGTGCTATATTTGATACCGATATTTAATATCTCGATTTGACGTAGCAGAGGCTGGCTAAAGTTCAGAACTGACATACGCAGAGATATATATTTTATGTACTGTTTTTTTTGTTGTGTCTTTGAAAAGAGCCATCTTGCCGATATTGCTAATCAATTCGTTTAATCGATCCCTGTCATGTAGTGACCGAATATTGGTTTTGTGTCAGTCTTTGTTATGCCAGTGCAAATATGTTGACTGTCAACGCCTACGTAAATTCTGTATAACTATTTTGTTTATGATTATGTATGCGTGCGAGTTTGCCGTTGGTTACTCTGTTATTTATGTTATGTCATGATTTGTCATTTGATCGGTTATTGTCAGTACTCATGGTAGAGAGCCTGGAGTTCGGTAATTTATAACCCGGCATTTTAAGACTAGTGGGTTGGACTGGCCCTAGAGATGTATGAATGAAAGAGTTGGGGTCCCGCTAGTCGTACATGGGGCTGCCGGCTAAGCCCGGCCTCACTTGCGCAGGGATTCGCTAAAAGCGTGTGGCGTGTTCTCGTTGTGACCTTATGGTTGTGTTAAACAACTATATCCTTCCTATGTGAAAGGCTCTTCTGAGAGGCCAACTCCTAGCGATTTCATACAATGTTGACATGTCATGACCAGAGCAACTAAAGACTACTCGGTGTGGGATTTGGACTGGCCATCCAATATCCAAACCTATTATATGAATTTATTGTAATGTTTTAATGCTTGTTTTTGTTATGTGTATGTGTAATATTTATTCTTTAGGAATTCCAGTGGAGCCTGGGATTCGACATTGTATTGCTGTACTTGACAACATGCATTCATGCCATTACAGATAACTAATTTTGCTCTAAAGTTCAATATTAATTTGTTGGCTGGGTTTTTTTCTTGGTCAGTTCTTTTTTCCCAGCCTATTTTTATATTTGTACTCGGTGAACTACCATTTTCTAAATTTAATCTTGCAATGCTGATTATTTGGATTAAATCTCCGTTTTTAAAGCATGCACTTGTTTTATTTGTATTCCTTACTTGATCCTCACTCCGACAAGCAGCACATATCTTGTAGCGACTCTTAAAAACACAACGTAGTAAATGGTCCTATTATTCGGTTATTCAAGTTAGGTAGCTTTGTCTAGACGATCACGTGCCATGGGGTTCAGTTAGTTTGGGAGGGAAAGTTTTGAATTTAAATCTTGAGTTGCGCAGTCTCGCGGGGCTGGCCTGGGTACAGCACAATATAATACCCAATGCCAAAAGTTGAGTATAATCGATTCAACATTGCCCTTTTCGCATCTCGACCTTTTATGAACCAAATTGCAAACTTTTTTATTTTTGAAGATATTTAAATGAAATTTGATACGTAGGCAGTTGGAATAAAAGCAAATCTGAAGACAGCTTCAAAATTTGGATTTGCGCATGCGCAATGCCAACTTTGTTATTAACGAAAGCATTTACGTCTAATAACGGTTGGCAATGTTGGCGCTGCGTTACCCGCCGCATTAACAGCCAACGGCCAACGTAATAACAGTACAAATCAATTTAGGTACTAAAAGAAATACCGATTTATTCAAACATCGGTAGCAAAAATAAAAATTATCTCCACAATTGGATAACGTATCACTATTCAAAATTATAAGTTACTCTATAACTCTTAGTAACTTAAATGTACATTTGAAATTCCCCAGTTTAACAAACTCCCAATCAAGAATGATCAATTAAATTGATTACTGAATCTTAAAACAATTTCCCATAAATAAATTGAGATTCCAAACAAGAACTGCGCGGTAAAATTGTTTTTTTGTCGATTTGAGAATGCGATTTAAGCTCGAAGACCCTGTATATAATTAGGGAAAAAACGCGAAGGAAAGTTATTACTAAATCGTATCTTCCAACGGACTAGTGGAACTCGTGGTCCGTGCCTCAATAATTTTCCGGCAGATCCTCTTCTTTCTTCATAGTTCTATTCGGACCATAGCTTCCCGTTTCTCTTCGATAATTGTAATTTCCTCTGATGTAATTTACATTCTCTTCTTTTTACTTCTAAATTTCCTGCAGCGATGTTAGTTCTTGGTCGTTCCCCCTGGTTAGCAATTTGAATTCATTCTTACTGGATTATCGTATTCACCCCCGATCCAATCAAAAAAATTTTCATTTTATTCTATTTCCATTGAGAAGTGGATTTCTCTTGTAGGTGGCTAAAGATGATGGGTTTTATTAAACCAGTACTTGGTAGAGGCGAGGTGTAGCAAGTCTAAGTTGAAGGAGGGACGGTTTGGGTGTTCCCATCACATATCTTTGGTTTCTGTTATAGCATGTTGGTTAACCTACAGGGTTTAAATCGTTCGTCCGTTTTCTTGATTTCTTCCATTGATTTTTTAATTCTGCAACATCGGTATCGTGTTGATCAATCCTTTATTCGTTCTTCAGTCCTTCGTCTATTTTACCAGTCTTAACTCGTTCTCGAAAATTGTGTTGACCTTCCAATATGGATGGAATCCTGGTGGTATCGGCTCCCAGTTGATTTCAGTGCGCAATGGCCAAATGTCTTATCGGTTCTTTCATATTTCTTCTCAGTTTTCTTTGCTCGTCTTATCCTGATCAGCTTTGATTTTTTTCCCATTAGGCTTGGTTAGATCTCAACTCCTGTTGCACCACTTCAGCCATTCCTTTAATCTCTCTTTTAGTTTCTTCCATTTTGTGTTGACCTTTTAGTACGCTTCTGTGGGCTTCTTGTTGTTGTTTTTGTTCTTCTTCTCTGTCATCTTTCATCTTCCTGTCCATCCCCCTTTGGGTGTCTCCAATTTTCTTCTCCGATCCCTTTTGATTCATCTCTTGTACTTTGATCAGCGTCTCCATCATATTTTCTCGTTTGTGGCTACTTCTTGTTGCTCTCTTGGTTGTTCATTTTGGTGAAAAACTTTACCCTCTCCAGCGTTCTCTTTTTGGATCTTGTAGCTTCCAAAAATATCTTGGGCTTTCCTGAGAGAGACAACATCTTGTTAAATTGCAATTCAGACTTTTTTGTGTAGTGCTTTTCCGTATACACAATGTGCTAAACCCCTACTACTCCTAAATTTAAAAAAATAAATTCAAAATTTCCAATAATAGCTTCCAAACCCCGCACAACAATTTCTCAACGCTGCCGCTAATTTACTTAATTTACTTAAAATGGTTAATGAAAATCTCCCCGGTCGCTCTTTCTGAATTTTCCTTACGCTTGGTTTTCTGACTTGTTTGGCAGCAACAATTAATAAACCCAAAATTATCATTATCGACTTTGAATATATTGACGAGATAAAACAGATCCAATTTATACTTCTTTTACACGTTTTCTATCTATATCTTTTACTAGAAATTTTAACCAAAATAAATCCGTTGCCTCGTTCTTTTGCACCACCTTTACTTCAATATCAAAGGCAAAAAAATATACGACAAATGTTTCATACAAAATATATCTTCTTTCTTGTACTTTAATCCAACCAACTTTAAATGAAAAAATATTTTTCGACATGATATCACTCAACAGTTACAGATCTCAAAACCTCGCTTAGCACAGGCTATCGACCTCTGAAGTTTTTCTCGTAGCTAAAAAAAAAGTTATCTGAACATAGTCGTAAGTCATATTCAACTTTGTTAGATAACGTTAATTTGTGTTTATATGCTTTTTTTTTGGAAAATCACTTTCTTTTTGTAGTGACATACTACTGCTTGCTATAGAAGTTTGAATAAGTTGCTTCATAAATATTTAGGTGTTGCATTGTTTATTCAAAACGTGCATTCATAACTGATTCATAATCTACTTGTAATACTAATACATGCTTGTCTGTTGTACTTATTATAAATTATCCCAAGTGCAAAGTACCGGAACGCAGAGGCGAAGGACGTGGGTCATTATTTCCAACATTATGCACATTAATATTTAATAGCTCTAGATAATATGAATATGCGCCATCTAGCGTCTGACACGATTCTACACAGTATTCATTGCAAAATAGTTATAGACGATCGTTACTTATAGCTAGATCCTACAACGTGGTTGGTGAAATTCACAAGTAAAAAACAAAACAATGTTTTCGTTCGTGTATGAAAAATTCCAGATGTTTCCTTTAAGAGAGGTTTAGCATAACTCCAACGATACCTACCCTCTCTTACTTGATAAATGTACATAATTCTGCTAAAACGTATAGTTCACGATACGGAAAAATAAATAACCCCTACTGTGACGGTGGTATAAGAGAACCTGCCAGAAAATATACTAGTTATAATTTATTTTATAATTCATTATGCTACCGGCGAAGCAAGACGAAAACCCTAACGGTTAATAAAGTTAAGAACTTTGTTTAATTTTAGTTTCAACTAAAATGCATGATAGACAGAGTGAAGATCCATTTATTGACGACGTAATAATAGTTTTAATTAGAAATTAATTACTCCTTCGTCGAGTAATTTGATATAATTACGCAAGTTAAAGAGCTTGTTGAAAACTTAGTAGTGCTTTTGGCTCGTTTGTTACCAGAAACTATTTTCATTAAATGTACACACTATCAGAACAATCAGATTAAACAAACGAACCAATGGTATAATTATATGGTGCTAAGGAAACATTAATTAGAAAGGTTGCACTCGCTTTAGAAGTCATGCAGAGGAGATTAACACGTATTGTTAAGAAACTTGTCTTCCTAAATCTACATAAGGTCAGTCTCTTGTTTTCTGATGGAGATACTGAAGCATAAACAATCTTAACAGCATTCTCTCCCACAACTTATAAGGAATTATCCTTTCTGTGGTGAACTTCAAATGCAGCCTCGCCTAATACTTACCTACTCTTTGTTGATTTCTCGCTTTGGTAAAAGACCTAGCGGCTACAACTTACCTTAAATTATTCTAGTTCTTGACCTATAAGTAGGTAATGAGATGTGTATAGAAAAAAGTCTAATGAAATATTGTTAATAAATCTTAAGTCAATATATCAGAAACCTAGCCTTAATTAATATAAACAAAACGAGTAACTCAGTTCAATGGCATAACTCATACTGGGTGATTCACAACAAAATTATCTGAATATGGGAAACGGTAATGAATGACGAAACTAGTGGTCAATTCTAAATGTAACAGCACGGAATCATTTTAATTCGAAATGCGTACTTTCTCTCAAAAATAGCCCTTTCCATGTGAGATTTTGCCATTCTCACTATTTGTAAAGTTTCTGCTTTGCATAGATTTTAGGAATGAATTTCTGCCCCTCCCTCAAGAGGATCCCAAATAACACCTGGCCTCAACTTGAGCTGTGGAATGTGGATGGAAATTAACAATTATATTATTTATTCTATCATTCGTATAGTTTACCTACCTTTTCTTCTAGTTTCGGAGAGCTTCTATTGGTCGTTTCCTGGGTTAACTGCATCATCTTCGGTGCTCACTCAGATTTTCGTAAAGAATCTGATGAACTGAAATTTTTTTGGGTCAAGTCTCTTCAATATATTTGTCTGCTGTGGGGAATGATTTCCATCCGCGTATTTGTTATCGGTAACAAGATCAGCGCGCGTTTTTACCAACATCGTAGCTGTACAGCGGCGACAGTAACGCCCCGTGTATTTTTCGGGTTTTGACAGCGTCATAACTCGATATCGTATCGGCTCCTACAGGCTGAATACATGTCGTACCTGTAATTGACGAAGAACTTGCGGAGAAAAGCGTTGTTAGGGCGCAAGCAGTGGTGTAGCGTAGGGGGCGGAGGCCCGGGCGTCACTTTAGTAGGAGCGGCGGCGTCATACCTATCAATAATATCCGGGGGCGCCTTTGAAAGTAGCTTCTTCTGTGCGGATAGTCAATTATCCATATTAAGTCTTTTAGAAAAATTACCGTGTTGCATACTATTGGGAGTGGGAGTGTCGTTTCTTTATGTTGAATATCAGAAATCGCAGACAGGACAGCCTGTAGGTAATATAATTCCAGTTATTTAATAAGATCTCGGGAAATTTTTTTCAAATAGACACAGAATTGGAAAAATTTGCTGTATTATCATTTTAATGTCTATTCTTTTATTGTCAATTTAGTCGGTAGTGGTGTAATTCATTTAATTCTATTTGTTTGAGAAATTTAAAGAGGGTAACTAAGGGACATTTAATAGAAATTTTTACGTGAGTTTAAAGTTTTATTTGTTCAAATGTTGATAAAAAATTGTTATCTGACGAGAATTGATTTGTTTTGCGACATTGTTACGTGCGAGATAGGCGATGCAAGTGTTTTATCAGTTCTGGCTACGGAGAGGATTTTCTTGTTGTGTCAGAACCCAGTTGCGCCCTGAGGGAGAAGTTAAAAAGAAAAAAAACTAAATTGTGTAATTTGAGCTAGCTAAGTAAGTGTATGTTGGGTAGTAACTTAATCGCACATACCATAGCACACAGCAATATATTGATGTGTAAAGTTATCTTTCAGTGTTTTGATGAAAAATGTATGTGCTTACAATGTTTTCAATTTCTGAGTGCATATAAGAGCATGCATATGTTGACATTTTATAGTCCCTATAACGTTAACAATTAGTGGGTTTTTTAACTTCTGCGAAAGGGCATACTTTGCTTCTACTAAACTGCCCACTTAAGTGGTCGTCATGTGTTTCATTTTCGTTACTACGAACCACAACGAATTAGTTGCTTGTTAGACCTCCAAGCGTGAAAGTATTTAAGCATTAAGTGCCAAACAATTGCTAAATAATCACCTAAATGCTGATCGTGACACTGCTATGAGCATACCTATTGTTGCAATTCCCAAACGATAATCGTGCTATCGTGGGCATTTTGCTTCTTATAGGGCTATTTTTATTTATTTTCAAATTAAGTTATCCACCTTTAACGCTTAATTACTTCGAAATAAGGCACGTTCTTGTGGAGTTAACGAAATTATAAATGATGCGGGTTGCATTTAGGTGCCTTCAGAAATCAACGTCAATCAAAGATTTGTAAAGAAATTACAGCTGGAAGAAAGAAACTCATTATTCTTATGCAAACCTCGACAGCTCGGCGTTCACATTCTAAACATGGAATAACATTGCAAATTATAATTACGGTCGTTAAGTCAGTAAATGTAATAGTCGTATATCACATCTAGCACCACTGCATTTGAATTTAAAACCATTAATAAATAGGTGCTACAATTTGTATACAAAATTATTTAGTTCAAATAGACATAATAAGTCTTCGACTAATGAATTCCGTTTTATTAAGTCTCGCTAATGAGCGCGTATTGAGCAATAGAGTATTTCTGCAACGTTTCTCTCTCGCTCTCCTTATTTGCCTTACTTTTGCAACGTTGCAAATGAGCCCAAAAAGGTGGTGTATCGATTTTTAGAGTTTAAACCTCTAGTTTGCATATCTTGCACAAATTTCCATGTGCATTTAGTTCGCGATTTGAGAAACTGAGTTTCAAATCCTCACAATATCCATTTACCTATATTTACGTACATTTTCCACTAAAGCAATCGCAGGTACTTATTTACGAAACTGGTTAAATTTGTGTACACATAGCACTCTTGACAATTTGATTAAATGCATGTGAATGCAAATCCACGAAATTCAGATCTATGATTTTGATCATGGTTATCCTGGACAAGAAGACGAATGATTTCATAAGTTACCTGTAATGGGATTTTAGGGAATGGATGCGGAAAACAGCAAGCGACTATATGGTAGGGATTTTGTAACACTTATTATAGGGGTTTTCAAATAAAATTTCTAGTTTTGTTACAGTACCAAACCACAAGGAAAGACTCGTTAAAATAATGTATTTAATTCTAGAACGAAGCAACCGTTTTCCTCCTCGAAGTTCACAGTTTTAGTGATCACTCTGTAGATGAACCCCCGGTATCAAGTAGCGTTTTAAGTTAAGAAGATTGTTGCTCCAAACATTTATTTATTTATTTCTGTATAGGAGTTGGAAATATAAGGTATAAACTAGTGGGTTAATTTGTAGAGCCGCCCGTTTAAGAAAATAAGAGGCTGTATGTAAGTTATCGTAAAGCTCTCTTGCCAGGGAAGAATTGAAAGAATTAATCTTATTAATTTTTAGGACCGTTAATTACCCATTATTTTGATTTTATACGAAAATACGGCATTAAATCGACAAGGTCCTGCACATTCCAAGGAACAAAAGGGCATTGCTGGACTTCCAAATTTGGAGATTTCATTCGGACTATTTGGATAAGTATAATTAACCGTAATTGGTTCAATCGGTTACAGATAACAGCCTCCGATTAAGTGGAAATTACATCAACCAGGCGCGCCCTTAAAAAACTTGAATTTTGACATCGATCCCGTAAGACGTCTGGTAACGACGTAATTAGTTGTTAGGAGACGAAATTAAGTAGGGAGAAATATCTGCAATCCCAATCCTGTAAACGGTATTTTACCCAGATATTTCCTCTTAATTTCGCCCCTCCTAGCCGCCTCTCGACCAGATTTCTAAGCCATCGAAACGTTGAGTACTTGTTTACCTGCATCGGTACCATAACTCTTACTTTTATTCACCGAAACAAGCTCTCCCGACTATGGGGTGCTATTGCCGCGACAAAATACACCCCGGATCCCTGTGGTCTTGAACTTCTCACCGGTCATTTATTAACCTTTCAATTTCAGCTTAGACCGCCGATAAACTACAACGTGCAACCCGCCTTCTGGTTTAAGGTTATTCGCGTAAACAGCTGATCAGCCGTCCGTTGACGTTCTAACGCCAGAGGGAAGCACCGAGCATCCTTATGTAGGAGAGTTGTGGATAAAGTTTTTGTTTATATTGTATATAATATTATTTTGTGTTGTATTTCTTTTTATTTAGACAAAATAGAATTGTAATTTCTTTACTGTCCAAATTACTTATACTGAAGCTACCCGATGCTGTGGGGCAAATACAGTAACCCCACATTGTAATTTTTGGATGTAGATAACCGTATACGCCCGTCGACTTGGAATTTCTTACGTTCCCTGGATGGCATAGCCGAACTTTATATAAGATAAACGCTTAATTTAGAGGGGATCTTTTGCACTTCGTGGTTGGCCGACACGTAAAATCTTTTGCCCTTTGCTTCTTTTGGCTTTGTTGTTTTAATCCTATGTAAACCTTTCTGCCTTTTGCTTTTTCACCAGTTACGTTTTGTAAGTAAATTTATTTATTATGTAAGTAAATTTATTTTGCATTCAGATCGTCTAATTTTTGCTTTTACATTAAGTATACCGCACCGTATCTATAGCTTTTGCTATTTTTTGCACAGTAATTGCTACCGCTCCGTTAATTGCAAAGTGAGCTTGTGGCAATTTTCCGCTTCGTTTATTATGAGGGGAGGGATATTGTCGCGCTTTCCTGCATTTGATTTCCCGTAGAAACCGCTACCGCTACTGTTTATTAAAGTTTTTTCAAACCCGATCGGTTAAATACCCGAAACAAAACTTGATCTGTACCAAATTCGATTGTATTTTGGCTCGTAGTTAAAGTACTCGGCTCTAGGATTGCCAAAAACATATACTTTTGTGCTGGCAAACCCCGGACGAATTTTTATGTGGCAACCATCGTGATTCCCTTCAATAGTCTTAAACTGAATATTTCAAAATCTCCCCGGATGATCCCTGAATTTATTTTGAACTAACACATTTTTCAAAATGGCGTCTAGTAATTATGTAAACCATGTTCTTTAAGAATAAATGAGAATTGCGATACTCCCCGGAGTGTTGAACTTGTTGAGATTTCAAAGTTGGCAAGAGAGTACGACTAAGAAATGGTGGCTTTCGGTAAAGCTTGAGTTGACTCTAAATTGTTCTAAGAAATGCAGAAAAGAATGGTAATAAGTAGGTATGTATCATAATATATATTATACGAAGATTGCCAATATTTCCCCAAATTATTGATGCCTATAGGTTATTGAGAATAGTTTCTACGAAGCTCCTTAACGGTGTCAATCACAGAGAGGCTTTTCATTTTGTTGCTATTTCTTACGACTTTTTCCTTTACCAGTTTACCAGCTCTCTAATTGCGATCGTAAAAATTACCTTAAATAAGGGACAAGTATTAGAGCTTTTCGCAATCGATGTTTGGTTATCTTCTATTTAAATTAGATTTATTCGAAACATGTTAATTGCAATCGTTTGCTGGTGTTTGTTACTATATTTTAGCGTTCATTACTTAGTTTTTGAAAATTTCAAAAATAAAGTAGAATTATCTCACAAGAAATATCTGGTTTCGGGAGTTTCAAATCTCCATCCATCTAAGGGATGTCTGCGTTGGTCTAATTTTAACCAGTCGTTGAAGCAAATATACAGATAGCAGAAAATACGAGTCAGGAAACAAAACTGCCTGGTATTGTTACTTTTTGGGTTAATCTAATTTCGCTTTTGTTTATTAGCTCCTGTTTTATTTTATCTGAGGATTTAAATGCATTCACTTTCAGTGTATTCATTTTGCATAAAACCACAATTTCAAACGTCTGTATTTTTATGGGAAATAAACTTTACATTACCGTATAGAAGTGCGCGTTACAATAGTTCTGGTGTTCGAAATATAAAGTTTTATTCCATGCGCGCTTTATGAAACTTTCAAATGGTAATACAAGAGCGAGATGAGTTTTGTCCATCACTGTATAAAGATCAATGGCATGGAAATGGAAAAACATGCTGACTCATTGATACCTAAAGTGGCACTTAAAATTCAAATTCTTTATGTAAAATCGCCATCGTCTTTTATTAACCATTACTTTTTAATACCTATAAAACGTTTTACATTTTTGAAATTTAAAACGTATATATTCACACAAATAATTTCTAGAATTGAATGGCGAAGCGTTTTGTGTCAATTGTTTTTCTTTACGTATGAATATTGTATGATTTGGTATCCGCATACAGGGTCCGTGTGCTTAATTTTAAATTGAACGGGATGATATGACATAAAATTGCGGCTCCAATTTCCACAATTAAATTACCTACGACCCACACCATAAATTCTAAAATAAAAGTTTCTAGTTAGGGAAAGCTACCATTTTCCAATAATATCAAATTGATGTGTAGCGTATGAAACTTCATCCGTTAACGTACCCAATTAGCGAGGCAATATTTAAATGAATCTAGGTTAGGCATAGGTAGGTGTTGTGTTTAATGTTCATCATTTTTCCATCCCGAAGATTTATGTATTTATTAATATTCGCAACCACCTTTCACATTGCAAATATTTTTTGTGTTAAAATGTAAATGTAGTTAAACAATTAGGCCTGTAATAACAGAGTGATTAGACTTCGTTGATAGTTTATAATGTATTATACCTATAAAGTGTTGTTGGCAATCGCGTAAATCATTCAATAACATCGCTACTTGAAATGGTAGTTTTCATTAGGGTGATAAATAACATCCAAGAATTCACTTACTTATAAAATGACCACTTAACACAACAAGATTGTATAATTGTAGTCTAATCACAACCACCAGTGCAATACAAGCGACAATATCAATTTTGTTTGTTACTATTCCTATGTAAAAGAAGGAAGGTGACATTTTTGTTGTTGGATAGTTACAACAAAGTGGCGAGTACATTTGAAACTTAATTTTTTGTGTTGGGCCGTTTATGACGGGGTGAAATGTTTCAATAAGGTACTTGAGATAACTTGTTTTTTTAAGCAGTGTTTATTGTACTTTTTGTATGTCAGGCCCGTATGAATAAAAATAAGCAAATGCTTATACTTGCAAAATTCAAAGTAAATACTCGTAAGTGCTCCTTCGCACTGGTCGACTTAGCAGCGCTTCTAAGCAGAAGGACAGGGCCGTAGTGCAGCGCTGCTAAACCATGCTAAACAGACCAGTGTGAAGGGGCAGTTACGAGTATTTACTTTGAATTTTGCAAGTATAAGCATTTGCTTACTTTTATTCATACTGGCCATTGTGTTACTTTAATGTGTGTGTTAAACTGATGATTTATTTTGTATGCGATATCAGAAAATAATGTGTCGTTTTGAATTTCAGTAAACATAAAGAAAATCCAGATAAAGTTTGTCCAATGAAAACTTCTCTTATTTCGGGTTAACAGATGGTTATTTCCAGTTTAAGTAAAAATGTAATCGTGCTGATTCATTTTAATTAGAGATTTCCGGAACTACAAGATTGTGATAAGCGTTTCGAAACCCAGTTTGCTCCTGAGATTCAATTTTTTTTTAATTATTAAAAATAAAGTTTGTTGGAAGATGGTGGTAATACAAGGGGTTTGTTACGAGTTTTAAATTGTGTAATTTAAGCTACATAGGTAGGTAACAGTTAATTGAGTGGTATACTGAACTCGTTAAAACGGCGCTTGTAATGTAAAATAATGTCGATAAGTCTTTGCAAAGAATTTCCGGTTATCTACAAAAGTCTTAACAATTTCTTCACTTCCCAAGCAGTGTTCGATTCGGCTCCAAAATGGGCAAGTTTGCTTCCAGTTAGTCGACCTCGTATCTTTCACGGTTTCCGATATCCTAGTGGTCACCCTCGAATTTGGAACACCCTTACAGGCCCCCATTTCCCTCTGTTGGGTTAATCATCTTCTATCTAATTTATTATGCATGATAAGTCATCATTTGAATCTTCTTTTTCATGCGATTTTACAAGTTACCTTTGCAAAGTTTTAAGTCAAAATCAATGCGTAGCGATCGTATAAATAAAACGAATTTGATGTCAATACATTTCTGATCAACAGAATCTTATTAATAAGGTCTAGGTAAATAGTGGGCAGTGAGATAGGAAAGATTAATGGACTCCGAGTAGTTTTTTTAGCATATACGCTTCCAGCTATACCTTCATTGTACAGTAGGAGTTCATGATTTATACAACTTTTAATATAAATAATGGCTGTATTTGAAAAATGACTTATGAAATTGATATAAATGTCTGCAAGATGATCTTGTATCTTTTCTGCGGACTTTTTCATTAATTATCTACAAATCGCTGACGGTATCTTCTGTTAAAAGCTAATGACGGAAAAGTAACACTATTTGTAGAACTTTCTTACACAGCGTATTACTTTTAATGTAGGTAGATAATTGTCATGTGTACTCAATGCAGGAATTTCACCGCACTAAACTTAGAGTCTAACTGCAACAAGAATGCAAGAGGGATGGTGGGTAACATCACCGTATGCGCAAATGGAAGGTCTTGTTAGTGAAGTTTCGAAGTTTCGCATCTCCATTGCAGTTATCTAACAAACGTTTGCGTCTACGTAATTATTGTAAGAAATATTGGGGATGCAGTCTAATTAGTAATTTTATTCTACAATTCAGAACAAAATTTATTCAGAGAGAAAAGGGGAAGTTACGATTTTAGGTTCATGCCAACTGAAATTCTAATTATATTTCCATTGGAATTCGTAATAAATCGCGTAAAAACGTATCTTCTGAACTTTGTAGGATTCAGTACCTAATTAACGTTAGCTACGTCAGGGTAGTTTGACGGCATCTTTGTTCATGTTAACAACTGTAAAAATTTATATATGTCACAATTAAGCTATTTTTAGTAGCAGAACCTTTGTCTTTAAGTACCTAAATTTAGAGGAAATATTGATTAAAAATGGACCACAATTTTTAAGCTTATCTTGCAATTAAACGGAACGGTAGAAATTACTGTGCAAAAAAGAGTAAAAGACACGGTACGTTGCGGTCAACTTAATGTAAAAGAAAAAATCAAACGGTATGAATGCAAAACAACTCACAAATGTAGCTATAGCAAAACACCAAAGGCAAAAGACTTAGATTTCGGTTAAAACACCAAAGGCAAAAAATCGATGATTTAAATACGGTGCGGTTGCCAAACTAAATTTACGGAAAAGCTTAAAATTACGGTACTAACGAACGTAACTTGCGAAGATGCAGAAGGCGTTTCGGTTAAAACACCAAATGCTAAATTAAATCTTCTTTAATTCATTGTGCGGCCTGTCGACGTCCAAAAATCTGTAATTGGTCTTAAAATTCAGATTAATTAACATCGCTTTTTTTGAGACCACTCACGACTTAATCGGATGGTGTTTCTGCAACTCATTAAATTAGCTACTGCTAATTATACTCACTTAAACATGGCGAGATGAAATTTCGAAATTCGTACTTCTAATCAACCGCCATTGTCTCTTGGTATCTGATCAAACTGATACATGCATGACCTTGCAGTTTTAATGCTCATGTTAAATAATTAACATAGGAAACCAAAATCATCTAATAATGACTTAACGGGACTTAAATTTTACAGTATTAATTTGCTCTCGTCTTCTAAATGACCAGAGCTTTCGGCAACAACAAAGATAATTAAAATATCTTGACGGGAACGGTTGCAAACGTCGAATTCATTACAACTTTTGTTTACAGTAACAGCTGCTGAAACAGAACTCTAGAAATTAAATCAATTACTTTTACCTTTTATCTTCAATTCCTAGGGCCAACATAAATGCTTTCGGCACGACACTTTACGTAACGAAGCGCTTCCAGATACTAGGTGTTCACGTACCAGTGGTCGTGATAGTATGTAAACTTCAAGTGCTTCGTTACAACATTTTACTGTTCAGAGTAAAGAAGTTTGATGATCCCAGGGGACAGCTTGTACACAGCACAGTAAAATTTCATATAGCGCACTTCGTGTATTGATATCGATCGGCGAACGACTGAGATCGCTAGCGCATTTCGGAAAACAATGCAGCGAATACGAAGATAAAGGACATTTGCGAAAAATCCCCTTAAACTTTACCGTTTAGAAACCCTCAAGAAACTTGCTTGGTGGATATGCAAGTATAACCGACCTGCTTACCATTAACAACATTGTTTTTCTTTTTTTCTTCGTAAGTGCTAATAGTAATAAGAATAGTCAGAAATTAACAGGTAATCAATCATAAAACAAACGCATACGAAATCCAATACTACGAAAACGAAGGGAACAGCTATATCACCTGCCATACAGGTAATGGAATTTGAACAGAACGCAACATGCAAATTTTTGTAACACGATATTTTCATATCACTCATCTTATTATTTTGAAAGTCCTCCTTTCGCTTTCAGTTTTTCAGTTAATTAAATCAAGGTTTCACCATGACCATTCACTTCAAAATTTATGAGAGATAGATGCAAAGTTCGCGTGACGTTTAGATCAGTTTACAAGTTTTTTGACATTAAATGCGCCCTTTTTAATACGACTTTCTCACGTATCGGTCGTACATGTTGGAAAATATCGTCATTATGGCACTGATACTTTTTTATTGCTTATACAATATACATTATTCACGTGGTAAATGTTTATGGCTCATACAAAAGGGGCTGTAAACTTGTACCAGCTAACGAGTGCTAAAGGTGTCAATTACGTATTACGTACTGGAATGTTGCCATTACAATAATGCTCAAGAATTACTGGGGATCTGACAATGCCGTGTAGGTAATTAGTACTCTTTAACATGCAAGTTGGTGTGCATGGTTTGTGTGCGGAAATACCTACCTACTTTATTTCTGGTGGATTACATTCACTTTATTTTTATAGTAGGCGATGTTGGTTAATATTGTATTCACATTTAGTGTAATGCCTTTATTATTACCTTAAAACAGACACACATATTATTTATACTGATTTAGTTATTGCAGAAATTATAAAGCAGGCTTATGTGCAAATTTGATTGTTGCAGATAAAGTCAAACAATATACCCGAAAGGTCAAAACTACGTTATCGTCACGATATCAACATAAATAATAATTGCTTTTATTGTACTTTAGGTTCGGCCATACCCTAGTCAATAATTTATGTAGTTTAGTTTATTGAACTAATGCCAAAGCTGAAAGGAGAGCTTCTGGTACTGTGGGGTGTGGGTATGGTTGCCTTTGTGTGCGTTTGTGAAACATCACCATTTATATGGTTAATCTGTTGTTGCAGTATCTTGAAGCGATTTATAACATTTTTAATTTTGAAGCACTTGTTTTACAATCTAATAATAATAATAAATGGCCAACATATGCACTTAATTCTATTTTGAAAATAGACACTAAATAGAGTTCTCTTCCTGTCTTGTAAGAACGATATTTTATGGTAGTCCTTAATAATGAAACAGTAAAATATCAAAACAACCCCTATTCGGTAAATGTGCCAAGCTGACTGGTCAAGTATGCACAGACGGGTTGCAGGGCCTTAAGGGATCGTGTTTAGGCAGTTAAGTTGCGTACGTGCTCTGGTCACGATCGTATGGGATGCTAAGTACAGCATCGGAAGTATCAGTGAATTTGGCGTAATAGCCCTTTAATGTGAGACATCGGGATATATTTCTAGACTGCGAGAGCTTTACCTGCAAAACAGGACGGCTTGAGTCAGCCAATTGATAGGTTCCTTTAAAATGTTTGAAAAACAATTAACTTTTTAAACAAATATCTTTTACGTAAAATAGGAGAACCAACCCTTAATTTTATAGAAGTAAAAATTGCCAGTATCTCCTAGAGAATGTCCTTTGTAGACGATAGTTTTTAATACAATACAAATTCGGCGGGGCCAGTAGAGATGGTACCTTAGGAATTAACGTACGATTGACTGCAATCCATTTAACACAACACTGCGATAACGTCTAGATTAACTATGTCTGTCCCTAAACTACGCCCCATCGCTCTGTACCTACAGTCCTACACATATAAGACCAAAAGAACGTTTATATTATGATTATAAAGGCTACTTGCAAAAATTATAGCTCTAATCCAATTAATTAATCTTAATTGAAAAGAATTTACCTTGTAGTGAAGTATTCTGATAGTGAGTTTGCGCTGAATATAATTAACAAATGCTTCTAAACTGCACATCTCAATCGATGACAACAAAATTGCACCTTTTCTAACTGGAATCGATGAATTTCAGTCAACGAGTGCACTTCTTTTTTACTAAGTAGACTTCCTTACTCTGCATTGAAAGGTTTTTAATTCAACCATCCTAGCGCTTTCTTTTCAAGTTAAACATCCATTCCTTAAGAGCAGCAGCATAAACCAATTATGCAGTTATTACAGTCTATTTGTGTGTTAAAATCGTAAGAGCTAACTAAAAAACTGATATGTTACGCATATTAGTAGTGACGAGGATCTACAACAGCACAGTACAGCGTGTACGCGTTCGTTATTTCCATCTTAAAATTCCATTTAGAGTTAAAAGTTCTTACTGGTTAATTATTAATTGTCAAGTATCTATAAATTGGATCACTTCATTATCTAATGTAACATATAAGATATTTTTAGGCTAGCATCACAAAAACGTTGATTTTGTGGTCGCTTTTGCGGCCATAAAGTTTCATTCTATTGTACGCTTCTGTCAAACTTTACTTTATTGTACACATCTGTCAAACTGTACTTATTTGAAACTGATGTGTAAGAAACAGTAATCTGTTTGATATAAAGCGTCTATCTGGTGTAGCCCCATGAAGGATTGGACCATCCACGTTCGTTTTTTTTCATTTTCGGACTTGTAGAAATGTTTCACACTATTTTGCATAATCACAATGTTCACATTTAAAATTATAGTTTGCCGTTTCAATCTGCTGCTTGCACACCTTTTTGAAGTGTAGAACCAAAACAAGAGAAAGATGTTATTGCTTACATTATTATACGAAGAATCACCAGCAATTAACCGAGAATACAAAGTAGCTACCTAGGTATACACCCCATCAAAGTAGGTAATCAGGTTTCTAATAATTGTACAGCATGTTAACTATAAGGTCTTGGAAGCCACAGTAACGATGGACCTATTGCATTTGACATTATTAAAATCTTGTGCAACGGAGGAAGTTGCGATTGTACTTTTACCCTCAAACGCCTGCTCTTAGATCATATATGACTTAGGGTCGCAACGCTTACAGCTTCCAAAATTTCATTTGGGGTATCTGAACTGTCGCTATCACCCATTTTTATACGCACAAAACACACGCAAAGATGCTAATTATAATTACATACGACAGGAAATGCTTTGTTTTTAATAGTCTAAGATAACTATGATTTTAAAAAAAAATATGTTTATGAGCAAATTTTTGAATTTTTTTTTATGATCGCCTAAAAAATGTTGTGTGCACCTTGACCAAAAGTGATTTGTTAGGCCTCCTCTGAATTGCGGCCTCGGCTACCGCTTCGGCCGCAAACAGCAGCTTCGGCCAAAAAAGATCACTTTTACGGCCTTGGTACACAAATAACTATTTGATATGTATTAGATACTTATTTTACCTGTTGTTCTTGTTTTGTTAACAACCTACTATAATAAGTTTTAGTTACCCCTCATAAGTTATGAAGTTACCGGTAAGAACCACTGAGTCAGTATGCGTTGTATTTATATATCAACAATCCGTATTACCTTCAAAAGGTGCAGCAATTTACGGAAGTAGATTTAGGAGAGTTTTACTATGTCAAGAATTTTATTCACGTGAAGAAAATCAGCACGTTGCATTTCGTCCAAGAAGTCAAAATCCCTTCTAAATCTCTTCAGAAAATTTTCAAAATTTCTTAAAAAATTCTTCAGAATCTCTTCAAAATCTCTTTAGAATCTCTTCAAAATTTCTTAAAGTCTCTTCAGAATCTCTTAAAAATCTCTTGTGAATCTCCTCAAAATCTCTTCAAAAATCTCTTCAAAATCTGTTCAAACTCTCTTCAAAATCTCTTCAGAATAACTTCAAAATCTCTTTAAAATCTTTTAAAAATCTTAAAAATCGCTTTAACATTTCTTCAAAACGTCTTCAAGAGAATATGTTGAGGGCCAATAAATTGTGCATATTATTAGAACGTCGAACTGATTTAAACTGAGAAGAGATTATTTCTGAGAATTGTAGCCTGGCAAGCTGCTGCCAAAAAATATAGCAGACTATAGCTAGCACACGTTAGAAAACTCGCCCTACTTTGATTATTAAGGAATACAGTGGGCAAAACTACCAAGAAATATAGCAAAGACAAAGACCTGTAAGATTTAAAGAAAGTCAACTTCTGAAAAATGGACGTTTTTGATATATTATAGTCTGAGGAGCCATGATTATACAGGGCGGCTGATAAGTCTGGAAACTGTCAATTATCGGGGAAAATATACAATATAACAAAAAAATGTTATACAAAAGTTTTGGGGTTCTTCAATATCTAGTATACGCAGTAATAAATTTTAATTATACAGAGTGAGTCATAAAGGCGTGGTTCACCAACATTACATTTTTTTCAATAGAACGCCATGTATATTATTCGATATTTCAATTCTTCTCTTAATGTTACGCAAAATTTGTAAGAAGCATAACATACCCAAATTCAATCGTTTCCGGGTTATCGAGTTTTGAAGCGCTGGGACCGGTCGGAACAACGCATTACAGGAATGGAATGACAGTTTAGAGTCCCGAACATTGTTAAGATTGCCATGAAATTGGAGATTGCTCATTGTAGATCAGCACAGATTGCCCTATGCTATTTATAAAATATTTAAAAAGGGTGGAGTAACGCAAGTCGGGAGAGCCTTGACTTTACAAGTGTCAAGAGTGTAAGAATGTAATGCCACGGGCACTATTTTAACAGAACCCAAATAAAAAAGAGAAACTTTGGAGAACCAATGATTCAAGGTAGGTTTCACACAACATTTAAGGCCCGGTTGTACAATGTCAGGTTAAACTTCAGGTTGGTTTAACTGACGGATTTCAGAAATACGATTGGCCAATTTGTGAAATATTAGCCAATCAAATCCTTCAACCCACAATTCAACTATAAAGTGAAGTTTAAAATGACATACAACCGGGCCTAAGAAATAACGAATACTTATTATATACTGTGCCCAGAAATACGAAACAAAAAAAAGCCCAGTTCGCCGATACCTTCCGCTTGACCAAAGGCGAAGCAGTGATTGCTTGGATAATAGGAAAGCAAAACATAAATCAGCAACAACATAAACAAGACATTCGGGGATAAGTTTTCTACAATCTGTCGATTTTAAATGAGAAATGTATCCAGGTCAGCCTTGAATCTTCACTTACGATATTTAGTTAACCTTCGATTAGTCCACTGACTCGTAATTAATTGAAATGCAATAAAACAAAAATTTAACCGTTCCGAAACATCGTATTTCTCTTGCGCTTATCGTCGCCTTGCTAACAATTTTCACTTTATATTCCGCACTTTTATTTTCTTTCTCACAGATTTGGAATTTATAGTACTAATAACAACACTTTCGTTGCAGATTTCTTTTTGAATTGGAACACAAGCTTCTCGCTTTAGTAAGCTTAATAGCTTCATTAAGTTAAAGATTAGAAGATGGAAGACATTTTTCTTGTATTCCGGCATCTTTAATTCCTAATACGGACTCATCCTTTACATGTGAACGCCCGTTTCGATAAGATCGCAAACTAACTTGTCAACTTGAATGATTCCACGACTTCCCCCATAAAAATCGTGATGGCCTTTCTGACTAGGACAATTAAAGTTTCTGTGAAAGATCACTGCTATTACTGTAACTTCTGAATTGCCTAAGAACGGTTATTGGAGATATAGTTGTTCCATAAAAGTTTAATCGTGATTTTCCTCAAACTAGGTTTAGGGTGAGATCTATAATGTGTTAAAGTGGTTTAATTAACCGTTCTGCGATCGAATTACTGAAAGTTAGAGATCCAATAATAGTTTCTTAACCCTATATAACAGTTTTAAGTGAGATTTTCCGATGTTATTTCAACGAAAGCGTTCCAATTTCCTTTGGCGTGCTATTTTAAAACTAATTATCTCCATATCGTTGATTTTGTACCAAACGTAATTTGTGAACTGTCTACTTAACTTAATGTATTATAATACTTTCGTTGTATCCATCTGATGGACCAAAAAGAGTTCGTAAAATGCGAATGCGAAAGCGCCCTCGACATTTGTATAATATGAACTTAATAGAGTTTCTTCCTTATTCAATAAAGCACTGTTTCCGTACAATTTCAGAGTTGTAGATAAAGTAATTATATATAGTTATAATATCAGAAATGAAGTGTACTAAAAACGACTAGATAAATCGTTTATGTTCTCCATATTGAAGTTAGTAGCATAATATTGTATGAAAGAGTCAAATGATTACTTAATAATAAATAATTGGATAGGTATGTTTTTGAACCCGGTAACTCAATATAGGTACTTAGTTAAAGACTCCCTTGTGAGAATGATGGAGGCGTCAGGCCCTGACAGCGGTGTGAAAGGGAGGCCGAACGCCCTTAACGTGAAAAGAGCAGTGCTCGCATTATTATTATTTAGCTTGTGTACCTGAGGTATAGTAGTAATAACGCCTATTCTCATACCACCCTGTGTACTAGTTAATTATAAGTAGGTTAGCATATACAGGGCCGTCTTTAGGCGTAAGCGGTGTAACCCTCCGCTTACGGTGCAGACAAGAGGGGGCGCAAAAGTTACTCAAATGTAATGACTGCCGAATCACGGATGTAAAACGTCTTCTATTTTTAAGACCAAACATGCGTGCATTACCACGATATCATATAAATTAAAAAAAAATTCCTAATATCGTAGAGATAATGGGTTGTTGGGAGTCATCACATAATATCTGCCAAGGATATAACTGGAGAATTGGATGTTCCTGTTGACATGGGACATTGACTGATAGACGGTAGCCAAGTCAGCTAGTAATAAATATTGTAGCGAATATTCCAGAAATTCCGATGTACATTGAGGGGCCATGAAAAATTAGTCATCGGCAATCAAGAATGAAGGCGAATGTGAAGCAATATTTCCGGGAAATATGATGTGCTTTGTTCTAGAATGTTCGAGAACATTTTTTCGTTTACTTAGGTATAGTAGGTTCCGACCAAGCTGGAACTCCCGTCTCCGCTGAACTAGAGAAAAAGTGAGCTGTTGCTTATTTATATGCGAAGGTGATCACGAGGGAAACGTGAGGTAGGGCGGTAGCGCCAAATATCCTAGCATTTGCGTATTATTATTATACTGCTTCGGCGTTGCAGTAAGTTTGGAAACATTTGATTTGACTGTTGTCATTTGGTCTCTTATTTACTTTTTTAATAATTTTATTTATATATATTCGTGTTTTTTCGACATTTTAAGATATTCTACTGTTCGGGGTAAAGATGAATCCGATAAATCAAAGATCATGAAAAGCGCTTCAGCCGTTGTTGAGTTATAAGTGGTGTAACATACATGACTTTGTTTTATACACTGTGTCCAAGATAAGAATGACTATTATAAGGATCTCAGAAACCGATGGTCAAATTAGGGAAAAGTTGCGCAATTAAAGACTTGTTATCAAGCACGATCAGCTGTAAAGAAAACCAGGAAATTTGGTAAGTTTCAACAGGATGGTGCACCCGCATATAACACATTCGTTTGCGTTAAAAAAAAACGTTATTCTTTTGTTAGTTATGTATAAGAAATCATTAAAAAAATTTAAAAAATTGGTTAACAATTATTTATAGCGGCGGGCGTGTACAGAGACGTCTACAGAACTAAGAGGCCCACTTTTTTCAATGGAAAGCTCTATTTTTGTGAGGTATTATTAAAAATGACCTGTTTTAATGTAACGACATAAAAAATTACTTTCCTTAAATTGAGTCTTTCTCTCAAATTTTATTATGTAATATAATTAGATTTTTATGGTGCTATGTATATCCAAAAAAGTGCCGTCATTAAGAAGAAAAACTAATGGTTTCTGTTTAAAAAAATATATGCTCCTTTGATGATGCAATCTTGAATAACTTGAAAACCTTAGATGCTAGGTATAGGGAAATGTGGTATCAAACGACGTAGATTTTCATGTAGATTTCGAAAATGCAAGGAAATATAGGGTGTTCTATTTAAAATAAGAAAGTCCAACCGGAAGTGAAACGTTCATGATAATATTTTCCTTGAATAGAGCATAAAAAACTATGTTGGTATGCAAATTTGCAGATTAAAATTATTAGTGGGAGTCTGAATACTTTTAAGTAACGGTTTGAGTGAAACAGCCCGTATACATGAGATACCCCATCTAACAATATAATTTATTGCTTAATGACAGATGAACGGATTGTTTTTTAAATAATATACAACCGCATATTTTTTGCATATTTTATGAACCGGTAGTCAGTAGGTAACATTTAGTAATGGTATTTTATTCCATCTAGGCTGTACAATAATATACCCGCCAAAAAAACAATTTCGCTCCATTTGCACCCGAGAAAAAGAGATGCAATGGAATCGATAAATTGTTTTACGGATTGCTCTGTACCATCCATATTGATGGAGGCAAAGAATCAGAGTAAACTCCCATTTTAAGTCCTCGTTTAGTAACACTCTTTTGCTATTTTCTCATCTACTTTATAAGACTTCCCCATACTGAAGTTGAATTTGCTCATTTCTCGCAGATAACCTTTTGCCTTTGTTACATCGCTTTGTGTGTGGTTTCTTGATCCCTGGTGTCCACATTACGCTCCTGGATCCCTGTTAAGTTTACATAACTTGGGATTTACAGTGAAAATATATCTGCCACCCAAAAATATTAGCTTACATACTTAGATAGTACCGACATTGCGACAATTAAACGCTAATTACTTCCTTAATTTTTATTTTTCTCGTTTGTAATTTAGTTGCTTCATTAAACTGTAAATCAATGTAGTGGAAACGGGATAAATCCACGCGTAGCTCACATAAAACGTTGTAGTTTATTATGAAAATAACGAAGGGTAAGCATGGAGGGAAGGTCCGTATACGAGAAAATTGTATGTTATTATCACAAGGTGTCAATTGTAAGCCGGTCATATTGTCCGTGACTGAAATATTAAGAGCGGTTTGAGGATTGAGAGAATTGGATTGCTATCGTCCTGATATACTGGGTACAACGAAACATTTTCACCAGATTACTTTTTTGTCCCAAAATTGTGTATTTTTGGGTCAGCTGAGATTGCCGTATGCAAATTATAGAGAGTGGATATTTATTATAGATAAAATAAATGTTACTGCCAAATCGTATTTATCTTTGTTGTATTTCTTACACTCTTGACATGCAGTAAATTTCTTTTATCGTATCGAACAATCTTGTTACATTCCACTTGACTGATGACGGAAAAGAAACTATTTGCTATTACTGGCGAATTCGGCCGAAAAAGGTTTTAGAGTAGTGTAAGATAAAATTCATTGTCACTGCTCAAATTGAGTTCAAATATATCATTCACTTATGAGTAGATATCATAAAAGTGCCTATGTACCAACTCGTATATTTGCAATGCTAATGTCATCTCGACTCGCCACTTTACCATCATTGCATATTGTCCCCTGATATTTCAAATCCTCGGGGTGCTTTTAAAATCTTATGACTCTATCATATTTTTCATATGCTAAAGACCAGAAACGTTACGAGGATATTATAACCGTAACTAACTTCTTATCGAGAATAGTCTTCCTTTATTACGCGGGGACCTCGGTTTACGCACTTCTACGCTTCTGTTGGACTGTGCAATTTTTTTTAATCTAACCCCGGGCATATTCTATTTTAAATGAAATTTTTAAGTGTGCGATTAATGGATCTAAAATTATGAATGAATCTCATTTGCTGCACTTTGACGTGCCATTCTACTGTGGTCCTTTTTTAAGTCCTTTTCAACTAATTCTATACTATGTATGACACATTTCACATTTTCAGATATTCCAAGATACATTACATAAACTTGACAATTTTTCATTGCTTCTGAAATGTGCTCCTGAATCCGGCACGTCCGGAAACGTTTAATAAACTTGCACTTCCGCACTGCAACATACCAATTTTATTGGAATGCGTTTGATATGACTTATTCCCATAACTGATTTCTGAATACACTGATAAATTTGAATCGTCGTATCTACAGAATGACTACCTCATTCGAAATTACTGTAGCGTATTAAAGCTTTGGATAAACTGAGGCACTATAAGATATTTCCCAATAACTTTTCAATTTCAAAACTAAACAAAGAAACCGCTAAGAACAATAAACAAAGTATTTTTTTCGTATATACTTATTTGTGCACAAGGCATGCCCACGGGATATTTATTTACTATCAACGTTAAATAAACTTTATTCCACGATCCCATCTATCATTGTAACAAAGCTGCCTCGATTACCATAACAATTTGTTTGATGAGGATTAATTTACAGCGCTATTAAACCCTAATCCTTGATGGATAAAAGCGGAGGATAAATAACGTCGTAAAGTGTACGGTGTACATTATTAAACTTATTTCAATAATTCTCGTTGAATCAATATTAGTCCAGTTTTCCATTATTTTAATTTCGCACCGTTCTTTCTAGCAGCTAAAAATAATTATGCAAAACTCATTAGTGTACAGCCGATTATTAGATTGGGGTACGTATTTATACCATTATATTCTAAAAACTTTATTTTCATAATAAATTTTAATTAGTCAGAAAGTTCGATCGATGCCGTCAGATTTAATTATAAACCAACACCGTGAAAGTAATTACTTTTGGTCTAGACACTCTCTGAGAAGAAAATAAATGTTCGAACTGTTTGCTCTTCGATCAAATAATATCTTTTGTAGGTCGCTCCCGGTGAGTTTTCAGATAGACAAGCGGCTCCAATTTCGCAATCGTGGATAATATCAAATGGAGGCAGGTCTATTCTCATTAACAGTAATGGCCAATTTACTAATTTATTTCAAAAAAAAGCCATACTCTGAGATTCTAACAGAGTGACGCATGCATATTTTGGGTATGAATGATGCTTATACCACTAGTCACTTACACTCGCGGGAACGCAACTATTTGGAACGGTTGAGGGGAAATTTTGTACGAGTTTACCAGTGGCTAACTAATTTCCTCCATTTTCGTTATCCCGCTAATAATTTTCAGAAACTAATTTCAGATTCCAGATTTTTATGTACAAAAACCCCCAAATACCAAATTTCGTCGAAATCAGAATTTTTTCGCATCCACATTTAGGGGTGCGTCCTTTCGTGGTAGAAATTTTGATAATCATTATGCAAAATCGGAAAGGGCATACCTCATATACCTATTCAAAGACGTGCCACCAGTCTTTCTAACTCTTATGGTTGCTGAGAAAAAAATTTTAAAAAAATGCAAATTTCACCACTTTTTTTGAAGGTGGCTCCCAAACGAAACACGTTTAACCCTCGCATTGTTTGGAAAAAGTGCTTGTTTTGTTCCCCTCTACCACCCAATTTTTTTTGCAAGCTTAGGTACCTATATGTAACACCCTGTATTATTACATGATAGTTAGTGGCGGTCATTTCGATCTTTCGACGTCATTCGTTTAAAACTGTTTGGGTTTTTATAAATTTTTAAAATTTGAAACTTTGAAGCACGATTTCTGGGTAAGTGATAGATCGATTTAAAAAAATAAAAACTGTTGAGTCACCCTAGCACAGGGTTAAATTGCGTTTTATAAAAATTGGCACCCCTCGATAAAAAATTCGACTGATTTTTGGAGTTTTGTCAAAACATTTATTTTACCGAACTTTCGGGGATACCTACACATTTTCTTTGGTATGCCCCATTGAAATTTCTGCTGAGGGCATTTGGAACTAGTTGGACCTACTCCGAATTAGGTTTTCCTGCAGTTTTCCTAATTCGTAAGGTAAATACCGGAGTAGTATAGAACAACTTAAGACCTTCTGCAGGGGCACCTCTAAAAAGCATTATGCGGGTCACTCTGTAATTGGGCGTAAGCCTGTTGAGGGCCTAGAACAAGAGGGACAATAAATAAATAAATAAATAAATAAAAGACAGATGCTTTGTGGGTGGTGTAGTTGACCGGATACCATTTCACACAGCAATATGATTTTGAATGGAAAGTACCTAACAAAAGAAACAAATACATTGTCTATACTTGTCATTCTTCCATGTTTTCGGATTATATCAATTCTTTACTTTAACCTTGTTCGAATTTTTCGGGTTCTTCCATTTCTTTAACTGCTTCTGATTTTTCATGTCTTCTTGAGGCTTTTTTGAATTTTTTTGAGTGTTTTTGATTTTCGAGATTATTCAAACTTTTAAATTCTAAGGATTCTTCGACATTTTCAAATTGGTCAGATCCTTTGGATTTTTTGATTCGTCAGTTTTTTTTTTGATTTCTAGATCCTTTCAGTACTAAAATTTATTACGGTCTTTTCTATCACAATCTCTCATTTAAATATATTCTTACGCCATCTATGTACTTCCTTTATAAATCCGTTTACGTTAGGTGTAAGCTATAGTTCTATGGTAGATTTGCTATTACCCAAGTTCTTTGTTTTACGGCTAGAGTTCACGCCATGTACTTTTCTGCACTTCCTTCTATCCCTTCTTAAATGTTTGTCTTGCGTACAACCTGCAATTGTTCTTTTCATAGAAGATTCGGCATGCTTAGTGGTTATTTGCAAATTTTTTTGATACGCCATTACTGTAACTTTACTTACGTCTACCTGAATAAAAGCCTTGGTATTAGATATCATCATATTTCTTTGGAGTGTTTCTCTCTATCTGTGATGTGTTGTGGCCGCGCCATTGAATACACTTAGCGGATTTATATTTGAAAGTAACATTGAAACCTTTTAGAGACTATTGCTCTTATGATTTACTTCGATATTTCTGATCCTACGTCGGTTACCGAAGATTACATCTTACCGATACTTCGATTTTGTCTACGTTATATTTTTGTTACTGCGAGAATTCATTCCTGTCAGTTTGATTACAATCTATCCTTCAGATTAGTTTGTTAGACGAAGATATTATTTACCGTTGCTTTGTACATTAGTTTTTGAAGTTACTGAGACCTATTCTGGAACACATATCTACGATTTTTACTTCCGTTACCTATGTTGTTACGAAGAATTTGTTCGTGTTAGCTTATTAACGTTTTGAATTAATTAGATCTTTGTTGTTGTATAGAAATTTAGTTATTTGTGCTTTGTAAAGTACTTCTCTTGAAGTTTCGTCACGTTCATGCTTCCCCGATTTGTAGGGACGATTTGTGTTGTTATCTGATACAGATGAGGCCAAAAAGCGCCTTTCTGAGCTCAAAAGGCCGTTACGACCAGCATTTCAAAATAATCTTTTTATTTTCGAGGACTCCTTGATATAACGTTTGATGACATACTGTTTCGATACAATCTAATGATAATTACTACATCTGTTTAAATAGTCATTTAACAACTATAGTTCCGTTGTTTTCTGCGGAAGGTTGTTTTGATATTGATAATTTTCCAGATTACGAGTAGATCTTTTTTTGCTAAACATTGAGCTAAATTTAAACGTTGACATTTCAGATCTAGATATTACAGTGTCTTATTTGTAATATTTTGAGATCATTTATAAGATCACCCTCGTTTGTGAAACAATTATGGTTTATGTTCTTTCCCTTCAATTATTTTAATTCTTTAGATTATCAAGACTAGAACAAGGATCTCTTAGTCCACCTTTCGGTAAGTATTCTCTTTTGAAATTTTTTTCGACAACACAGGTAATTCAGTAAGAAGAAGGAGGCTGCTTCTTTGATGGTAGTGGAAAAGACAGTTAGTCTTGGTTAATTGTAAAGTTTTGCAAAATAAAGTTAGTTGTGTTTATATTTCTTTCAGCTTATTTGATTGATCGATCTCGAATAAATTTGTTTCATATCAAATGGTTAGTTTTGTACACAACATTGGTTGCTTTGATATTGAAACAAATGTTCCCTCTCCGTTTCAGTGGTTTCTTCTAGCACCCAGAATAAAGAAGCTATAGCTTTCCAATAGAGTTTAAAACATGACAAACGGAATGCGATAACTTCATACGGTTTTCTTTTCACTAAACGTAAAACTACCGAAGGGGATTGATTTTTTGTTTTCCTTTATTCAATTTGTTACAGACACCACTCGAATTTTGAAATCTTAAATAATACCGTATTCAGACAAGCAGTGGTGCGTCCGGAAATTTTCTCCACTGTTAACGGATTACTCTCATACACGCAAAAATGAAAATCATTGCGTCTTTACTGTATTGGGTGGCCAAATCAGAAATGGTAGGGGCCTCTATATCTTAGAATGTAAAATGGGTAGGAATTTCGGCTGTAATGTTTTTCCAGAAATGTAACCAAAAAGTAAACATTTTTATAGCTCCATACGATAATTGTCTTGGGGGGAGAACGGTATTTTTTTTAACTTTATTGATTCATTGAAGACTGTACTATCGCAAAAGAAACGATTCCAACATAGAGCTTGACTTTTTTGGTGGGAATTCGTTGTCTTTTCTCTTTAAATGGGGGTGAAATACACTTATAATGTACGAAAATAGTCTCCCCTCCCTCTTTCATAATGTTGTTTAAGAAAAATTGCCTTCAAATGAGTTCACCTAAATAAATAAACAGCTTCAGGACTGCCCATTAATTGGCAGCATCTTTTTTTTCTTTTGGCCACAGTTTTGTTAAATAAATTCACTTTATATAGGCATGTTGGTTGAAATATATTCATTTTCAGAAACTATAGGATAATACTTACAACTTCTCAATAATTAACAAAGTACTCAATACCCATAAGAACTTGCTCAAATTGCCTTAAATTTTAGTTGCACCACGTAGTATACGTTCAGCATCCATAGAACATCAAATACATAAAATTAAACCACAAATTAAATTTGCCCTATGCTAGTAAATCATATTCGTTCAAAATTAAGCTTCCATTAATATTAGAAAATGAAACCTTTCAGTAACATTTTATTAGCGAAATTAATTTGAGTTGGCGGTAGCTATATAAAGTTTAATATAAACAAAGATATAAATGGAAGGAACGTATAAAAAGATGACTTTATTTGTGTAGAGCGACTTTTATATCATTTTGTAAATGTCACTAGCACACCTTCGTTTCAAAAGGACATAAAGCTAATAGACGCGGTTGACATCAATATAACCTAACAGTTTCAGGCTCTTCTGCTCGCTTTTAAAAGAAAATAAGACCAAAATCAATTCAACAAGTGACCCGTACCAAAGTTAGCGTAAAAGCTCTTCCTTTTCAGAATTTATCGAAGAGTGGTAGACTCACATTTTGACAAGTGCCTAAAAATAAAACAGCCAATCGTTAATTTTTCTGTCAGTGCTTTCATTTTAACTTGAATTGCATATAAACTGTACCCGTTTCAAGCTAATCAATCCATCAATTACGGTCATTCTAAATAAATATATTGATTACATTGACCTGACCGTACCTTTAAATGTCACACCTCATCTATAACTTATTTTTTTGATTTTCAAGGATCAATCACAGAGCAGACGTAAAGGGTAACGAAATATGAAGGTTGTCGTTTGATAAAGGTATAAATTGTGACATTTATTGCCACGGTGTATATCGCAACCATACCCAATTTGGCAACAATAAGATGCAGGAATTACTTTCAGATTCACTATTGAACAAATAACGTCCTGTACATACTTGGTCTTAGAACTAATACATTTTTTTATTGCAGTTGAATAGTAAAAGTCCTTGTAGTTGTGGGAATGCTGGTGTACGATATGCGCTAATTATGTCCATCGTGAGATACCTGCTTCTTGATTTGCAAATCGAACAATTCAAAATCGCGCAATCATCTAATTGTACGTATTTCAGATGGTAACCTAAAAGTTATTCGTGGGTTTTACTACATTGCAACATATGAACGTCTTAATGAATGCGAAATTTTTTAACAAAGTCATTTGCAGCTCACGAAGATTTTTTATTATTAGCAGTTTCATCTTGAACTTAATTTCAAACGCGACGTTTACTTCGTGCATATTTTAATAAATTAACTATAGAAAAAATGTTACATTTCCGCGTTTTTTTCTCATTTTTCTATGTGATATTCAAAATACCGAAACTAATTGAAAGGAATCATTAACTTTTAAGTGTTACATTCATTTGAAATGTGCTTTTTAAGAGATGTGCACACCAGGAACGCACCAATTTTGTCTTCGCCAAGAGCTATAATCGCTAATGATGAAACTTTGTGTGGGCATTAAAATGCGTATTTGTGATCTAAATATAAGAGAATGTTTCGTTCACGTTTGCTGGAAGGTGTAACAAATTTATTTTATTAATCAAAGGTTTATGGTAACCATCATTAAACAACAGTAGGTACTAGATATATAGGTACGGATATTTGAACTGGTAACTGTGGAGAGTAAGCAATTCGGGGTGTAGCTCAGCCGAACCTGACTGCTTCATACATTCTAACGCAGTCATGTCATGGAAGCAAGCTTAAGTTCTCCCGTCGTTTCCATAGACATAACATTGTATTCTGTTCCTAACTTTATTTTATAGTGTGTTCCGCGTCCCATTTTTTTAAGAATGACAGACTTAATTGGAATGGACTTACTGATAAAGAGATTATTATCCTACTCATTTAATCCTAATAAAATTTCAATTTAACTTCTGCTATTATGCAGCTTTGTTAATAATTTTCTATTGCATCTCACAAAACGCCAAATCTTCTCTCAAATCTCTAGTAAACGTAAACCTTCGGAATGCAGTAAAATTGTAGAACGCTTCCTTGACGTGGAGTGGGTACGCTTTCAGTCAGTCAGTCAACGGCAACCTCGGTAGAACGGAACGGACGAACAGACTGCAAAAAAAAAAGCAAACGCTATAGATAATAGACACGGTATAGTAAAATGTAAAAGTAAAAATTAGACGGTGTGAATGCAAAATAAATTTACGGAAACGCTCAAACTCACGGCACTGACAAAACAGAACTTGAGAAAGTGCAAAGGCCAGAAAGGCAAATGTCCTTCCCAGACGTCTTAAAAATACGGACCGGTGTTAAAATTTAAATTGTTTAAGAGCTCTCGTTTTTCGGCGGTTGTTACTGTTACCCATTCAACTAATAACGCTTAATTGTACAAATACCCAAATGGTCGGAATGAAATCCCCAAATTCGGCATTTCGTCAATGCGTTCCTTGGAATGTGAGGCCAAACGGCGAAATTTGACACGACGTTCATATTACTCCTTAAACTGCACGACACTGTCGGTTTAATGCTGGTTTTCGAATACCATTAGAAATTAAAATTGATTAATTGGTAATTAAAGGACCTAAAACTTAACGAAAATGATTCTCTGTTTCCTGGCAAGAGAGCATTCGACGGCTATAATAATATTTTGAATATTGCTACGGGAACGGTTGCAACCGGCAAATTAAATACGGCAACGTATTTTTCTCAACCGGCGGCTGCTGAAATTAACCCACTCATTTCTACCTTATATTTCCAACTCCTAAACAGAAATAAATATTTTCGGAGCGACATCTTCGTAACGAAACGCCCAACTTAAAACGCTTCTAGATACAGAGTGTTCATCTACAAAGTGAACACTAAAACTGGTAATTTTCAGGGGGGAGCTTCGTTACACGGTAATTTAGACGGGACATGAAAGACAACCATCCATCGCGAAGGCAAGGTAGGTCATTTTTTATTTAATAAAATCTTAATCGTCTAATAATTTTTACTGTACAGTCCACTTTTCTAACACATTATTTTCTGTATAAAAATTGGTCGGAATAAAACAATAATTGATCTAATACCGGCGGAACAACTGTCGATATTAATAAGGTGGGAGTGGTTCGCAATCATGTTTGTTTATAAAAGGAGGGTTGGAAGAAAGTGGAGTGATATTTTTTTGTCTTCAATCTCAGAGGATGCTACGACCAACTTGTTACTCCCCTTTAGGTTCCTAACATCTTTCATGAAACAGCAAGCTAAGGTTTAAGCATACTCCACCTTTTAAGGTTAATGATGGAAAAATATTCTGCGTCATTATTCCCGATACTTGTTCCAATTCATTAAGTTTCATGCTTCAGTCTCTATATACCAGACACAAGAGCGGAAACCGCATTTAGACTCGGAGCGTCAAAATTTACATGTGAAGCTTTTCAAAAGCTTCAGGTGAAAATTCTACAAGATTACCCCAAAACAGAATATATTTATTATTATTAAACAAGTGAATGAAAAAAAAAATTTTACAGTTTCTCTAAAAAGACCAAAATCCTAATTCCAAATTAAGTTCAAAAAAGTATCCCTACTGGCCAGATGATTTAACTATTTTAGTAAACAATGTAGACAATAAATAAACAAATTTAAATTATTACATAAGCGCATGAAAATATACGCGATTTTTTAATTACCCGTAATTCGTTCCAAACGGAAATAAAAAAGATTGAGTTAGATTTTTGTTCAATTAGATATAAATCAGAAAGATTTATTCAAGAAGTAATCAAATATTTGCGCATTCGTTCATATTACGATAGGCACATTAATTGGAGTATCTTGTAAAAATATTCATGAACGTATTCCTGCTGAATCGTGCCACTTTGTCAAAACCGCTTCCTTGGTGGCCAAGTCCTGTATTTTTGTTGTTACTGTGCACAATACACCTGCAGAATATGGAGAATGACAGACTTCCTTTAAAGCCTTTAATTCTTTCCCTGTTCTTACTTGCATAGTCTGAAGTTATGCGACAGATAGCGAAAACAGTTCCAAGCAGCAGGTATGATCCCAGACTTTCTCTTAACACTTCTTTCGAGGAAAGTGGGCAAAGATAACGATATTCGCGACGAAATTCGCCGTCAGATTAGTACATTCCTGCATTGAATATCACAGTTTATATACTCGTACACTAAAATGAGAATATTTGTTCAGACGCCATTGTAAAAAAACAGAATTGGACGGGAATTGTGGAGGAAATTATATTGATATTCACGCATTGCTTTCTGTGGCAGTTTATATTGCAGTAAAAGCGGGCAAAAAAAGAACACGCATCAACTTTTCAAATAAGCGGTAAGTTTAGCTGAGTGATCTAAGAGAACTAAATTAACATATCAAAAGCGACATGAGCGATATTGAAATCAGCATGCGCTCTAATTTACATAATTGTAGTAAAAGTTGTATAAATACTGAGATAAGGGCACTCTCAAACGACGGAAATATTTTTATTTTTATTGGGTTGAAATCGGCGTCTCGAAGATATGTTCAACCACAGTACAATAACCCTCAAGAAATGAGTTGAATCCAGTACTCATCGCTACTTAAAAATAATCTAAGCAGCCGTAGGTAAAGCTTCGGAAATAAAACACCTTCAACGTTGTAGGAGTAGGAATACAACAATAAATTTCCATTTGTATCACACTTATAAAGTTACAAAGATAATAAGAATAAAGATTTACAAGAAATCTTAAGAGTTTCAAAAGTATATTCTAAGTTAGACAATTTCTATTTTCCTTCCTCATCTTTATTTCGAAACGTTATTTAATCAGTTGAAAGCTTACATGGTAAGAACATGTCATTATCACAATTACACCACTTTCAGATATATCTTTTAACTTGAAATTGTTTGAATACTAGACAAAGGAGTATTCTCAACGCAAGCAAGCTTGCAGCCCAAATGTTAGTGTCTAGTTTTTACGATACTTTTCAACCTTTTTCGTCCTGTTCTTTACCAGACAATTTTGTATGAAGTATTTATAAAGCTAAGTTCAGTCAATAAACTTGGCTTAGTAGTAACGAAGGCAATTCACATTATCCATCGAACGTTTCAGATTAGTGAATACGAGTAAAATTTTCGAAAAACTTTATTACTAAAACTAATTCTTTTCTTACATTTTTCGTATTTACAAATTTGTGGTGTTTATGGCTAACGCAGTTGAACTCATTTGCATGGGCATACTCAGTGACTGAACAAATTCTTGTGAAATGAGATCATATGTTCTAACTGGACAAATATAGTCCTCAATACGAATTAACCTGAAGCGGTACATATAAAATGTACATATAACTTGTGGTAACATACCCCAATGGTTAAGTAACACACATCACAACTGAATAAATACCATTATGAGAAAAAATACGGAACGCTCTTTTCATCCAACAACCATGCATTTTTCAACTTTGCAGATGCGCAGATGCGAGGGAACAGGTATTTCTACACAACATACAAGGGAAGCTTGGACAGAGAATTAGCGTGCGTTAATGGAATGGCGATGGCGTCGACAGTTTACACACGTTCCCGGGTTTGTATTTTGTTTGTAGTTATCTACTTGTAGTAACAATTTTATTCGTTCTTATACTAACCATTAACCATTGAATTTCATGTCGCAATTTGTTATTCTTATTATGCATAAAATTCTGATATTTATTTATTTATATATTTATTTGTTTTATTTATATTTATTTGAAGCGGGGCGTACTTCATACTTTTGTTTTGAATACCGTCATCTGAATCATGTTTGTTTGTTATACTGTACATGTGATTATGCCTTATGTTGTTTTATTAAATATTGGTTTATGTATGTATTCGCGATACAAGTTTATTATCAGATGCGTTTCGATTTAACTATCCCTTGGAGGGAGTGCCGCACGATGCAGTCCGATTCTGAACTGCATGTTATATTGCTCTTGCATCTCGTGCGGACTGCACCTCTTGTGTCTTCGTCCAATTACAGAGTAACCCGCATAATGCTTTTTAGAGGTTTATGCCGGTATCAGTTTGATAGACGTTTTGCCGATCTAAGAATGGGTGTTAATTGAAATGCATGAATTTAGAAATATTATCCGGTAAATTAAATATGTGTAATTAGTGGTAGCTGATTAAATGAGTTGGAGTAAACAGCATCCGATTAGCTGGGCATACACAGAAAGGTTGATCCGCCGGTTTGGAATGGCGCGGTTCAAACATTTGTGGCTAACCACACACTGGATCTAACCAGGATAAAATTGTGTCAGTGACGTAACAAACTGACATATTTATCTGTCGCAGTCGCTGTCGCTTATTAAGTTGTGAGGAATCTTAAAAGAAACGCTTAAATGTAAATTACAGATTTTTCGGACATCCACAGACCGCACAATTAAGTGATGAAGTTTTAAGTTTTGGATGTAGATAACTGAATACGCGGTCTCGGCTGGGAAAACCGCCGATTCCTCCATGAAATAGCCGAATTCTATAAAAGATAAAGCCGTTACTTAGACCGCTTTTACACGGTGATACAGTCGCCCGCAGACTGGTATCTCGGATACACCTGTAAGATTGCGTCTTATGGAGCCGTTCACACACATATTGATTTGATTTGTGTTTTTTTATGATTTCATTATCGCTAGGGAGTTTGCCGTAATTTTGTTTTAGTTTTTCCAAAGCGACCGCGGCCATTTGCTAATATATTTGGGAACAAGGTCCAAACGTATCTTTGATAAACAAGGACTAAACATTGATGTATCTCGGGTCCAGAATCTGTATGTAGATCGATCTCATAAGGGAAAAGAGCTCGATAATGAAAAATTTGCCTACACAGATTACTCTGTTACAATATAATTTGTGCTTTTCTTGATCTATTACTTTGGAAAATAGAGTGGCCAAATCATAAGACCTAATTAATACAAATTCTAAAGCTTTAACTGTATTAAAGCGAAAAATGTGTCAACTTTGACAGCAGGAGAGGTATAAGATATGTAAGGGTGAAAATTGGTGTCAATGCGTGTTTTTAAGAAACAGGTGTGGTTCTTCTAGGAATTATAGTTTTTGAATAGGGATTTTTCTCAGTCGAGCATCGAAACAAGCAACAACTCAAGAGAATTGCTGTTCAGTGTTGTATAAGCAACTGTCTGGTACACAATAGACAATAACACCCTCCACTTATGCTAGTTTACAACGTAGTTGTAACTTGTAATGGATTCTGTTATGAAACTCGACACTTTTCCTGAAAGGTAGTTTAGCTGTCGTTTGTATAAAGAGATGTCTGGCTCGAAAACAGTGTACTGATTTGATTCGCGTAATAGAATGAAAACACAAAGGATTCATTTAAATTTCATTATCGTAACCGCTGAAAGCAGCAAGGAAGCAAATAAATTCAATAACGTCGACGTGGGGACGAAATTTTTTGTAGAAAATTATTAAATTGTAATATCGTTAAATCATGTTAACTTCGTATGTGGAAAATTATAGATATGAAAAAAGTTTTTTGGCGTTTTCTAAACTTTTTCCATAATAACGAAATAAGATTATCAGATACAAGGAAGAGGGAAAATGGAAATACCACTTTGAATTTCATCATTCAGTATGGATCCACTCTTATCTTTTCCAGCAAATTTCTAAACATGAAACGCTACTACTACATATGCAGTAAGCAATAACCCAAATCAGCGACGTTGGTGGCGCCTCACTAATGAAGTCATGGCGGATTGTGAGTAGTCGCACTTATAGGGCTTACAAAAGAATAGGATTCACGAGTCGAGGGAGTCATACAATTTACATAATATTATTATATACATACCAGCTCGCGGCTTCGCTGATTTACATACGTTGTTAAACAAAGTAATCATGTTGGGGGGTGCTGCAACCCCAATCTATGTTTCTAAATCGGTACGTGAGCATCAAATTTACATTGTAGGCGTGAAAAGGTCAAGGGCGTAAACCATACACGACAATTATAGAGATTGGAACCGGCACGATTTCCATCCAAGGGTTATCGGTTACCTAACAAGAATGTATTCGTGAACTAACCGTTCTCATTGTTAGTATGTTCACGTTCGCAGCGTAGTTTTGCAAAGATTGAATTTTTATTAAAGTGGAATTATAATCGGAAAAGATGGGCTAGTTCCTTTACTATTGCCTCATCCGGATTCCATTCTTGTTCTAAAGTATTTGCAATAATCCTTGGAAATACCTAAGCGAGTCAATTTTCGCCAAGTGCGAACCCTTACCTACAGTTTTATTTTCCCCTTTGCATATAAGTTGCTCTTCGTTTTCTTACAAAGAAATTAAAAAATGGAAACGTTTTCTTGTTGGATTATTAGGTATATGACCGAGGTCTCATGTGATACAGTTTATTTTGTGTTAAGTAGGATTATAGTTTTCTCGACCGAATTACTTAAATTTGATTCAAAAGTAAATCGATATCGTGGATTATTAGCTTACGTATCTTCCCAATACTAAAATTCTAGTTTATTCTCGCTAATAATCACACAAGGTGATGGCATTTAGTAGGCTTGTTTGGATTTAACTCCATCGCTCACGACTTTATAGGGTATACGGGATACCTAGTAATTGAAAGTATCATCTACGTAAGGGTGCATTTGTAGTTTAATTACTATGACATGTGATATATTGCTGGAAACAACATTGTCTAGTTTTAGAACAGATAATAAAATTGGTTACATTCTATCTAAAATTTTAAACTATTTCCTACACCTGACACATTTGATTTTCAATTCTGCTTTTGATTTCTCGTTGCTCCTTTTTCCCGCGGTTTGGATTGCTTAGACCTACTGCAAAAGCTAAGATCCAGCCGCCCAATATGGGTCACACGTTGTTCGCAGCCGCTCATTCTAGTTCAAACGTGGCTGCCAGTTTTGGTTCGCCCGGGTATTTTATTTCCTCGGTACCCACCATATTTGCCACCCGGGAAGGCGGCCGAGGGGAAAATTCTGTTTTAAAGTTTTAATTATATGATCATTGTAATGTGCTCTGCGACAAGAAAATCACAGGTTTGAAAGAAATCTATTCAGATACATATTGTGTACGTGCAGAAAAGTACGTACCTAGAAAAAAGTGCATAGATAAAAGGTACGCATAATAGTCTGGATGCATATTATGGTTCACTGCTAATTAGGGAAGAAATTAGAGGGGGAGAGAGTAATCCTGAGGGTTACTTACCCTGTGGGGAAATTAAATGTATGTGAATTGATGTAAATCTTGTGCTTATTCGAACCCTTCAACGTTCCAGATAAATGTCTCACGCTTAATGATTTTGTTGATTCTTATACCCGGAAAAGGGAGTTCCAGGGGCAGATATGAGCATGGCACCACGTCGGAGCATTCTGGAAAATTAGGGTAAAAGTTCGCACTTTTGAGTAAAGCTAAGATATTTGAGACACATGCCATAAGGCATTATAAGTAAGTACTTGATATGTCTGCACAAAGTAGTGCACAACTCAAAAGTAAAGGACTGTAGACGTACACCAACCGTAAGTGAATGAGTACGTCCGTAAATCCATCAATGGAGTACTACACATATTTGCACTAAATACGAATGCGTTCAGAAATTATAAATCGATCAGAAAGGGTATGGCCAATTCAAATCAGGTCAAGTTTGAGAAACAAAAAGGGGTTAATTATGCTGGCTAATCAATTGTTACTAATGGCGTTGTACGTAAAAAAATTACATTTTCTAGCTATATAATAAAATATAACATACTTTTGGATTTTGAGGTTGAATAAATACGATATAGGTATATACCAACATAATGAACCTGTCGCCCACATAATACTAAAATAAGATTTTTACGAAACGCAAATCTGAAAATCTCATTTATTTATTTATCTTTTGATCATTGACAATAGATTACAGACGATGGGGAAAAGCCAATTATTTTACGTTCTTTGAAATGTAAGCGGTTTGTTAATGATGACGATTGTATCCCTAAAAAATTAAAAAAATTGTCAATATCAGCTGTTTATTTTGTCAACTTAGTACAATGAAGTAATCAATTTACTCTCAACGGCGGCGAGGTCTGTTTGTATGGGGTGAAATTTAAATTCCACTTTCAACTTTATTCTAAAGCCGTATATCGATTGTGGTCCACATTAATCACCCACTAATGATCACTCGAATCCTATAACTGTATAATTTGTTCAGAAAAATACTTCGAATTTAATTTCGCATCGTAAGGATGAAATAACGCGAAGTTAAAAAGTAAAAAATGATTGTAACATGAGGTTGTGGCATTAATCATAATTAGCTTAATGGCTTTGTACTATAAAGTCAAGTACTGCTACTTGGAGAAGTCATTAAACGATATTTGTGAAAAATGTCTCTCGTTACTGGGAAATATATGTACACTTACTTTTTTATGTCTACATGAACATCGCGTTCTTTATGCTAAATATGCTTCTCCTGTATTTTATTCGACAATGGGATCTGGTAATTGTCAAATTGACCATAAAATTTAATGCATCGGTGAATTTGAATGGAGTTTTTCTTATTTACAATTGAAGTGGACTGAAGCCTTGCTTGGCGATGTAATATATTTCAGTTCGTATACTTTTTGTTACGTTGTACTCCCAGACTGTCACTTACAGGATCTACTTCAAGAAACTTATTGCAGAGAGATTGTAAAATCTTATTCTTATATGCAAGTGAAGCTAGTAGAAAAATGTTGGATTTGCTCAAGCAGGAGTAGCATTTATTTGTACGGTAGTTAGAAGAAGGTCATATCAGATTAATAAAATATACTGAGAACTCGCGGCGTGACCACATTATGGCATACTCAAGAAGTGGTCTGTTGTCATTGTAAAATCTCTGGCTTTAGTTCTATCTATTCATTTCGCCGTTATAATAGCCGTGAAAAAGATTATCTCATGTGACAAAATGTTCTTGTTCCATTTTATGTCATATAGAATTGAAATACCACGTAAATTATGTTAATAAGGCCATTTTGCTAATTGTGTAGAGTTCAAGTAGTGACCTATTATACAGGGTGTTTTGAGAACAGTCGATTAATCTGCTGGGGAACCAATTATGCTATCGATTTCAAAGTTTAATTCATTCATTCAATTGAATTAAAATATTTTCAATATGGCGATACGTCCGCTTATACCGGATGTTTATATCAAGTTCATTATTTTAAGTGAAACATTTCATTGAAGTATTGGATTCCGCTTTTTATAATTGAATAAAATGGTCACTTGCCAGTATCTACCTGGAACGGTTTCAATATTCAGATATATAGCTAGCAGCTAGCCGTCGGTTTTGGTGAATCATCTTGTATATATTGCTGTAACCCTAACTTTGGGCCGCAAATAATTATATGCAGGACACATCTCAATCCCATCACAATAACAAAAATTTCAATCTCGACTTCAAATTCTAAATTCTGAGGTAAATAATGGCCGCGATCAAATTCCTTAAATTCAAAAAAGATCACTAATACCAATTTTGAAGACATCTGAAATAAACTTTGGGTAAGAATCAACAAAATCATTAAGCGTAAAACATTTATCTGGAACGTTAAAAGGGTTCGAATAAGCACGAGATTTACATAAATTCACACAAGTTTAATTTTATAACAATGAATTAATCATAAAATTCTAACAATAAAAAATGAACTACAACAAGGTCCGTTCACACACCTCGCATAAGCGTTCCATCAACAATTAAACAAAATAGTGAAAACTTAAAATACTTACAGGTTTCTGTTAAAATCCCAAAAAAATCCGGGCAGAAACCACTAATTGCGACACAGAAAAAACTTGAATTAGAGTGACTGACCAAACACATGACCGATGAACCGATGGCTGTCCGGAAACAGTAGACGGCAAGTTCGGCGCGAGATTTGGCGTGTAATCGAGTTGTGTGATATGCGTGAAGATGTCAAGCCGAACGTATATTTTTGTGTGTGGATGAATATTTTGTGAACAAAATGCTAAATATCGTTCCACAAGTGCTCTTCCATACACATCAACGATAGATCAAAGTATGGAAACAATCTTCAACGCCCATCAGCCAGATTAGAAGAGTTTGCCTTACTTGACGTTTCCGCTTCAGCAGCTATTTTGCCTATAAAGCTTCCGTTGTTCGTTGTCTACACGTATTTTATGGAGAATCCGTTAGGATGCTATAATAAGGATATAGGCATTCGTTGTAAAAACTCTGATTTCGTCGTTATACTTTTTCGTAATAATTGTGGGAACCGGAGTCGTTTACCAGCATTTTCCTGTCACAGCTACATCAGCTGTTTGAGATAAGGTACGTCTTGCGTTCTACGTACATTAAATAAACGGAATTTCCGTTTCCGTTTCTCTGTACCATATTTATATGCGCGACTTTGGGCTAGATATAATTCAATTTTTCATTAGAATATCCGTTCAAACTGTGTCTTGATTTAGCTTTAGATAAGATTTTTAAGTGAGGAAGATTCCATGGAATTGTTTATTTTATTTAACTTATAACGTTTGCATCATAAATAAACCAAACGATGTAAACCCTCCCCCACTCCGTTGTTCCAGAATATTTTGTTTATGCAAATGCGAATACTACGCGAAGGGCGCTTTCATTATAAATATACCAAGCGTGTACATTTAGTAATTTTTATACAATTGCTAAAAATATAAACAAAAGCCATTTGGGTACAACAAATCCAGGATGGCAGCGATCTATACACAAAATGGAGAATCATAATAGTATTTTTCGTTTATAAAAGTCGTTTTTAATTAAGAATTAAATGAAATGCGATCAAATTCTTATTACATGTTCGACGGGACATTGAGGTGATTGATCACCTGTCGTAATTCGTTTTACGGATCACTTTTTTTCCCATTTTGTGGTTTCTGGCATCTCAATATGTTCCCAAATCTTTTCGTAATCTAATTACCTTTTCAATGATTATCTATATCGGATTGGATTTCGTCTAAGTAAATTATAATGAGTAAAGAAATACAGCCTATACTTTCTATGTCTTGTAAAAGCAAAAATGTTACTTTTAACCCCTTACAGTCGCATTTTTACGAGGCCTAGAGAAAAGGAATGGCAAACGATGATTAAACGTTCATTCAGAGCTGCATGTTTTTATTTTTCATTGTGCTTCTGCTTTTTGGGACGCGGACGGCTTCGTTCAATTTCAACGTCAGAGCACAAAGTAAATGTTTTTGCTACTGAATAAGAAAACTGTAACAGTTTTTGTAATGGAACACTTGTTAAAAATACTTTCGTAGTCCCCATGTTGAACCTTTATGAAAGAGCAATTGGTATAAAAAGTGTAGTAATTAATTTCGCTTTATTCATTCACTTTGTTTAGATGAAGGCTTTAATATTGTTACAAAGGACTGGAAGTTATGACACAATAATATTAATTGAAAAAAAACAGTCGTGTTCCCTAACCGAAACCGAAAATCGAAATTATGTACATAAAAGGCTTTATACATAAATCCTTCAATTGTGAAAAGTAGACAGGATGTAATAAATGAGTATTTCAACCAAAATTAGGTAGAAGAGAGATCCAAATCACGTTTTCCCAATAAACCAATATTAGGACCTACATTTCCAAATTTTAGTAATCTTACATTTTAGAAAAAACATTGTTGTTTTCGTTTTAAAAAAAGTAATAATAATAATAATAATTATCGTCATTTATTGTGATAACGGAAACAAATACAAAATAAGAAATATAAAATAAAATAACTTAAAAAAAAACAAACACCGCTAAACCAAAAGGGCGAAGTTCAGAATGATGGTGTAATACTACACTACCATCTGTTCTACCACTTAACCCTGCTTCTTTCCTTCTTCTTGATTAGTCATAATGGCAAAAAGTTCATAGGATAAATTGAAAAAAATTGAAAAAAAAGAAAAAATATCAAAAAAATCAAACAATCAAACAAATTAGCAATAGTAAAATAAAATTCACACCGATCATATTAAGAAAAGGGTCTGCATAAATATCAGAGCTCAACTGAGGTTGCTGCTGTTGAAATAATATTGTTTTTAAGTTTCTTCTCAAGGATTTTTGTGATAATGATTTTAAATCAGTTTTTAAAAAATGTCATAAACGTACAAATAACCTCATATCCAAAGCTGCTTTGTCTCACACTCCATACATTTTCATTAAGAATTTTCGTAGAGTCTATAGTTCGAAAAAAAATTAAAAAAATATTCTAAACTTACAATAACCTAACGTCAAAAGCTGCTTGGTGTTGCACACCGTCCGGCTTCATTAAGAAGTGTCGTACTTTAGGCTTGATTAAACACAAGACTAAACATTTGCAGACAAAACAAGGTTACTTTAGCAAAAATCAAGCAAAGCAAATAAGAATACTCAGGCCCAGATAACGCATGTACCACGCAACCGGAAACAAGCGATTAAACGAATTAAATTTAAATAAATCTCAATTACTTTAACGTGTCAATAATTCAGAAGCTCCGGTCTTACTTGCGATTTACAATTTACTTCGGCTATAACACGTGCTTATCTTGAAACTAATGAGGTTACGCAGCGAAAACGGGTCTTATCGCAGACCTGAGATAACTTTTTACAATAACTACACAAATTTTGCAGATTTTCTTTATTTCATAGTAACACAAAATAACGCTACAATGAAATAGACCAATTAAACGAAGCAATTATTTAAACAAAATCGACAACTAATAATTCTAATACAAAATTGGCCTCGAATTCAACTAAAATGATGGAGATTGTAATGTGTCTAAATGGGCATAGATATATAACATAATTTATAATAACAATAAATAATAAAACGGGTTCCAAATAATTGGTCTTTTTTCGTCCATACGTCGAGGCGTAATTTTCATATACACAAATCGACACATCATCGCTACGCGGAACTCGACAAGTATTTAACTTGTCAAGATCGGCGTAGCATATAGCCTGTTTTAGACGAAACCCTATTTCAATGCAATTGAATAAATCGCCGTATCGGCGTAACGAAATATTGCATAAACGGATTCGCGGCCTTTCTATTCAAAGGAACTCAAAAAAAAGAAGGAATATCGTGCACCGATTTAACAACGTTTATTGTAAAAGAAGAAGTTATAGATGGGCTTTACATCGCACCGTTGTTGGAGCATCAGGTCTGCACTTTTCAGAAGGATAAAGCGCTTTACGTTCAATCTAGAGGAAATAATTTTCACGGCATATCGAACGTTTACCGTCTGAAGGGTGCAGTTTTCTAAGAAGATGAAGCACATCATTGAAATGCTTTGAGCGTAATATGCATTTAACGGCGCCATTTTCGAACGAAGCTCCGTTTTTTTATTTACTTTTAAGTTAATATAAAATTTAATTAACCCAGCAAAAAATAATAAAGTGTATGTTTGCGCTTATTTTTGTAGCAGTAAATATAACTAAGAGGATTATTTAGCAGACGTAATCTGAAAATATTGCTTCTATTATATCTTTAAGGGGTGTAGTTTGCGAGAGTGTATTTGAAGCGAAATATAATTAAAAATTCAGGGATCTACAGTGATTTAAATAATCTAATCCAGATCTTTCGACATGATTTACTTAAATTACATGATTAACAGGACATTTGTATGCAATAAACCCATAAAAGTAAGGACGAAACGCAATCATTTATAATTGACCAGCATCTTCAATGCTATCTGATAGCAAGCAATTTCGGAATGTTATAAATTTCATTAAAGAGGTGGGCCTATACAAGCATATTATATAATGTAAATAGGTAAAATGTAATAACAAAACCGTTGGAGGTGTGCCAATTACCTGAGATGTAGACGCCGCCCCCATATAGTTAACATACCTGTAAAGGAATAAAAAAAAGTAAGTAAGCATCTTCAACATTTATAAGTGTCCTGAGGAAGTGTCGTCTATTGTTATGTAAACTACATGCGGGTGCCGTTTCTCTGGCTTAAAACAATGCCGAAGATGGGAGCGAGCCACCTTATAGTGTGAAAACCGTGTTGTTAACATAATTTCGGTCTCAATATTGGACATAGTAGTCAGTACACCCTGTATGTAGCGTAATTCAAGTTATTCATAAGACCTGGGAAAACTACAATACACAGAATGGGAAAAATTTGTTGAATTGTCATTTTAATGTTAGTTTCTTACTAAAAATTCAGTCGGTAATTTTTTAATTCATTTAATTCTATTTCTTGTATTTAGTTTGTATGACAAATTAAAACGCATTAATCGTAATGTTCAACGTTTGATCTGTTTCCATTTTTCTAAAAGAAAGCGGCATGTTCCAAGAGAAGAGAAGATTAATTGTTACCAGAAGAGAATGTTGCCCACATCAATTGCTGTAAGTTATTTTATATTTTGTGATTTGTACAAAGTAGGCTAGTAGATTATCTTTAGCAATTTTCTCTGAAGTGATTTTAATATTCCTAAAGGAACCGACCCGTGAAAATTATTTGCATTTTGTATTGTATTTATTAATAAGAATCGAATCCAAACAAAGGATAGATATTTTGTTTCATTTTCATTGATTGGAAAAATAATTGCATTTGATTTCAGTGGTTCCTTTGGTTGGATTAAAATTTTGTTTAGCATTTAGAGGTGTGTTTATATTTTGAAATTTGTTGAATTGTCATTTTAATGTTAGTTTCTTACTATAAATTCAGTCGGTAATTTTTTAATGCATTTAATTTTATTTCTTGTATTTAGTTTGTATGACAAATTAAAACGCATACATAATGGACCATTTAATCGTAATGTTCAACGTTTGATCTGTTTCCATTTTTCTAAAAGAAAGCGGCATGTTCCAAGGGGAGGTAAGATTAATTGTTACCAGAAGAGAATATTGCCCACATCAATTGCTGTAAGTTACTTTAAATTTTATGATTTGTACAAAGTAGGCTTGTAGATTATCTTTAGCAATTGATCTTTGAAGTGATTTTAATATTCCTAAAGAAATTGACCCGTCAAAATTATTTGCATGAAACAGATTTTGTATTGTATTTATTAATAAGAATCGAATCCAAACAAAGGATGGTTATTTTGTTTCATTTTCATTGATTGGAAAAAAATGGATTTGATTTCAGTGATTCCTTTGGCTGGATTAAAATTTTGTTTAGCATTTAATGGTGTGTTTATATTCTGAACAGGAGAATATACCAGGAATTTATTATAAAAATTACAGTTTAGATAAGGATTATTTCTCGTATTACTACGTGATTCCGAGACAGATATTGCATTTTTTGTATTTCTTTTTATGAGTCGGGCCAGTATTTTAAGTCCAATAACTTGGATATAAATATGCAAGTTGATCGCTTTTGTTTTGATTAATATATTCAATAAACTAAGTTCATATGGGTATTTATTAGAGTTCAGTTCAATCAAACCAGAGCATTATATTTTGAATTTCAGGTTTGCAGAGAAGTGGAAAGGCTAAACTTCCACAATGTAAGGGGTATAAAAAAATATTTTTATTACTGAGCTAACCGTGGGCCAAATAAAATTGTCATAAAAATGTTTTGCCAGTGTCGTAGAGGTTAAATTTTAGTTTACGCAAGTGAAATTTTCAACCCTTGTAAATGTAACTAAACCTGTTACAGTCTGGCTTAAAAGGGTCGCACAGAATCAAATTAATTCTAGTTCTACGGCAATTTTTAGTGTAACTCGGCTGCAGGAGCGAATATTACAGTAATCTTTTAGATCCCGTGTTCTATGAATTAAAATATTCTGATAATTTAGGCGTTGTCACTTGGAAAATTGCTGCAATTCGAATTTTTTCAAAATTTTAGATTTCATCTTGAGTGTCTTAAAAACCTAGATAAAACTGTTAATCAAAACTTCCTTGTATTAACGTTGCTAATAACAAAATAATATAGGAATTCCTGATGTGGAAATATTCAAGTAATAAAAAATAAAATAAAGAAGAATAAATTGTTCAAAATGAAAATTAAAATAAAAAAGTGCAAATAATAGTCCAAAATTAACACACTAGAAGAAAAAAGCGAATTTAAAATGTCGAACTTCGGTATACGCAAAGTAAAATCTTAAATGAATATAAAAAACAATCAGCTTCTTCCAACATTTCAGGAAAGTTCATTCCTCATTGAAAAATTGAAAAAAATCCCCATTTCGATCCATTTGTCCGTCCATCCGCCTCTCCCTTGTCTAATCCGATGATGGAAAGTTCTATTTTGAGTAAAAAATAAAAAACGCAATTGTGCAAAATAAGTAACCTTTCAAATGATGTTTCACAGGGGCCATTTAAGTTCTTAATTGGATAAAATGAATAACACTACACTTAGTCCCCCTTCAATACAAAGTTAACGTATTCGAGCAGTTTTTTTAATTTTCTAGAAAACAAATTTAAAAATCTTAAATAAAAGGTTACCTTTGATTAAGCGTACGGAATACTTAGTTTAGCCTTTTACCCAAGTTTTCAGTATACGTAGACGACTAAAATATCCTGGTACAACGATCACAAGCAAAATTACCTACTATTTGCACAAATGACTTCTCCCTGAATAGATCGAACTTTCGAACCGCCGATATATTTAGTCTTCCTGCGCGATTTAACTACTAAAGTTTTTCGAAAACACAACATTTTTCAAGCTCGGGTTAAACTTCCGAAATGGCAAGAAGCGTATATAACTCAAGAATGTGTGTTTGTATAAAATCTTTTGTTACGTAGCGTATCTCAAGTTTACTCTTCCTGAAATATGTAAGTCGAGCAATACCTGAAAGACGGCATTCTTTCCTTATAATGAAATACGTAGAAGAATGTCTGTGTGCTCTTTTGGCAGTAGGTATACATTCTGATCGAGTTATAAAAACCAAGATACTTCTTTGGGGATCTAATTAACTAAAAGTTACTTCCCTTTTATAAAAGTTACGTAATTGAAACGAAAAATAGGAAGGAAACGGCCTTATGCTAAAAAATATCTGTTCCTTCCCTATCGAGGCAATAAAAGGAGGAAAATTATATTATTTTGTTATTCATAGTCCTGTTCCATCCATTAAAACTTTGGTCTCGAGGGCGTATTTTGCAAAATAAAAGAGCAGCAGCTCGGTGTCGAGTTGCTTCGGCGGCTTTACTTCCATCTTTGCTTTGCTCTCTCTTTTAGGGTCCTTCGTCCCTATGGGAGCGAGACGGCAATCAGCTAACGTCACCAAATTGGTAGGTATATTCCGTAAACGCATAATTACCATAGGGACATATCGCAGTGATCGACGTAAGGTTTATTAGGAAATATGTCTTGGCAAAGTTTTCTGAGATTAATGTACCAAAATATATACGCGTCTAGAGATTAAAACGCATATTTTTCAGTTACAAAATCGTTCGTTTAAAGCGCTATATCTAATATAAAAATTAACATAGCATTATTCGTTAAAATAAGGATTAAGCAAGCAAAGTTGACTGTAGCGAAATTGCCTAAAGTTGTTTTCCTTGCAATAACTAGGTCCTTGGTTCCCAAACCGCTATAGTAAAATCAAAAAATGTACTAGGAAAAGTTTAGAAAGAAGCAAAACTGAAAAATTATTCATTACCTGCAGTCAAATTATCGCTTTATAAAATATACAATAGGTGATAAACTGTAGGTACCTACCTAATAAAAAAATTTTTGACGGTAGTCCATTTAAACCTGTACCCAGGAGGAAAGAGGGATTTTTCTTAGGTGGACGGGTTGTTTACTAATGGCTTGAGTTTCAATGGAAATTAAACTCTTTTCCCTGACAGTAATAAAATATGTTAATCTTTTCAGTGTATAATTGCAGTCTCTTTAAACCTTTGAATTGTATAATAGTGTAAAGTAGTCTATAGGGGTTTTTCCTAGGTTAATGGGTTGATCACTTATCCCTCCAGTCCCATCTAAAGTTAATGCCTTTTCTCTGACAGTGTTAACAAAATTGTTAATCTTTTCAGGTGTTGATGGCAACCCCTTTAAAACTGTGCCAAATATGAGATGGAATAGTGGATGGGTTGAAAACCCATTGAAATTAAAGCATCTTCTCTGACAGTAATAAACAGTGACGGACATGGAGCATATGACCAACTGTCACTAATTTTGTATCACTTGCTTATACGCTGATTAATTTACTTTCAGTTCTTAGCCCTCTCTCACAGAAATATCTTAGATTATTTATTTATTTACTGTCCCTCTCTTGTTCTGGGCCCTGAACAAGCTTTCGCCCAATTACAGAGTGACCCGCATAATACTTTTTAGAGGTGTCCCTGCAGAAAGTCTTAAAGTTGTGAATTAGGAAAACTGCAGGAAAACCTAATTCGTAGTATAGAATGCTGGAAACTACTCTAAGGAAATTCCCATCTCTGCCACAGATGAAAAATTCACCTCAACCCAGGTTCAAACACCCGACCTCCCGGCTGTGTACCCCAACGCTCTACCACTAAACCACACATTCGGGTTATTATCTTCTAATAATAACGTCTGTTGACAAAGCGTGACGTACCTGCGATTTTGTGTATGATACGACCGCTGATTGCATTGCATATTACCTACCATTGAATTGTGAAATACAAAACTTTCGCTTCTAAACGGCGCGGCTCCAACGTTAATAAGAAGATATTGGAAAATTTACACCCGGAATACAGCCCTATGACGAAGTGGTGAGGATTTGAATAGCTGTTTGAGATATGTATGTGACTTTACCTGCGATGTACTTATTTCTTTTTTTACTCTATTTTACTTGGGGAAAAGCTTTGGGACACAATTCCCCCTCCCTGGTAATACTCAAATTTAATGTAGATAATAACTAACTCAACTAACTGTTACTAATTGTATATAATATACCATTGAATAAGTAATTATAATTACCTACTTAATCAATTATATTACCTAGTAATAAATGTCGCAGTCATCTTCACCACTATCATTTTCCTTGTCGCTTTGGCTACTTCCAGTATTAAATCAATATTTTTTTAAATTTTTTATAATAATTAGACGTATGGACTATGGAGTATGGTGTAGACCGTAGATTACAAATTTACAAATGGAAGTGGCGGTCACTAGATTATCATATTCTGTCCAACAGTAATCTGAATAGTGTATAAAATTAATTCCTCGTGTAAGTTGTAAACTTGCAAAACCGTTTGCGCTGTTGTAGGTCCCGTATAATGCAAAAAATATGTAAATGAAACGTTATTGATCAAACGAATTTCAGAATTTTGTATTGCAATTATATACGTGCTCCCATCTCTCGATTGTAATTGAAACTTAAAGTTAAGTGAATAGTTCGCTGTACTGAATTTGAAAGTGCGGTGATGGTTGTACCATTGAATTTATAGATAGTTATAAATTCAATGGTTGTACATTTTGTTATTTTGAATGTGCACTTGCTCACGCAATAATTACTGGAATAACTTCCTCTGGACCAGTTCTAGCTTAGATTCACGCTGCAGAATATTCTTCGTCCTTTATAAAATATGTTATAAATTATTCTGAAATTAATTCCTAACAGTAGTCGTCAACATAAACTATTTTATGACAATGTGAATGTACTTACTGTACTGGCAAGTGCAGAAACGGTACGGTACCCCGCGTTTCTTTTGTTATGAGGTTGAGAAAAATACCTATGTGGAACTATTAACAACCTTTTAATTTTATAAAAGGTACAGTCGTGGTCAGAAGTAAATGTCCTTCCTTAGAAACTGCAACTGTAGAAAAAGTACCAATGTGTCAGTTTCTCCGTGAATTAGTTCAATTTCATTTCAATCTTAGGCATTTTCTTCATGTTGAAAAGAAGCTCAAATCTCACAGGAGATCCGGTATATTAATTATGTGCTACACTTGAGATAATCGAGGAACATTACTTCTGACCAAAACCGTACATATGTGTCTGAAATCTGAATGTACAATTCTGAGTGTTTAAGAAACTGTGTGTGGTAAATTCGCCCCTAGAAAAGTTCGGCCTCGGAATATTCACCACCGGAACATTCGCCCCCGGAAGATTCGTATCAAGAAAATACGTTTGCGGAAGATTCACCCCCGAAAGACCATTGCTACCACGGCAAATGAAGTAACTTAAATAAGTTATTGTCCCTATTTTGGGCTCATACTTGTACTCCATATTACATTTTTAGTGCACCTTTTTTAATTAAAAAGTGGTATATTACATACCAAGTGAGTAGGACTAGGTGCAGATCGTTAACCGCAACGTAGTTGAGGACAACAAGCACCCGAGGGATTAGGGCGCACTTTAGTCCTGTGGCGTATACCTACGCTATTTTTTGTACTCCTGTAATCAGCTACAGCAATTTCAATGTTAAAGTCCAAATTTAAAGAAAAAAATGTGTTTGATTATACATAGAATCAATATACCTACCTTGCCATTTCAAATAGTGTAAGTATATATGTAATAATAACTGTCAGTTTAAGATAAAGATTATGATCAGTGGCGGCTTAAAGGGGGAGAAAGGGGGCGGTTTCTACAAACTTAAGTTAAGACATTACCGAAAAGTATTAAAAACGTACAAACTTGTGCAATTTTATATAATAGTCTAATAAGCGAAATATTATTACAAATTCGCGCATTGTAAGTAAAGGTACTTGTAGACGTGCCAATGGCCACTAGTAGTCGAGGCACACAAATTAAATAAAAAAAAACTTATTTGCACCAATGTTATCCATATAAAAAGAAATCTCTCTAGAAATCAATTATGTTGATGCAGTAGGCAAATTTAGTGAAAGAAAAGGTCGTAGTCATGTATACAGCGTGTTACAAACTGATTGTTTTTAATGTTTTTGAGGGATATTTTGAACAAAATTAAAAACTAAGCAGGCTATGAAAAATATAAAAATACCCCCTACTAAGAGACTATTTTTACAGAATGCTTATTCTTTATACTTTTTTGATATTTCCACAAATAATACATAAAACAAAGACTTGTTATTGCATTTTTTTATTTTTGCGTTGTTCCTGACGAGAACTGACGAGGACTTTCAAAACTAAATTATAATGTCATAAATGTTAACGATGGTAACCTTTGAAATTAAAATTAAGGTTGCTCGCCGTTCAAAATCCAAATGTTGGTCGCTGTTCAAAGTCCAAAGTTTTCTCGCCGTTCAAAGTCCAATGGTTGTCGTCTTTCAGAGTACAAACGTTAAAAATATACCATTTAAATAGGAGGCGAGTAGCCTTTAACCTACAAAAGATAGGACCATTAATCTTTGATGGCCTTGAAGATGAAATATGACACCACAAAAAATTGAGTTCACTAAACGAGAACTGCAAATAATTCTATTAAAATTCGATTAAAAAAACCAAATCACAAGTACATACGTGCGTTATATATGAACTGTATTAAAAAATAAATTTTAAATCTTATGACAATGTACCTTAGGGTATTTATTTAATAATTAATATGGTGGTCAAAAATAGAGTAACCATCGGAATTGCGTTTCTAGATGCCGTATTACACGGTTTTCCTATTCCAGAGAACGACTTACAAACGCATAGCTCGACTTCATGCCCATCAACAGTTTGCCTGTAACAACCATCGGTTACCGCGCTTTCTCCACTCATTGAGACTTTTGTAGTGAGATACGTTATATTTTGAACTATGACAAAAAAAAGGACAGAAGAATGTAGGTCAATCATGGGGCACTCACCAACATTGTTATAGATGAAACTGTACTTCACACAAACTTGTCCATTAGCTTGTCGTGTTACCACTTGATCTCTGTGGTGTTCCCAGATGTAGTTGATGTCAGGTGGTGAACCATCATCTACAATCGCACCAGTGATTCTAATGCAGTAAATCGTCCTTACATTTTTTTACATGTTATTACCAATGGATTTCTACACGGGATGTGATTATCTCTTTTGGCGTCTAAAATTTCCGCGCAAGTTGTATTGATCACATTTTCCTTCGTGAACTCTGTTCCTAGCCAGGTAAATCTGAAGCAGTAAGGTTTCGACGTATCGTACGTTCCGTTTATTTCAGTATATAAACTTATATTATTAGCATAGGTGAAACAATCTAAAAGATAGCTCAGTACATTCATGTACTCGAGAGGATTAGATACTTACGAATATAGGCTAGTAGGAGCCAAAATGTATCGAAGGATCTTGACACAAGTGTCATGATCAGTTATGTATACAATACAACGATAGAAAAGGAGTGGGCCGTACTTGCTACTGATAAGATTGATATTACAGTTAATTGCAAATAAAGGTATCAATGTCAGAAATAGATAAACAGGAATAGATCATCCACACCTATATTGTCATTTCACTTTTTAATACATACCTACACATTGTGACAAGAACATCATCGCAGCATATACAGTATTTGGTTCAAATAATCAATTTTCCAGAAACTGAAATTTTCCTATCTACCTCATTAAATCTATGATTATTATGAATCATCGTTTCGTTAGAAAACCCCAAGGAATAATTTCCAAAAACCAAATCCATTATGCAAACGACTACCGAGTAACCGTATACAGGGTGTCTTAAATTGAGTAGGATAACATGGCTATCTTTGTTATTATTACAACTTCGGTTAAATTGGCAAAGTTGTATAGTTTCCACAGAGTTGTATATAAGTAAATAGAGGGGCAGTACATACGACCTGCGCGTGGAAAAATAACCCCAACTACAGTGGCCGACTTTTAATGGCGGAGCCGTTGGGACGCATGCGCGGTGCGTGAAAGGAGAAGCAGCGCGATTTTGGCTGCATTCAGTTACATAATTACATACAAAGCAGAGCAAAATCTTGTCATTTGCTTCAGATTCATTTGTAAATAAACGGACGCTTTGGAGCAATAATTTAAGCATGCCTCATTACATTATACTCTTTGCCGCTATTTCAATGTTTAGTAGGCGAAGATCTGTGCATAAATAAAGCTTATTTTAAAATGCGAGTCTTTTAATAAATTTATTTTTCAGTTGATCCTACATGATTGTAGTACCTACCTTTATAACTATTTAAATGTTTCAGCAGTGATTATACAGGTGTGTATAATCAATGGTTTCAGACCGCAATCGAAAGTGCTGCTTAAAATAAAGAGATGGAAATCGAAGAGCAATTTTTCCGCAAAGTTCAGAACTTTTGGAAGTATATGCAAGTTTTGATGGGGGTTTTATTCTTAATTAGATTCTTCATTAAACATAATTTTCGAAAAATTAATTACAGCTAAAAGCTGTTCAGGGTTCATTTTAATACGCAGGTTACACCTAAGTTAAAAGTCCAGGAGAAACAGCTAATGCTAATTTCTAAGGCTACCGAATTACTTATTAGTCAGCTGTTTTTTAAATCCGCGAGCTCGCTCTAAAAAGTCGGATCCAGTCGTATCAAACGAAATCGATAATCGATCAACGTATAAAACTGAACGCACATTTTGTTGTTTTTATTTTGAACTTTTTGCTCGTCAAAAATGCCAAAAGTTTGTCTTGTGCCCTTCTGCAAAATGCGAGAACCTACTCAGGGAATAAAATTTTTTAAGTAAGTATAAGTAGGTAACTATATATCCATAAATAAATAACAAGCAATTGCATATTGTGTTACTGTATTTTCAGGATAACTAACGCTAGACGTGTTTTATGGCTACATGCTTTGGGAAGAAATCGAGAGGACGACATTAGTGCACATAATGTTATTTGCTCTCTTCATTTCTCCTCTGCAAGTTTTTTACCAAGTGGAAAATTGAAAAAAGGCGCTTTGCCAACGTTGAAATTGAGGCCTGAAAAACCTGGTTTTACTTCACTTCGTACACATTTAGAACTTCAACATCAGTGAGTATTTTTATTTAGGTATAAGTGGGTATATAAACTGTTCATATAGATTTATCAAAACTATACAAAAACATTCACTTTGACTATTTTCTTTCCTGAGGTGTACCTCAAGCGCTCATAGTAGGAGAGCTGGTAAACATTTTTGGGTAGGTATTTGAGGCACTCTGAAAACTTGTCCAATACTTCTTCAATAATAACCCAAACACAGAATTGCAGACCTGACTGGAGAGTAGCGGGGCTAACACTTCGCCAGGCGCCTTCAAAGTTTGAAAAAATGTATATAATGGCCGCCATAAATACATGAACACCCACTATACTTTGATCAATTTTGATGAAAGTTTCAGGACAATTGTTTTTATTAACGAACTCCAAACGAGTTCATAATTTTGTGATGTCTGTCCGTCTGTCCGTTAGCACGATATCTCGAAAACAAATGGACCGATTACGATGAAATTTTGCAGGTGATTGTTTTTCAAATTTGTAAATCGGAGTTCGTGAATTGGTAATGTAGGGCAAAAATAAGGAATGCCCTTTTGGCATCTTCGTTATTTATATGAACCAAATTGAATGAAATTCAGCATAGCTTTATATAATACGAATGCCTAGCTATAGCTATACCCAGGAACTCGTTTGCTATATTTGTTTACACTTTTATTTCGAAATAAGAAACGATAAACGTTTCAACATGATACAAATTAAAGTAACACTAAGCCAGAAAAACGACATCTACAGTACTGTGGCGTTCAGCGGCATCTACCACCAATGGAGTGGGGTATGATGGGTTGATGGCTAAATGATTTACCTGGAAACAGTTTAGATGATCTTGAAGATCAAAAGTGATCAAAGTACAGTGGGTGTTCATGTATTTATGGCGGCCAGTATACATTTTTTCAAACTTTGAAGGCGCCTGGCAAAGTATTAGCCCCGCTACTTCTCAGCCAGGTCTGCAGTTTTCTGTTTGGGTCAGTATTATTGGAGAAGTATTGGACAAGTTTTCAGCGTGCCTCAACTACCTACCCAAAAATGTCTACCAGCTCTCGGGCTATTATTTCTTTGTTGATACAATAAATTTTGTCTGTAGATTAACCAAACGCCAGCCTCTACTGTTGCCAGTCGCTGCAGAAGCATTAGAACCCTTATCTTCAATTTCAAATGTGATAGAAGAAAGTGAATCACATGGTTTGGTAGGATCGCCCGAAAAAAGAAGAAAGTTAAAGAGACTGGATCACTGCTATTGGTACGTACCTATTTCAAAAACTTTTTTGTTGGCGCAACTTCTTATTGATCATTTTTACAGTTTGAATCCCATAGAACCCTTACCGTCAAATTCCAGTGCGATTGAAGAAAGTGATTCAGATGGTTTGGTAGGATCGCCCAAAAAAAGAAGAAAGTTGACGAGACTGGATCACTGCTATTCGTACGTACCTATTTTTTGTTGGCGTAACTTCTAATTGAACAATTTTACAGTTTGAGTCCTCGAAAAATGAAGCAAGGTTTGGTGCAAAACAAGGCTAAACGAACGCTATTGACGACTCGACTAAAAACTTCAAAACGCAGAATCGTAAGGTTATCGGCAAAAGTTACAAGCTTGAAGAACCTTGTTCTGCACCTGAGAAATAAAAAACTCATTAACGATGAAGCCTATAATATTATTGAAACATCGTGCAGTGGTGTGCCAGCAGTTTTGATGAAGAGACTGTTTGACAACTCAAGGAAGGGCAAGGTCACCAGAAAAATATTCCCGCCAGAACTGAGAAGTTTCGCCATGACGCTCAATTTTTTTTCAAGTAGGGCCTACGAATATGTTAGAAAGACCTTTAGACTTGCACTACCGGCCAAATCGACCATAAGAGCATGGATGTCAAATATTTACTGCTTGCCTGGTTTTTCGCAGACCTCTTTTGATCTCTTGAAAGGAAAGGTGGAAGAAAACAATAGATTGGGTAAATCAACTTTGTGTGCCTTAATGTTGGATGAGATGGCCATTAAAAAACAAATTGATTTTGTTGCTGGGAAATCATGGGGATATGTGGATCTAGGTACAGGCATAGAAGACGATAACCTAGAATGTGCAACAGAAGTCCTTGTACTGATGGTGGTTGCAATTGATGGACATTGGAAATTACCTATTGCCTATTTCTTCATAACTGGCTTAACAGGAGCAACTAAGGCCAGTGTAGTGAAAGAAGCACTCATTAAATTGAATGATGTAGGTGTGTGCATCACTTCACTTACATCAGATGGCCCTAATGCGAACTTTACTATGATGGAAGATCTGGGTGCCAAAGTGAAAAATATCTTCACACTTCAACCTTATTTCTTTCACCCTTCTACAGAGCAACCTGTACATTGTATATTGGATGCATGCCATATGCTCAAATTGCTGAGGAATTGTTGGGCTACTCTTGGTGTACTGATAGACGATGAAGGAAAAAGAGTTGAATGGGCACTTGTCGAGCGGCTGCATGCACTGCAAGAACAGGAAGGTCTGCGTTTTGCCAATAAACTCTCCAAGACGCATATTGAGTGGCAGTCACAAAAAATGAAAGTAAGTGGATTACTTTCAGCTGAATGCATTAGTTTTTGTTGTTGTGTACTTTTAGGTAAAGTTAGCTACTCAAACCCTGAGCAATAGTGTTTCAGAAGCCATCGACTTTTTACAGACAAAAATGAAGCATCCAAGCTTCCAAAACGCAAGCCCAACAATAAGATTTCTGAAAATTGTGAACAATCTCTTCGATTTGCTGAATTCAAGAAACCCTATTGGTAAGGGATGTCACACTCCCTTGAGAGAGAATAATATATCCTATTGGAAACCGATCCTACTCAGTTCTGTGGACTACCTCAGCAGTCTCAAAACAGGGGATGGGAGATTTTTGCATCTAACTAATTGGAATACGTCTATAAGAGGCTTTATCATCACTATCAAGTCGTCCATTGCACTGTATGATCAATACGTAAGTGCACGTCCTCTTTCCTATTTTTTGACCTATAAGTTAGTCAGGATCATTTAGAGCTTCACTTCTGTAGCATAAGGTAAATTTCAAGTAATTTTAAAACTTAAATCTTTTTCTAAAAGACGACATTCCAGAGCACGCAACGGCTGGAATAATAATCCAACTGCGATGCAGTTTTATCATACATTTAAACGACTTCTCGTCCGCCATGACTTGAGGAACATTAAAGGGAACTGCACTATACAGGATTCCACTTACTTGCCTTCCGCCGTGCCCTCCACATCTCAGCGAAAAATCTACACAATTTCAGTGGACGATCTTCATATGATAAAGAAGTTTGGACTCGATTGTAGCGACATGCAAATCGGTGATCACGACTACGCCATTCCAAACCTACCTCCTCTGACTGCCTTCTGCCAAAATGTGGTAGGCTACATTTTCGGTTTTGTGGTCAGAATGATGAAGCGAAAAATCAAGTGCCAGACATGCATCGTAAGTTTACACGATGTAGCTTCGACGTCTTCCACAATAGACACAGCTCTGTTGCTTGTGGACCAACGAGATAAAGGAGGACTGCTGCGACCTTCTAACGATCTTATGGAAGTGATGTTCATTGTGGAGAAAAACATTAAAAAGGTATTTACGATCACGGATGGTAAAATGCCGAAGGACGACAATTTTTACTTGACATTTTGCCATCAATTGGCAATGTCAATGTTTGCAGAGAACAAATTTTTTAAATCTCTCGATGATCATCGATTCGAATGTTCAATCCTTGAAGAAAGTCACATAATGAGAGTCATCAAAACAGCTGTATTTTGTTACACGAAAATCAGACTGCACCATGTAACTCGAAGACAAAGCCAATTGGCTCGTGGTGAACTCATAAGGAAAAAATATACCAAGTTGATTTTATTTTCTAATCAGTAGTAGGGGAATTTGGGATAAACTACCTTTTCAAATTTTAAATTATTCTTGAAGATAACCTAGTTATAAGTTAGTAATAGTGTAAGTTATAAGTTAGTAATAGTGTAAGAACAAGAGCACGGTAGGCGAAAGTCTTTCAGTTGTGGATGAAATGTTTGTTTGTATCATAGTAAAATTCTACTGGTAAGTGTATAGTCTAATAGGTATACCTATAACTTAACTCGTTTATTATTACATTCAAGCATTGTTAATGTCTTATGTTAGGCATCTAATATCAAACATAGTTTTGTAAAGAAACAAAGTAAATATTAAAGTATAATAAATAATTTGTTGACCAGTATACATATATAGTAAAACTTATGAGACCATATAGAGGAAAGTGGAACACCTTTGTCTTACCAGGGGTAGATTGGAACATATTACTTACATATAGGTACTGCTTTTTAGTTTTTAGATATTGAAACATGTAGCTAAATGGTTCTGTTATTGTACGAACAAAAAGTACCTATTCGTAATCAATATTCTCATATGTCATATTATTTGACAAACCTTAACTGGTTCACTTTTCCCCGAATTCCGTATACATAATCTAGTTATAGTCGTAGTTTTAGTTATCTAATACTGTTCAATAATTTTTTTGACTGTTTTGTAGGGCTATGATAACATTTGTTCAAATGGATACATATTGTTCTTCCTTTGGTTCTTAAAAAAGACAATTTTTCTATGAATAAAAACATTCTAAATAAATAGTTATTTTTTTACAAGTGAGCGAAGGCACTGTTTACTCTCGAACTCGATTTGAACACACGAGCGAGCGCCTTTGCTCAAGCGTACTAAACATAATTTTTTCCACAATACAACCAATGCTAATTAAAATAAGTAACACTTGCGAAATGTTTAACACGTACTATGATGTTTTTGAAATATAGTTTACACAGCTAACCGAAGGCATATTAACCGATTAACAAATTTTGCTCACTATAGTGATCAAAGGCCAGTTTTACTCACAAAAAGTAGATAGAAAAGCATAATATTAATTAAGTAGGTCCCCTAAAACGTGCTTTTCAACATTCAAGGATCTGGATGCTGTACCCACAATTGATAGGTTTTATCTATGAGGCAACCTGAACATCTTATCAATTGTAAGTACCTACCCTCTTCCGATACTCTGTTTTTGAAAGTTCACATTTGAAATTTCGACTCGGCCTTCTGGTGTACCTATACTTCGTTCACGTCTATCATTTTCTCATTGTCTCATTTCTGAGATATAAGCACATGCAATTTTTACACCACCAATAATGGGAATGTCGTGGGTATCTATCATTTTTTTTTCGGAAAAGGGTAGCTGGATACAAAGCTTACACTCCATTTTTCAGTTATTTGCATTTGGGGTTTGTCGACTTTGTGGCTACCCTCTTCCGAATCTGTTTTCGGTATATGCACATCTGAAATTCTGTCCCGCAACTAAAATAAAATTTCACCTTATTTTATTCTTTCATTGCTTATTTTTATACTTACTGAGTGTATAAATAGATCTTTAAACTCTATGGCACAACAAATAGTACTCCCTTTATAACAGAATCTCAAAAAATCTTTTCTCCATTTCTGTTGTGAGCCCCTTGCCAGCTGTAATCTACTGTATTAAAAGTCCTTAACGATTGTAATGTTTCGATTGTAACGTTTCTTATTTATTCAAGACACAGTGTTTATGTTAACAAAGTTATTCACCACACATTGTATTCCTTTTCAATTTTTGTTGTAATGAGAAACCATATTATTTTCAAGCCGAGCCTGCTTTAAGGGCCATTTAATTTGAAGCCGGTTCTGTCGTCGTCTTGTCGATTACTGCGCACACTCACCAACGGCCTGCGCAAGGTTCAATTGGAGTCAATTTTTCGCTACAAGACTGTCTCTCTATTTACTTATATACAACTCTGTGGTCACTCCTCACTCTTTCCTTCTCTAAGATGGAATGGAATTTACCTTTTTTTTACTTCGCCTATATAAATATATGCGTGTTATGTGGTAAATAAATAATGTACTTATTGTCACGTCACGTCTTAATAAATGCGCTTGTTTTTCCAAGTGTGTCTCTATTTTCTTACTTTGAAAAGAAAAAGAGAGCGGAAAAACGATCGGAAGGACGGAGAGATGACGACTTCAAGAAGAAACAGTCGGGTCCTAAATAAAATGAAATTTAGGTATTTGACTTTGCTGTATATTTTTAGAAATAGCAACATTCATTTCAAGTCGCAGTCCGCAGACGGTGTTCCTGAATTGCTGTGTCATTTTATTTCTAAAGCAAAAAATCGCTGGTCATTTTATAAATGTAAAGTGCAATTAATAATGTTGGTGATGTCGTTTTTCGTGCGTTAAGGTTGATTCTCACTATACATAACGTTTCCATACCATATCCTTTCCATAACCATTCCGTAAATTATTATACCGAGGAAATTGACCTATAAGTGATATGTGCGTAAGATATTCAGCCGCGCGCTAATACACATTCTCCTTTCCGTTAACATATGGAAGGAGATTGTGTATTAGCGCGCGACTGAATGTCTTACGCACATATCACTTAAAGGTCAATTTCCTAGGTATAATAATTTACGGAATGGTTATGGAAAGGATATGGTATGGAAACGTTATGTTAAGTGAGAATCCTTTATCTGGAATACATGATAGGTAGGATCGTTGGTGTGTATGCGAAACTGAATTTAACAATTAAAATTTGTTTGTTGTTGTTCCTTCGCATATCTAAAAGATAAACAAAACTTTGTAAAATGGAGCATATCAAACTGAATAAAATTACCTACTACCGACCAATAAGCGAATTTTACTGGTAGGTAATTTATACACCTACCACCTACCTAAAAAGCGCCACAAGAGTTTTAATATACTTTATCTGTGACTGACACAAAACCAATGAATAAAGAATACCAGGAAGGAGCATTACTCGGGTTGTATACAAGAGAGAGTGGGACGGAAGTTGGCCATTTGCAAAAGCCACTTATGACTCATTTTTGTTGTGGCTTTTGCAGTGATATAAAATAATGGTTAGTTGTTGTGCTTGTGGTTGCTCCAAAACGGAAAAAAATAAAAGCTTGGGAATTACATTTCATGTGTAAGTATTGATACCAATATTTTTATATAGTACATGTAAATTTACAATTTTTTTATCAGAATGTTTGAGGTTAGTTAAACAAAAGTCATAGGCGGAGTAGACACATGGGGGTTTAGATTGTTTTCGTGTAAAATTCTTTATAATTGTATCCTTCTACAAGTGTAAGGTAGGTACGCCACTGGAACAGGAAACTACTGTCCGCCATTTGCAAAAGCCATCGCGGTCGCACGTATATTGTTGATATTCTCCTTCCTGGTATTCTTTATTCATTGCTCAAAACATAGGCTATCAACGGTACCTATTCATACATGATTGGCAACGTGCAAGAAAATGACATACGTTTTGCAGTTGGCGCTACCCTGCGACTGTTCTTATACGAAACGACGTATGGGCGAACGTTGACATACACATTATATGGCGAACTCCTCATCATCAACTTTAGCCTAGTTTGCCATGTAATGTAAGGCCGGCTATACACAACCGCTTGCTTTCAATTGTAGTTGCCGTCAAACCCGTCATTGCGTTTTGTATGTACCTTGCCTCAATGTGATGTTAATTTCATGTATACGAACAAAAATGTCTATGGCGTAAATAAAGTTATTATTATATAAAACAGTCTTTTTAATGAATTGCCGAACCTGGACCAGTTCAAGCTAGGTTACTCGCCACCTTGGAAAGTAGTTCAAGGTGATGCTCAAGCGCATTCGCGTTTACATGAATCACGATTGTAATATATAAGGCGCTTTCTTTCGATGATCCAAATGCGTTTGGATTGTCAAATCACGTTCTTTCGAAGTGTGATCTTATGATCATGATTGCTAAAATCGTGAACAAACTGAACATAAAAGTTTTATGATCAGGAATTCCTAACCTATAAATGCAAGGATAACTGAAGAGGAGCATAATCGCTCCTAGAACAATTCTCCCCTAAAACAATGCGCTCTCATAAAATTCGCTCCCAGGGCATATGCCTATTGAGATCAAATGGTTTATGAAATGTTGATGAATTAAATGGACTAGATATTTCACAAAAACAGTTAATTTCAGATCAAGTAACTGATTTTTCAGGATTAACTTCGAAGAAGAGTCACCAACTTCTATTTTGTTTGAGGCTGATAAGTCACCATGATGAACTCTTTGTGAAGTGGAAGTGGAACCGGATTATTCTAGGCGCGAATTATCCTGGGAGCGAATTGTCCTGGTAGCGAATGGTCCGCACACCGTTTTTGAGAATGTTGAATCTAAATTTTCAAAATCTCATCAAAATTTCAAACAGAAAATGGGCGATTTACGAAAATGATTGCAACGGTTGGAATACAGATATTTTGGGCTCCTCAAGCCATCGTCATTTCAAAGGCCGAGTGGATGAATTTGGATTGTTTGTGCCTTTTCTTTGTTTTAAAGTGAACTGCTACAAGCGCCGGAACAGACCTCTCTTCGTATGCTGGCTATTTATCCATTAAAAGTAAGATGGTTATGGTTATGTTTTTCGTATTTTCATGATGCGATGTGTAGAGTTGTCAATGTTACCTCCATGTTGGTTACGCCACTGGTTTGGATGTTTCTTATTGCTGACTTATTGTATCGTAAGTAGTGGTAAATAAATAATAATATTGTCACGTCACGTCTTAATAAATGCGCTTATTTTGCCATGTGTGTCTGTATTTTCTTTCTTACTTTGAAGAGAAAAAGGGAACGGAAAAATGATCGGAGAGACGGAGAGATGACGACTTCAAGCAGAAAGTGTCAGGTATATATATAGCAACATTCATTTCAAGTCGCAGACGGTGTTCGTGAATTAGTCCATGCTGTGTCGATATATTTCTAAAGCAAAAAATCGCTGGTCATTATGATTAAGCAAATTTTATAAATGTAAAGTGCAATTAATAATGTTGATGTTGTCGTTTTTCATGCGTTATCTGGAATACATGCTAGGTAGGATCGTTGGTGTGTATGCGAAACTGAAATTAACAATTAAAATTTGTTTGTTGTTGTTCCCTCGCATATCTAAAAGATAAACAAAAGTTTGTAAAATGGAGCATATTAACCTGAATAAAATTACCTACTACCGACCAATAAGCGAATTTTACTGGTAGGTAATTTATACACCTACCTAAAAAGCGCAACAAGAGTTTTAATTTTCTTTACCAGTCACTGACTCAAAACATAGGCGTATCAACGGTACCTATTCATACATGATTGGCAACGTGCATTTTCTGTACAACTTTTTGACTCGGTAAGATATAATGTATAGTGGTCACTACATACTGTAACCGTAAATTAATTGCGGGATTTATTATGTATAAATTAATTATTAAATAACTTAAATAGGTAGATTTAGAACAGTTAAGTATTGTTTATCACTTATCTGCCACCAATGAGTGCGAATTTCATTATTGCCTAAACACAATTCCATTGCTTCTAGAGAATTTTCGAATCTGCATATGATGATCATGGAAAGAATGCACATCCGCTCTCATTTTTTATCGCTGGTCACTATTCTTTTACCGACTTGATGGCGCCATGATATCGTTCACTCAACAGAAATAATTACGCTTCTTTCAAAAAAATCCCGACACATTTAAATAAACGTTTGTTATTGGTCGAATTGTCGAGACCCGTTCATGCTGGCCCCATATCACATGGTAAACTAGGCGAACTCCAACGTTTGCGATATGTACAAATTTCCTTTGCAAAGCTTGTCAAGTGGTTCGTGCACATTATATGTCGAACTTACAAGTTACATGTTTATAAAAACATTATAAATATACATTCGCGTGGGTCATTACGCTTAATTTTTCTTTGGATTCATTGAATATTCCTTCGAATACCATTCGTAGTCGAAGTATTTGTAGATTATTTTTGAGGAGCTACTCCACTCATGCTAGTTACGCCAGCGCTCGTGGTATTAATCAGCGTAACTAGCATTCGTGACAGCACTTCAAAAATTATCGACAATACTTCGACTACTCATGGTATTATATATGAAAATCGGATTGGTACCTTTATGCCAAGAGTGCAAGAAAATGTTACAGTCGTTTTCGAGTAGTCGCCGTAGCTGTATTATACAGTTACAGTTTCCTCTGTTCCTTAATGGGAAGGCATACATTACTGTAATGCTATATACCAGATATAATTGTAGTTTTGGTTATAAAGCCATCGGCATCGGTTCAAATGAAAAGCTTAAATCATAGCTTCGCCATACAGATTGGTAATTTCGATGCATTGCTCGACAAAGTTTCATTTAATTGTAAATTTCAAATGAGTATCTAAGAGAAGTAATATGCGTTCCCACGAAGTAGAGTAGCTGTATAATGCACTTATTTATCACTTCTCCGATTCGCCATCTCAAGTTCAACGAACAGACCATCGAACGAACCTATTGATCCCGTAGGAAACTTCATTCGCAAACGAAATAACTGTATTTTGGCTAACCAATCATGTTCAAATCATAAATTTCGACAAGCGTTTAAAGCCAAACATACGTTCCCCAATTCAGTGCACGTCTAAGTTCGTATTAGAACAAATGCATGTACACGTCCGAAAGATAAGAAACGAAATGTTTACTATTTCGCACTCCTTTCCAATTTTAGTAAAAAAATACGTGACGGGATGACTTCAAATTTAACGTTTCTAATAACCGTCGTCGGGGCGGCGGCGTGACCAGAAAGCGCCAAGTACCTATATTGAGGAAAGTTCGGGAATTTATTGTTAGTATTAAATTAAACACCGACCTCGTATACTTTCCCTTTTAATTGCAAACTTTTGTCCGTGCGATTTGAAATGAATTGCTCTCCAGTTTAAAGAACTTTAATAAATTATATCTGCCTTTGGAATGTTCGTCCTTGTTTAATAGCTTGCCTTGTATAATTCAGCTTTGCACCGTGTCATGTTTAATTATAATTGTGTCTCTATTTTAATGAGTTAATTTTCAACGATTGCGCTTAGAAATTAATTCTCAAAGGAATTTAATTAGTAAACTGTCAGATTCAGTTTCTCTTGTGTATACTTAAGCGTGATAATTAAAATTTATTTTTACGAGTCCTTGTGGATGCCGCAGGGAATAAATCTGCCTAAATTCGGCAAGATACATTGATAGCCATGAGAACTTTTATCACTGACTTGCTTTTCGTTCGAACCCGCTAATATTTATTTAGGATGAAACGCCATTTCTCACATTTCTGGTGGGAAACAAGCACGGACACGAAATTATCGACAATCAATCCATCATATCTACAGCGGAAAATATTACTTGATCACACGCATTAATGTTTAGTGCGAATCCTAAAAGCAGTAGAAATCGCACAAACCGCGGTCGTATACAAACGGTGGTAATAAAAAAAATCATCTAGTGTTATCTTAGAAGAAATTTATTGTCGTGTTGTTGTAGAAAGTTATACGGAAAATACCTTACATTTACGACAATAGATAACAACTACAGGATTAAGGGTAACAGTAGGTAGTTAGACTTAGATATCACATGCCGTGAAAAATGATTGCAAAACACTACCTACTGCTTGAACATTATAATTACGACCGAGATGAGACCGAAATGTGGTATGTAAAAGTGTGTAAGTCCCGGGTATTCCACAACACGAGTACCCATAACATAATTAGAATGCAACAGACAAAAAACGTCACTATTAACAAAATAAACATTTTAACAAGTTTGTTGAAACAAGATTTACGTATTTATCGCGTATTGAGGATTTTCGTGCACTATTCCCTTACATACATAGAGGACAGAGAGTTTGAATATGGTACTCATAAAGGGAAAGTTGTAGGTCGTAACTAAAACAAAACAAAAACTAAATCAAAGGTTGAGTGATCTTTCCGTTCGTACGGTTAACTTTGTCAATGGCATATCATCTGTACGAAATAAAATTTTACTGCTTCTTGTGCTCCTGGAACACTCTTGAAGACTATTTGTATCTTTTGGAGACCGTTTGCGGTTCGTCAAGTTTCTTATAAAAAACCACAAGGCTTTTACGCCCGCAAGACAAGAATTTACTTTACGTGAGATAAGTAGATAAGATAAGTGATATAAGTGAGATAAGTGTCAATTAAAACCTCCTAAAGCTTATCTAGAAGACTCTTTAAGTCTTTTCCAGACTCCTAAAAGCTTTTGGTTCTAAAATTTTTAAGAAATAGTATCTACAAGACCTGAGAATAATCTTATAGATTTTTAGATGCCTTTTTAGTGGTGGTTTCCCCAAATGAAGAGTTTAGAGTTGAAGCTAGTGAGAGTTGTGCTGGTTTTAACAGTTGAGGTAAATAGATAAATATACAGGATGGTTGCATTAGAAGGCGGGTTTCTCTAAAATTTTGTTACTTTATTGTTTTTTAAGTCAATGGTTTCCGATGCCGCGGTTTCGGGCCGCGGAAAGTGGCATTGGGGACGAAGTATATTGGTTGAACGAGTAAAGCGATTAGCAGCCACGTATTCTGTAAAATTAAAAAAAGTGGGGATTGAAAGTAATATAAGTTTTCGGAGGAGATTATGTGGGTGGCCATGAAGCAGTACGGTTTAAAAAAATCCACACTAAGACACGGTAGCACGACAAGAGCAGATTAAGTGTGTGCTAGATCGGGCAAGTATAGCGATGGCCGTCAGAATTGATATCTGACTGAGCTGTCCACAGTAAAATGCGCCTGTTCACTGGTCACGTCAGCGTTACTCATCTGCGGGAAACAACTTTGTATAGAGTTTTAAGAAAATTAACTCTGACGTTTGGATTACGTAACATCGATCATTACTTTGGAATTCAAAATCAAAAAACCTTCCCTCTACGAACCAGAATTCAGTATGAACCTTTTCCTGTTCCAATCCGTGAGATCTAATCGAAGGTGATCCAGTATTCCAAAGTTGGACGACTCAAAGGGTAGTTTTAAACCCTGTATAACTAAGGTAAAGTGTAATTTTCTATTTGTATTCAACATGCTTTTACCGACTTTGTGGTTCAATGATAGAGCGTTGGGCTATAAAGCCGAAGATCGGGTGTTCGAACCTGGGCTGAGGTAAGAATTTTTCATCTGCGACAGAGATGGGAATTTCCTTAGACTAGTTTCGAGCATTCTGCCGGCTATTCCGAACTAAGTTTTGCTACAGTTTTCCTAGTTCGTAAGGTAAATACCGGAGTAGTATATAATAACTTAGGCCCTTTGGAAAGAGGCACCTCTAAAAATCATTACGCGGGTCACTATGTAATTGCGCACAAGCCCGTTGAGGGCCCAGAACAAGAGAGGGATAATAAACAAATAAATAAATAGACCGTTTCGTTCAATGATTTTTAGAGTTGGAATTTGATGTTTAAGCGTCAATTGAAAAGGACTTGGTCTATTCATTTTAACCACTTTGACAATTTTCAAAAAGGAAAAAAGGATTGCAATTTCACGGATGCATCTCAAAATGCAATAAAAAATATGGATTGCTATTATAATAACGAAGTTGCTAGCTATTTCCGGTATTTCCGGAAGTGCCACCATTTTGAAAATATTATACGCCGATTCGGCCTTCAGAGTAACTCCTAAGCGCCAATTTTCAAAAACCCACCTATTTCACTTTCCCAGAAATGTTTAACTAAACTCCCAAAAAATACCCTGTACAGAGAATAAGTATTAGTTTGGACCATATCATTGTTTAAACACTAAAATTGTAACAGCTTATTTTCTCTGGTTTTTTTTTACGGTCTCTGTATTATTTGGTTGAGATTCTCCGGCATATCTAAATAGTAATGGTAGCTGGCGTCATCTGTCGGTGGATTTTTCCACGCAAGAGAGGTGCATCTTTGCTTTTCACTTTCCTTTTCCGCATTCGACTGCGAGCACGCTGTAGTTCGACACGTTAAGCAACCAGAGTGAAAACGATGTGGTTCTAATTGCAAGCACCAATTATAACTATTTCTGGCGTTTGAACCTTGTGGTTCCCGATTTAGTTGTTCTCCACATGTGTTTCTTGGTCAAATTTTTGAGTTCTGATTAGAGTTCCAGTTTACCCCCCAAGAATTCTAAGGGTTTCTTGCTGAATTCTGGGACGGTCTGTGCGCGGTGGGGATGCCGTTGTTTTGATGACATGGTAACGAAACATCCTTTTTTGTACACGAATTATATCGGAATTAATGAACACGCCGTACATGTATAACGTGAGGTTAGTTCGGCGCTGTAAAACTCAAACCCCGCCGCATAAACGGCCAGCTAGCTCAGATTCTTAATTAAAAGAAGGGCTCGAGATGAGAATCTTCCACAGCGGTTTGTTCGTTTGGGCATATAACATAAGTTTTTGATCTTTGGTAGTCACTAGAAATGATTAGTTGAGCGCCACCCAATTTTGCACAAATTCTGACCTCTCCTGTATAGAAATTGGGAAAACACAAGAGAGCCAAATAATAAATTCACTACGAGCAATTCTGATTTATTAATCCTGGCAAAACGGTGCAGGATCGGCAAATAAAATGTATCTTCAATACGACAATAACAAATACTTTAAATGACAAAAATAATCCCCAAATAAATTCATGAACACTTCCCTAATAATTACGTTACCAGACCCCTACAACAATGATCGAGCAAAAATGTAGTTAAGATTTCAATGGATTCAAAGATTGAATTAAGTTAACCCGAATAACAACTCATATAGGCAACACTGGGTACAAGTAAATTAAAAATCTTACCTTGAATAACACATACGCTGTCTTCTCCGAAAAAGAGCTCTCCTTCGAAGTTCCAGTTCTGTAACACAAAAACAAACCCCAAGCTACAACGCTCGGAACGATTATATGAGCCGGAAGGGCCAAAAATAGCTTACTCGTAGCCGGCTCGTTTACCCATACGTTAAATACAGGTGCGTTGCTCTTGAAGAGAGCCACGACCTCAAACACTTGATGCGAACAAAATACAAAGCTCCGATCATAAATCGTCGGAAGGTTACACTAGATTAACGGTATTGAAGCAAATAAAAAAAGGTTGTGTAAAAGATCGTATCTTCCGAAAATTCCACAATCAGCTGGTCGCTCCCGGTATCGTTTAGGTGTTAGCGCTTATCTACTCGGTGGTACGCCGGATAGCTGCCGGCAATCAACAGGTGTTCGTACTCCGGAATATTCGCAAGATGCAAATTCATTTACATACAAGGATTCGTCTGTACAAGGATTGATCTACTACATGGATTGACCGGTACAAGAATTCGTCTACTACATGGATTGATCGGTACAAGAATTCATCTACTACATGGATTGATCGGTACAAGAATTCATCTACTACATGGACCCCCTAAAAGTAATGAAGATGTAACACTCCCTTAACGAGATTTTTAATAACATACCTGAAATCGTCAGGAGGGTAATGAAAAATACTTAAATCAATGAAATATGGAAATTATCCAAGAGGTTGTGAATATGTAGGTAGGGCGATGAACTTCCACCAGATATATAGCCTCACAACGGAGAAAACGGCTTCTGAGTTACTCTACTCGACAACGCCAATAAACAGGTAAAATTGCCAGAGATTTTACGTGAATGATGGCAAATATTACCCACTGGTTTTAGAAGAATTCACAATGCCACGCTCTACAAGTACAACCTCGTTGGCTTTAAAACGGAAATGAAGTGAAAAAATTACGCGATTCTGCGCGAGGAAAGAAGCACGCGTACAAGTGACGCCATCTCACCTATATCCTGCCTAACGTAGCAAGCGGTAATTTTGAAATTTGAATATAAATAAACTAAACTGTTACACCCCCCCTCTCCTTCGACAGGAGGGAAACTACAAGTTTTCCGACGATCGAAAAACCCAGCACACACACTCGAAAAGGAAGCAAACAAATTGAAAACCCGAAAACCCACCCCAGTGTAAAAAAAACTCCCCCCCAAAGAATTTCACCTTCAAAGAATTTTCCCAGGTTCTCCAGCAGCGGAAAAGGTATGCAAAATCGGGTATTGACATGCCCTCGCGTAAAGATGGAATCTCGCGCCGTCGGGTATCATGACAATAGCAACCCCTTTCCCACAACCCCAATCCAACTACTAGTCACCCCCAAGAAAACCAAATCCAGTGCCCACCCAGAAGAAAGAAACCCTACAGTTTCAAGTGATGCAGCACCAAAATCCCCAAAATAAAGAAACCCCCCTCCCTGACTAAAAACGACACAAAAGCCCAAATTTTGACCCCCTTGCCGAAAAAGTGTAGAAGGAAACCCCCAAAAAGAAGGTACCTTTCCAACCCAACTCCACCATGCACTAGCGCAATGAAATGAAGAAGGTGCTATGGATAGAAGACAGTAAGAGAGAAAGAAGAAATCACATTTGCGGAGAAAAAAAAACTCATTCATGCCGATTCCAGGGGTCCCATGGTCACCGAGGCTCGCACAGGGAAGGCGCACCCACCCCCTTCCTCTTGTGTATCACTCATACATCCATTCATACGAACATACACTCTGTGGAACGGAAGAAAGAAGAGTAGAAAAAGATAGAAAAATAGGAAAGTGAAAAGAAAAGGGCAACCTCTCCCAAATTTCCCCTGAGGAAATTAGAAGAAGAAAAGTGTTTGAGGTGCAGATAGAAAAAGAAAGAAGGAGGATAATGGATCGGGACGAATCCCCTAGCAGGTGTTGTTGCTACGATCCGAGAGTCCATCCCCTGTGCCCAACCAAACCACCCAAAGAGTAAGAAGAAGAAGAAATATGGAACATATAACATATAAATACATATATCAAAGTCAAATCCAAGAATAAGAATACGTCAAAATTAGTGGTTCAAAATCGTCAACAAACAAGCAATCCGGCGACAATAAATGTCTAACCATGATCATCGGGTTCAATATAAGGTTTGAGATCCTGGACGTGCCACGTTCCAGAAGATTTACCATTAGAATCTTTCAACTCATAGGTCAAATACCCCATTTTACGGCTAACCGTAAATGGTCCTAAAAATCTGGGAGCTAACTTCGCTGAATAATCTTTAGTGGCATCAGACAAAGTCTTATTTTTACGCCAAACCAAATCTCCTATCTCATAGTTAACATGCCTACGTCGTAAGTCATAATGTTGCTTGTTGCGGTCATGACTGTCTTTAATGCGTGCAATAATTTTGTCGTACAGTCCTTGCTGTTGCGCTAACCGTTGTTCTACGTCAATCGGCTCATTGTCCGTCATGTCAGTGTCGAAGCTGTCCCCTCGAATACGAAATTCTTTCCCAAAATTAGCACGATAGGGAGTCACACCTATGGTTTCGTGCTTAGAAGTTCGAAGAGCACAAGCTATCGAAGCTAAATGAACGTCCCAATGTTTGTGATTGTTCTTAACGTAAGTGGCTATCAATTGCTTTACCACACGATTCACCCTCTCCGCAGGATCAGCCTGTGGATGATAAAAAGGAGTAAACCGAACCTTTACACGGTAGCTTTCACACAGATCTAAGAAAAGTCTACTGCGCATCTGCACGCCATTGTCACAAATAAGGAATTGTGGAGCTCCATACACAAGAAATACAGAATCTTCAATACATTTGACAAGAGTTTTGGCATTCGCCGTCCTTATGGGAAAAAGAAGTACAAATTTACTCATATAGTCACTAACAACTAATAAATGAGTTCGCCCTTGAGTGGATCGAGGTAAAGGACCAATAAAATCTAAGCTGATCATCTGCCACGGTTCATAAATTTGAGGATGTGAACCCATAAGCCCTGCAGGTCGAAGTTGTTCAGGTTTATGTTGTGCACAGGTGGTACAGCGAGAAATATAACGCTTAATATCGCACTTCATTCTCGGCCAATAATATCGGTGATGAATGCGCCAAAAGGTCTTATAAACACCAAAGTGTCCTGAAGTAACATTATTGTGGTTCTCTTGTATAAGAGATTGTCTAAAATCAGAAGGAACAACAAGTTTCCATTTTTCATAATCATGAGATTGTAAAGCGGACTTGATATATTTATACAACAACGAATCTTTCACTCGCCAATCGGGATATTTATGAGGACTTCGCTCTAATCTTTCAAACATACCAAGGTACCAAGGGTCTTTAGAAGTTTTGAAATCGTTCGGATCCACCGTAACATCTGAAGAATGTACAGCTTCGATCACAGGTACAGTACGTGACAAAAGATCGGGAACAATATTGTCCTTGCCTTTACGATGGACAAGAGTAAAGGTATACGGCTGTAAACGAAGAGCCCAGCGTGCTAAACGTCCTTGGGGGTCTTTCAAAGAATGCAACCACAAAAGAGAATGGTGGTCAGTAATGACTGTAAAAGAAACTCCCTCGAGGTAATGTCGAAGTTGCTCTACCGCCCAAATGACTGCTAAGCACTCACGTTCAGTCGTGCTGTAATTTTGTTCCGCTCGGGATAATGATCGGGATAAATAACATACCACTCGCTCCCCATCCGGAAAAGTTTGAGTCAAGACAGCTCCTAGCCCATAAGCAGAAGCATCGGTCTGAAGGACAAAAGGTTTGGTAAAATCCGGGCAATTGAGCACAGGTGCAGTTGCCAAAAGTTCTTTTAATTTGAGAAAAGATTCCTCACATTCAGACGTCCATTCAAATTTAACATTTTTCCGAAGAAGTCTGGTTAAAGGAGCAAGAACGGTTGAAAAATCAGGAATGAACCTACGGTACCAACCGCAAGTTCCTAAGAAACGTCGTATATCATTCACCGTAGTGGGTGTTGGAATATCTAAAATCGCCTTGACTTTGTCAGGATCTGGGTGTAAGCCAAAGGAATCCACAACATACCCTAAATACTTAAGTTCTGAACGGCAGAAGTGACATTTGTTTTTATTCAGAGTGAAGCCAGCAGCAATTAATTTGTCAAAAACGGTGTTCAAAATTTTTAAATGTGAGTCAAAGTCTTGTGATATAATAACCACATCGTCCAAATAAACCAAAACGTTGGGTTGCAATTCAGGTCCCAAAATGGTATCGATAATGCGCTGAAAAGTCGCAGGGGCATTAGTCAAGCCGAAGGGCATCCTTCGAAATTGGAAAAGACCACGACCAGGCACAGTAAAAGCTGTGAAAGGGCGCGAATTCTCAGCAACCTCTATTTGCCAATAAGCTGACTTAATGTCCAGGGAACTAAGATATTTAGCGTCACGTAATTGGTCTAAGATGGTATTGATATAGGGCAAAGGAAAAGCGTCGCGCTCAGTTAAAGAGTTAAGTTTCCTATAGTCCACACAAAATCTATAGGTTTTGTCTTTCTTGGGAATCAGACAGACAGGTGAAGCCCATCCGCTGTTCGATGGTTCGATGACTCTGTCCCTAAGCATCTCATCAATGGTGTCGTTAATGATTTTCTGTTTAATCGGATTTACTGGATAGTACCGCTGTTTAATAGGAATAGCGCCCTCTACCAGGCGTATCTCGTGTCTACCTACTGGGGTTAATCCTAACTTGTCTCCCATGAGCGAAAATTTCAGATCTAAGAGGGTTTGTAAAGAATGGGGTTGTTCATCAGTGAGACGAGACTGTTCCACTATGGCCACACTAGGTTGAGTTGGCGTGCAAGAAGTAAAATGCCAACAGTCATCGCTAATATTCGGAATGATACCTATCCTATCCCAAAAATCTACTCCCAGGATTAAATTAGTAACCAAATCAGGCATCACCAACAAATCTAACAGCACAGTACGATCCTTTAAGGTAATTGGCACAGTGATGTAACCAATCGAATGTGCATCGGAGCTATTTGCTACCGTACAAGAAATAACTTTCGGTACAAAATTGAAATTGAGTATTTGCAATTGAATTAAAGTATCGGAATTGATAAAAGAACGTGAAGCGCCAGAATCTAATAATCCCAAAAAAGGAATGTCTAAAATTTTAATTTGGACATAAGGTCTCAAGTCATTTCCCACATGCTGTAATAAAAAGTCAAGTTTAGGTTTGGAAGAAATTTTCAAAATTTTTGTCGCCTGTACTAAAGAAACGTCACGACGACTTAATGAGCGTTTCTCGGAGCGTTTCCCGAACAAAAAGAACAACTGCGCACCGTAACGCCTTGTGCGCCACATTTCCAGCAAAATAATTGCCTTGGTTCAGGACAATCAACACGATGATGACCTAATTTTTGGCAATTAAAGCAAGGAGAATTTGGAGTTTCCATTGCATAAATAGGTGGACGTGGTGACATTTGTCGACTACTGGTGGGACAGCTAAACCCAGGTTCGAGTAATGGTAATGATGTTCGGTTGCGTAAGGCATGGTGTCTGTCTAAATCATGTTTGATATCGTCAAAACGTCTGCATTCAATTAAAAGTTCATCTAATGTCTGAGGAACATTAGGACCTAATTTAGTCAAATAAAATGGTGATAAATTGCGTTTAATTAAACGGACTTGTTCATATTCTGGAGGTGGTAATTTTAGTCGTGAAAATAAACCCTGCATTACTGCAAAATAAATGTCTACTTTTTCATTCTGACCCTGTAAACGAGCTTTAATTTCGTCGAGCAAATCTTCCTCATAGTGTGGTGGTAGAAATGCATCTCGTAGTAATTGCACTAAGTGCTCCCATGAAGTAGCTTTATGAGAATTAATGTTGTACCAGGTGTTCGCAGTACCTTCAAATAAATCGTAGGCAGTCTCAAATAAAGTTGGATGATCTACTCCACGAGCACGAGCCATTCGCTCAACTCGGTCGATAAATGAATTCAAAGTTTCACCTCTACTATCCCCGGAAAATTTTAATCCCCATTTATGTACAGGAGTACTCGGTACGGATAATCTTGGTTGTAGTTCTGCAGTACGTCTAGTAGGTGTAGAAGAAACTACAGCAGTTGCTGAAGGCATAATTGAGTCGTTAAAATGAAAAGCTTTGTTATCGAGTGAAGCTCTTAATTGTCGAAATAAACCAACTAATTCCCCAAGTTTACTTAATTGTTCAGCAGAAGGCTGCAATAATGTGCGAGTCCTATGTAAACGTCTGTCGGCATGAGCTAGCATGGTAACAATTGACAAATATGAACCTCCCCCAAAAGCATCATCAAAATTGTCAATCTTATTCTGAAGGATCACTGTCAATTCAGTAAGAGCAGCTAAATCCTGAGCAAAGGTAAAAGGGTACTCTGGAGCAACATAACCAGGTGCTTTCTCTAACTCTAACAATTTTCTGAGAATTAAACGACTTTCGTTCATATTACTCCCCATTTGTCCCGCTCTAATCTCAATTTCATATTGGAGTTCAGTCTCTCTTAATCGGTTAATTTCCATAGCCATGATCACACAATAAATTCAAAATACAAATATAAAAAGATAACACAATATAGGTACCTGTTAAATACCAAGAAATACACAAATATCAGTAATAACCACAAATAAAAAATAAGTTGCAAGTACGAAGTTCAATTTAGAAGAGATAATTTAAAAATAAGGCCAAAAACTTAAATTTAAACAAATTATGCCCAGGCCACACGTTGAAGGGTGCCACTTTATAACGTGAGGTTAGTTCGGCGCTGTAAAACTCAAACCCCGCCGCATAAACGGCCAGCTAGCTCAGATTCTTAATTAAAAGAAGGGCTCGAGATGAGAATCTTCCACAGCGGTTTGTTCGTTTGGGCATATAACATAAGTTTTTGATCTTTGGTAGTCACTAGAAATGATTAGTTGAGCGCCACCCAATTTTGCACAAATTCTGACCTCTCCTGTATAGAAATTGGGAAAACACAAGAGAGCCAAATAATAAATTCACTACGAGCAATTCTGATTTATTAATCCTGACAAAACGGTGCAGGATCGGCAAATAAAATGTATCTTCAATACGACAATAACAAATACTTTAAATGACAAAAATAATCCCCAAATAAATTCATGAACACTTCCCTAATAATTACGTTACCAGACCCCTACAACAATGATCGAGCAAAAATGTAGTTAAAATTTCAATGGATTCAAAGATTGAATTAAGTTAACCCGAATAACAACTCATATAGGCAACACTGGGTACAAGTAAATTAAAAATCTTACCTTGAATAACACATACGCTGTCTTCTCCGAAAAAGAGCTCTCCTTCGAAGTTCCAGTTCTGTAACACAAAAACAAACCCCAAGCTACAACGCTCGGAACGATTATATGAGCCGGAAGGGCCAAAAATAGCTTACTCGTAGCCGGCTCGTTTACCCATACGTTAAATACAGGTGCGTTGCTCTTGAAGAGAGTCACGACCTCAAACACTTGATGCGAACAAAATACAAAGCTCCGATCATAAATCGTCGGAAGGTTACACTAGATTAACAGTATTGAAGCAAATAAAAAAAGGTTGTGTAAAAGATCGTATCTTCCGAAAATTCCACCATCAGCTGGTCGCTCCCGGTATCGTTTAGGTGTTAGCGCTTATCTACTCGGTGGTACGCCGGATAGCTGCCGGCAATCAGGTGTTCGTACTCCGGAATATTCGCAAGATGCAAATTCATTTACATACAAGGATTCGTCTGTACAAGGATTGACCTACTACATGGATTGACCGGTACAAGAATTCGTCTACTACCTGGATTGATCTACTACATGGATTGACCGGTACAAGAATTCGTCTACTACCTGGACCCCCTAAAAGTAATGAAGATGTAACACTCCCTTAACGAGATTTTTAATAACATACCTGAAATCGTCAGGAGGGTAATGAAAAATACTTAAATCAATGAAATATGGAAATTATCCAAGAGGTTGTGAATATGTAGGTAGGGCGATGAACTTCAACCAGATAATAGCCTCACAATGGAGAAAACGGCTTCTGAGTTACTCTACTCGACAACGCCAATAAAACAGGTAAAATTGCCAGAGATTTTACGTGAATGATGGCAAATATTACCCACTGGTTTTAGAAGAATTCACAATGCCACGCTCTACAAGTACAACCTCGTTGGCTTTAAAACGGAAATGAAGTGAAAAAAATTACGCGATTCTGCGCGAGGAAAGAAGCACGCGTACAAGTGACGCCATCTCACCTATATCCTGCCTAACGTAGCAAGCGGTAATTTTGAAATTTGAATATAAATAAACTAAACTGTTACACATGGGTGAAAGCTACCTACCAACTTGAATGAACACCTGGTAAATGAATGGCATTGATAGGGCACTTCATAGTGAAAAATTGTCTCTAGGAGTTGGAAATATAAGGTAAAAGTAATGATTTTAATTTGCAGCGCCGTTTTGGCCGCCGATACGGAAATCAGGATACTGTAACTGATCTGCAGTTTGTAGACGTTCCCGTATAGAAACATTTTAATTATCTTTACGGGATCTGAAAGCAGTCTTCGATTGGAAGGGGAGGGAAAATATTTATGATTTCAGTTCCGTTAATTAATGATTGGGCGATGATAAAGTAACGTGTCGTTTGACCGAAAAATTCCAATACTCCATACTGGACTACCGAATTTGGAAATTTCAGCCTGGCCATTTGAGTGAGAAATAGCTAATCAGATGTGTTGCAGCAAAGTTGGACTGATTAGATTGTGTTTGGTATCATGCGAAACGCTCTAATTAATCATTAGATTTGAGACCGGTCCCAGATTTTAGGATAACAGAGGATCGAGTAATTAATTACAGAAGTTTTAATTTTAAACGTTATCACCAGAGTTCGTCGTGGTGTTTGGGAAACCTGGCGCTCCCTCACCGAAATGGCCGAATTTTATGAAATGGAAGAAGGTGATTTAGAGGGGATCTTTTGATTTTTTGTCGACTTGCATAGTAGGCCTTAATTTACCTACCGTACCGTTGAATTTCAAGGTAAGCGTTTGATACGTTTCTTTCCGTTAATAATAAATGGGCTATAGGGTTGCGTTTCTGCATCTTGTTTCCCAGTAAATACCGTAAATGATTGGTGCTTCCTTTCCCGCTCAGGGAAATTACCGCCGTTGCCATGTGCCGTAATATTGTTTTAGCCTCTTTGCCAGTTACCGATCTTCCGAACTCTGGAATAGACCGCTTGTCTTTGTCTCCAGCTGACTTGCCCGTGGCTTCCAATACCATTCTGACAGAGGCGGACTTGACCAGGAGCAAGTTGTCTTTATTATCCTCTGGTGGCGCCCAAAATTACCGTAACGTTCCGCCAAATATCGATAACTGTCAATTCTTTATGTAGGTATTTGTCTGATTAATTAAATTTTATATTGTTACTTGAGCTAATGGACCGTTTAACTTAAAGCAACCGATTTGCACGGACTAGCAAATTCTGTTAGCGGTGCGCTCGTTCCGACGAGGTAGCCCAGCCTACCCAGACTAATTTATTTTAACAACTATAGATAACTGTTATAGTATTGGCATTAAAAACGATGTGACCTTTTAAGTCATTTATCTTGGAGATTATTTCCGTTGTAAATATTGTGAGGACATTTCAAAACGACCGCTTGGTTGCTTTGATTAATCCCTGCAATTCATAAGCGAATGTACTACTTACCTTGCATCCTGGTTCTTCTTGAGATTTTCAGGATTATTGTGACAGGGAAGAAAAGCTCAATTTTTACAGTATTTGAAATTATCTGCCGAAAGAGAGGGCCAACAAACTATTTCAAAATTCACAAAAATTATTAGAGCCCTTGTTCCATTAGTTGCTTCTACTTACTTCTTCCTATTGACACAAGAAAATTTCGATTAAAACGCCAACACTACTTCATACTATATTTTGTACTAAAATAATCACCCTTTCTTACATTAAAACATACATATACATTGTAACATAATTCTTATTAAATCGAGTAATAAACTTATTAAGTAATAACATTTATAACTACACATACTGTAACTAGCCATAATGTGTAAGTTACATAATAAAATTTACAAATTTGTAAAATATTTACTTTTATATTATTATGATCATTTACATCAGTCAATTTTATTTTACAAAGCTAATTTTATACTTTTGGCTGGATGAAGGATGCAGATGATAGAAACATATACGCATTCGCCCACTAAATACTTAATTTACAAAGCGCACACTTATGGTTCTCAAGTTTATTGGATGAACATTATTTTATCGTGGCATTTGAACTGCTGGTCACGTTTGGTGTGCTCCAAACTGTTGTGGACGTTGTTGCGTCGTTTTCGGTTAGCAGATCTGGTTCCAAGCCCATCTCTTCCAGCAACTCGTCGGGAACCTTCTCAACGATGCTTGGTACTTTTCGACGCTGTGTCGGTATTATGTCGTTGGCTATAGTACTTGTGGGTAAAAAATCTCTTTTGGAAAACAAAACTTTGTCAATGTAAAACATGGTCCCTAAATTGTATACAAACACTTCACTTTCAACTATAACTGCGTCGTTGACATCGACCCTTTCTGAAAGAAGACGATTACACATTATATCGATAACTTGGAGAGTTACCTTTTTTTCGGGCGATTTTGATTGTGCTATTCCCCAACGACAGCAACTCCGTTCCGTCCTTTAAATCTCTGTCATATAGTCTTCCTTTGACGAAGTGGTTTAATAGAACTTGCAAGCCGTTTCCATTTGATAAGTAATTGTCGGGCATCTTATCCAGTCCGATTGCCTCAAACGCCGTATCTACGGGCACGAAGAACGTGTAACCTGTTCCGGAAACGTGGGGAGCTAAATCCGCCAAATTTAAAAACCGTGTAATGTGCGAAAATCTCCTATCCCTCTCCAACGCTAGGAAGGCGTGCGACAGAAATTGCGCCCCAAACCATGGAAATGCTAGAAGTGGCGGCGTCTCTTTGTCTCTGTGTTGCTGATGTAAACGCGATACAACCGACTCATTCACGAATAAAACTTCTCCCGTGAACATAATGTTTCCGTTCGCAACAGGTGTATCCCCTTTCACGACTTGAACTCCATTTACCATTAAAAAAGCTAATGATAGAAAAAATGTCAGTACCGAAATGTAACAAGAAAAAAGATAATTACGTATTTTGCGAAAAACGATTTGTCGCCCTCCCAATGTCGTAACAATTTGATTATCCTTAACGTCATCCTGTAGATAGTTTCCCTTGACAAAATGATTAATTATAACACTTTCAGTAAACTCGGGCACGCTAAAGGGGTAAAATCCCCAATCGATAGGATGCCATCGGTGGAAAGCGTGATCGGTTGGAACAAACACCGTATAGTTTTCACCTGCAAGAAAAGAGTAAACAGATCTGTGTCACTCAGAAGCAATCAATCTCGAAACAAGAGAAATTTGCATTACAAATCCTTAGCTCTAAAATACTCTCCGAATTCAGTATCTACTGAATTTCATTTCAATACAATTATTTTTAATTAATGAGGTGGAATGATAAATTATTGGGCACTGTAGAGAGGGAATAGTTTTTCTAAACGTCGACAGAGCACATTTCCACCCATTTATCGGTCCCCGAGTGATTAATAGTATAGATAGCAATCTACTGTAAGTTATCTCTGTTTTATTTAGTTCATAAATTATTTTGTTGCGAAATACAAAATAACAAAAGCGAATTTAAGGGGATCAGGAAAATTTCATATTTACACTTCCCATAATCGAGGATGATCAGCCAAAATATAATCTCCCTATATCCCTCCATTGTGGTGATTCTAGAAAACAGTCCGCTGTTTATACATTAAACACAAAATACAGCTTCAGGTGTAACGGTAGCTAGTTCTCGATATACACCTAAATTTCTTTTACATATTATCTAATTATGTAAATTAGTTGGTCGTGGAAGTTTCCTTAGTTTTTGGAATTTTATTTTTAATGTAAATCAAAATTTTCACACAGTAAATACGGGGAATTT
>NW_022170511.1:4155124-4265434 GCF_008802855.1 Photinus pyralis
ATAGATATTTTGTTTCATTTTCATTGATTGGAAAAATAATTGCATTTGATTTCAGTGGTTCCTTTGGTTGGATTAAAATTTTGTTTAGCATTTAGAGGTGTGTTTATATTTTGAAATTTGTTGAATTGTCATTTTAATGTTAGTTTCTTACTATAAATTCAGTCGGTAATTTTTTAATGCATTTAATTTTATTTCTTGTATTTAGTTTGTATGACAAATTAAAACGCATACATAATGGACCATTTAATCGTAATGTTCAACGTTTGATCTGTTTCCATTTTTCTAAAAGAAAGCGGCATGTTCCAAGGGGAGGTAAGATTAATTGTTACCAGAAGAGAATATTGCCCACATCAATTGCTGTAAGTTACTTTAAATTTTATGATTTGTACAAAGTAGGCTTGTAGATTATCTTTAGCAATTGATCTTTGAAGTGATTTTAATATTCCTAAAGAAATTGACCCGTCAAAATTATTTGCATGAAACAGATTTTGTATTGTATTTATTAATAAGAATCGAATCCAAACAAAGGATGGTTATTTTGTTTCATTTTCATTGATTGGAAAAAAATGGATTTGATTTCAGTGATTCCTTTGGCTGGATTAAAATTTTGTTTAGCATTTAATGGTGTGTTTATATTCTGAACAGGAGAATATACCAGGAATTTATTATAAAAATTACAGTTTAGATAAGGATTATTTCTCGTATTACTACGTGATTCCGAGACAGATATTGCATTTTTTGTATTTCTTTTTATGAGTCGGGCCAGTATTTTAAGTCCAATAACTTGGATATAAATATGCAAGTTGATCGCTTTTGTTTTGATTAATATATTCAATAAACTAAGTTCATATGGGTATTTATTAGAGTTCAGTTCAATCAAACCAGAGCATTATATTTTGAATTTCAGGTTTGCAGAGAAGTGGAAAGGCTAAACTTCCACAATGTAAGGGGTATAAAAAAATATTTTTATTACTGAGCTAACCGTGGGCCAAATAAAATTGTCATAAAAATGTTTTGCCAGTGTCGTAGAGGTTAAATTTTAGTTTACGCAAGTGAAATTTTCAACCCTTGTAAATGTAACTAAACCTGTTACAGTCTGGCTTAAAAGGGTCGCACAGAATCAAATTAATTCTAGTTCTACGGCAATTTTTAGTGTAACTCGGCTGCAGGAGCGAATATTACAGTAATCTTTTAGATCCCGTGTTCTATGAATTAAAATATTCTGATAATTTAGGCGTTGTCACTTGGAAAATTGCTGCAATTCGAATTTTTTCAAAATTTTAGATTTCATCTTGAGTGTCTTAAAAACCTAGATAAAACTGTTAATCAAAACTTCCTTGTATTAACGTTGCTAATAACAAAATAATATAGGAATTCCTGATGTGGAAATATTCAAGTAATAAAAAATAAAATAAAGAAGAATAAATTGTTCAAAATGAAAATTAAAATAAAAAAGTGCAAATAATAGTCCAAAATTAACACACTAGAAGAAAAAAGCGAATTTAAAATGTCGAACTTCGGTATACGCAAAGTAAAATCTTAAATGAATATAAAAAACAATCAGCTTCTTCCAACATTTCAGGAAAGTTCATTCCTCATTGAAAAATTGAAAAAAATCCCCATTTCGATCCATTTGTCCGTCCATCCGCCTCTCCCTTGTCTAATCCGATGATGGAAAGTTCTATTTTGAGTAAAAAATAAAAAACGCAATTGTGCAAAATAAGTAACCTTTCAAATGATGTTTCACAGGGGCCATTTAAGTTCTTAATTGGATAAAATGAATAACACTACACTTAGTCCCCCTTCAATACAAAGTTAACGTATTCGAGCAGTTTTTTTAATTTTCTAGAAAACAAATTTAAAAATCTTAAATAAAAGGTTACCTTTGATTAAGCGTACGGAATACTTAGTTTAGCCTTTTACCCAAGTTTTCAGTATACGTAGACGACTAAAATATCCTGGTACAACGATCACAAGCAAAATTACCTACTATTTGCACAAATGACTTCTCCCTGAATAGATCGAACTTTCGAACCGCCGATATATTTAGTCTTCCTGCGCGATTTAACTACTAAAGTTTTTCGAAAACACAACATTTTTCAAGCTCGGGTTAAACTTCCGAAATGGCAAGAAGCGTATATAACTCAAGAATGTGTGTTTGTATAAAATCTTTTGTTACGTAGCGTATCTCAAGTTTACTCTTCCTGAAATATGTAAGTCGAGCAATACCTGAAAGACGGCATTCTTTCCTTATAATGAAATACGTAGAAGAATGTCTGTGTGCTCTTTTGGCAGTAGGTATACATTCTGATCGAGTTATAAAAACCAAGATACTTCTTTGGGGATCTAATTAACTAAAAGTTACTTCCCTTTTATAAAAGTTACGTAATTGAAACGAAAAATAGGAAGGAAACGGCCTTATGCTAAAAAATATCTGTTCCTTCCCTATCGAGGCAATAAAAGGAGGAAAATTATATTATTTTGTTATTCATAGTCCTGTTCCATCCATTAAAACTTTGGTCTCGAGGGCGTATTTTGCAAAATAAAAGAGCAGCAGCTCGGTGTCGAGTTGCTTCGGCGGCTTTACTTCCATCTTTGCTTTGCTCTCTCTTTTAGGGTCCTTCGTCCCTATGGGAGCGAGACGGCAATCAGCTAACGTCACCAAATTGGTAGGTATATTCCGTAAACGCATAATTACCATAGGGACATATCGCAGTGATCGACGTAAGGTTTATTAGGAAATATGTCTTGGCAAAGTTTTCTGAGATTAATGTACCAAAATATATACGCGTCTAGAGATTAAAACGCATATTTTTCAGTTACAAAATCGTTCGTTTAAAGCGCTATATCTAATATAAAAATTAACATAGCATTATTCGTTAAAATAAGGATTAAGCAAGCAAAGTTGACTGTAGCGAAATTGCCTAAAGTTGTTTTCCTTGCAATAACTAGGTCCTTGGTTCCCAAACCGCTATAGTAAAATCAAAAAATGTACTAGGAAAAGTTTAGAAAGAAGCAAAACTGAAAAATTATTCATTACCTGCAGTCAAATTATCGCTTTATAAAATATACAATAGGTGATAAACTGTAGGTACCTACCTAATAAAAAAATTTTTGACGGTAGTCCATTTAAACCTGTACCCAGGAGGAAAGAGGGATTTTTCTTAGGTGGACGGGTTGTTTACTAATGGCTTGAGTTTCAATGGAAATTAAACTCTTTTCCCTGACAGTAATAAAATATGTTAATCTTTTCAGTGTATAATTGCAGTCTCTTTAAACCTTTGAATTGTATAATAGTGTAAAGTAGTCTATAGGGGTTTTTCCTAGGTTAATGGGTTGATCACTTATCCCTCCAGTCCCATCTAAAGTTAATGCCTTTTCTCTGACAGTGTTAACAAAATTGTTAATCTTTTCAGGTGTTGATGGCAACCCCTTTAAAACTGTGCCAAATATGAGATGGAATAGTGGATGGGTTGAAAACCCATTGAAATTAAAGCATCTTCTCTGACAGTAATAAACAGTGACGGACATGGAGCATATGACCAACTGTCACTAATTTTGTATCACTTGCTTATACGCTGATTAATTTACTTTCAGTTCTTAGCCCTCTCTCACAGAAATATCTTAGATTATTTATTTATTTACTGTCCCTCTCTTGTTCTGGGCCCTGAACAAGCTTTCGCCCAATTACAGAGTGACCCGCATAATACTTTTTAGAGGTGTCCCTGCAGAAAGTCTTAAAGTTGTGAATTAGGAAAACTGCAGGAAAACCTAATTCGTAGTATAGAATGCTGGAAACTACTCTAAGGAAATTCCCATCTCTGCCACAGATGAAAAATTCACCTCAACCCAGGTTCAAACACCCGACCTCCCGGCTGTGTACCCCAACGCTCTACCACTAAACCACACATTCGGGTTATTATCTTCTAATAATAACGTCTGTTGACAAAGCGTGACGTACCTGCGATTTTGTGTATGATACGACCGCTGATTGCATTGCATATTACCTACCATTGAATTGTGAAATACAAAACTTTCGCTTCTAAACGGCGCGGCTCCAACGTTAATAAGAAGATATTGGAAAATTTACACCCGGAATACAGCCCTATGACGAAGTGGTGAGGATTTGAATAGCTGTTTGAGATATGTATGTGACTTTACCTGCGATGTACTTATTTCTTTTTTTACTCTATTTTACTTGGGGAAAAGCTTTGGGACACAATTCCCCCTCCCTGGTAATACTCAAATTTAATGTAGATAATAACTAACTCAACTAACTGTTACTAATTGTATATAATATACCATTGAATAAGTAATTATAATTACCTACTTAATCAATTATATTACCTAGTAATAAATGTCGCAGTCATCTTCACCACTATCATTTTCCTTGTCGCTTTGGCTACTTCCAGTATTAAATCAATATTTTTTTAAATTTTTTATAATAATTAGACGTATGGACTATGGAGTATGGTGTAGACCGTAGATTACAAATTTACAAATGGAAGTGGCGGTCACTAGATTATCATATTCTGTCCAACAGTAATCTGAATAGTGTATAAAATTAATTCCTCGTGTAAGTTGTAAACTTGCAAAACCGTTTGCGCTGTTGTAGGTCCCGTATAATGCAAAAAATATGTAAATGAAACGTTATTGATCAAACGAATTTCAGAATTTTGTATTGCAATTATATACGTGCTCCCATCTCTCGATTGTAATTGAAACTTAAAGTTAAGTGAATAGTTCGCTGTACTGAATTTGAAAGTGCGGTGATGGTTGTACCATTGAATTTATAGATAGTTATAAATTCAATGGTTGTACATTTTGTTATTTTGAATGTGCACTTGCTCACGCAATAATTACTGGAATAACTTCCTCTGGACCAGTTCTAGCTTAGATTCACGCTGCAGAATATTCTTCGTCCTTTATAAAATATGTTATAAATTATTCTGAAATTAATTCCTAACAGTAGTCGTCAACATAAACTATTTTATGACAATGTGAATGTACTTACTGTACTGGCAAGTGCAGAAACGGTACGGTACCCCGCGTTTCTTTTGTTATGAGGTTGAGAAAAATACCTATGTGGAACTATTAACAACCTTTTAATTTTATAAAAGGTACAGTCGTGGTCAGAAGTAAATGTCCTTCCTTAGAAACTGCAACTGTAGAAAAAGTACCAATGTGTCAGTTTCTCCGTGAATTAGTTCAATTTCATTTCAATCTTAGGCATTTTCTTCATGTTGAAAAGAAGCTCAAATCTCACAGGAGATCCGGTATATTAATTATGTGCTACACTTGAGATAATCGAGGAACATTACTTCTGACCAAAACCGTACATATGTGTCTGAAATCTGAATGTACAATTCTGAGTGTTTAAGAAACTGTGTGTGGTAAATTCGCCCCTAGAAAAGTTCGGCCTCGGAATATTCACCACCGGAACATTCGCCCCCGGAAGATTCGTATCAAGAAAATACGTTTGCGGAAGATTCACCCCCGAAAGACCATTGCTACCACGGCAAATGAAGTAACTTAAATAAGTTATTGTCCCTATTTTGGGCTCATACTTGTACTCCATATTACATTTTTAGTGCACCTTTTTTAATTAAAAAGTGGTATATTACATACCAAGTGAGTAGGACTAGGTGCAGATCGTTAACCGCAACGTAGTTGAGGACAACAAGCACCCGAGGGATTAGGGCGCACTTTAGTCCTGTGGCGTATACCTACGCTATTTTTTGTACTCCTGTAATCAGCTACAGCAATTTCAATGTTAAAGTCCAAATTTAAAGAAAAAAATGTGTTTGATTATACATAGAATCAATATACCTACCTTGCCATTTCAAATAGTGTAAGTATATATGTAATAATAACTGTCAGTTTAAGATAAAGATTATGATCAGTGGCGGCTTAAAGGGGGAGAAAGGGGGCGGTTTCTACAAACTTAAGTTAAGACATTACCGAAAAGTATTAAAAACGTACAAACTTGTGCAATTTTATATAATAGTCTAATAAGCGAAATATTATTACAAATTCGCGCATTGTAAGTAAAGGTACTTGTAGACGTGCCAATGGCCACTAGTAGTCGAGGCACACAAATTAAATAAAAAAAAACTTATTTGCACCAATGTTATCCATATAAAAAGAAATCTCTCTAGAAATCAATTATGTTGATGCAGTAGGCAAATTTAGTGAAAGAAAAGGTCGTAGTCATGTATACAGCGTGTTACAAACTGATTGTTTTTAATGTTTTTGAGGGATATTTTGAACAAAATTAAAAACTAAGCAGGCTATGAAAAATATAAAAATACCCCCTACTAAGAGACTATTTTTACAGAATGCTTATTCTTTATACTTTTTTGATATTTCCACAAATAATACATAAAACAAAGACTTGTTATTGCATTTTTTTATTTTTGCGTTGTTCCTGACGAGAACTGACGAGGACTTTCAAAACTAAATTATAATGTCATAAATGTTAACGATGGTAACCTTTGAAATTAAAATTAAGGTTGCTCGCCGTTCAAAATCCAAATGTTGGTCGCTGTTCAAAGTCCAAAGTTTTCTCGCCGTTCAAAGTCCAATGGTTGTCGTCTTTCAGAGTACAAACGTTAAAAATATACCATTTAAATAGGAGGCGAGTAGCCTTTAACCTACAAAAGATAGGACCATTAATCTTTGATGGCCTTGAAGATGAAATATGACACCACAAAAAATTGAGTTCACTAAACGAGAACTGCAAATAATTCTATTAAAATTCGATTAAAAAAACCAAATCACAAGTACATACGTGCGTTATATATGAACTGTATTAAAAAATAAATTTTAAATCTTATGACAATGTACCTTAGGGTATTTATTTAATAATTAATATGGTGGTCAAAAATAGAGTAACCATCGGAATTGCGTTTCTAGATGCCGTATTACACGGTTTTCCTATTCCAGAGAACGACTTACAAACGCATAGCTCGACTTCATGCCCATCAACAGTTTGCCTGTAACAACCATCGGTTACCGCGCTTTCTCCACTCATTGAGACTTTTGTAGTGAGATACGTTATATTTTGAACTATGACAAAAAAAAGGACAGAAGAATGTAGGTCAATCATGGGGCACTCACCAACATTGTTATAGATGAAACTGTACTTCACACAAACTTGTCCATTAGCTTGTCGTGTTACCACTTGATCTCTGTGGTGTTCCCAGATGTAGTTGATGTCAGGTGGTGAACCATCATCTACAATCGCACCAGTGATTCTAATGCAGTAAATCGTCCTTACATTTTTTTACATGTTATTACCAATGGATTTCTACACGGGATGTGATTATCTCTTTTGGCGTCTAAAATTTCCGCGCAAGTTGTATTGATCACATTTTCCTTCGTGAACTCTGTTCCTAGCCAGGTAAATCTGAAGCAGTAAGGTTTCGACGTATCGTACGTTCCGTTTATTTCAGTATATAAACTTATATTATTAGCATAGGTGAAACAATCTAAAAGATAGCTCAGTACATTCATGTACTCGAGAGGATTAGATACTTACGAATATAGGCTAGTAGGAGCCAAAATGTATCGAAGGATCTTGACACAAGTGTCATGATCAGTTATGTATACAATACAACGATAGAAAAGGAGTGGGCCGTACTTGCTACTGATAAGATTGATATTACAGTTAATTGCAAATAAAGGTATCAATGTCAGAAATAGATAAACAGGAATAGATCATCCACACCTATATTGTCATTTCACTTTTTAATACATACCTACACATTGTGACAAGAACATCATCGCAGCATATACAGTATTTGGTTCAAATAATCAATTTTCCAGAAACTGAAATTTTCCTATCTACCTCATTAAATCTATGATTATTATGAATCATCGTTTCGTTAGAAAACCCCAAGGAATAATTTCCAAAAACCAAATCCATTATGCAAACGACTACCGAGTAACCGTATACAGGGTGTCTTAAATTGAGTAGGATAACATGGCTATCTTTGTTATTATTACAACTTCGGTTAAATTGGCAAAGTTGTATAGTTTCCACAGAGTTGTATATAAGTAAATAGAGGGGCAGTACATACGACCTGCGCGTGGAAAAATAACCCCAACTACAGTGGCCGACTTTTAATGGCGGAGCCGTTGGGACGCATGCGCGGTGCGTGAAAGGAGAAGCAGCGCGATTTTGGCTGCATTCAGTTACATAATTACATACAAAGCAGAGCAAAATCTTGTCATTTGCTTCAGATTCATTTGTAAATAAACGGACGCTTTGGAGCAATAATTTAAGCATGCCTCATTACATTATACTCTTTGCCGCTATTTCAATGTTTAGTAGGCGAAGATCTGTGCATAAATAAAGCTTATTTTAAAATGCGAGTCTTTTAATAAATTTATTTTTCAGTTGATCCTACATGATTGTAGTACCTACCTTTATAACTATTTAAATGTTTCAGCAGTGATTATACAGGTGTGTATAATCAATGGTTTCAGACCGCAATCGAAAGTGCTGCTTAAAATAAAGAGATGGAAATCGAAGAGCAATTTTTCCGCAAAGTTCAGAACTTTTGGAAGTATATGCAAGTTTTGATGGGGGTTTTATTCTTAATTAGATTCTTCATTAAACATAATTTTCGAAAAATTAATTACAGCTAAAAGCTGTTCAGGGTTCATTTTAATACGCAGGTTACACCTAAGTTAAAAGTCCAGGAGAAACAGCTAATGCTAATTTCTAAGGCTACCGAATTACTTATTAGTCAGCTGTTTTTTAAATCCGCGAGCTCGCTCTAAAAAGTCGGATCCAGTCGTATCAAACGAAATCGATAATCGATCAACGTATAAAACTGAACGCACATTTTGTTGTTTTTATTTTGAACTTTTTGCTCGTCAAAAATGCCAAAAGTTTGTCTTGTGCCCTTCTGCAAAATGCGAGAACCTACTCAGGGAATAAAATTTTTTAAGTAAGTATAAGTAGGTAACTATATATCCATAAATAAATAACAAGCAATTGCATATTGTGTTACTGTATTTTCAGGATAACTAACGCTAGACGTGTTTTATGGCTACATGCTTTGGGAAGAAATCGAGAGGACGACATTAGTGCACATAATGTTATTTGCTCTCTTCATTTCTCCTCTGCAAGTTTTTTACCAAGTGGAAAATTGAAAAAAGGCGCTTTGCCAACGTTGAAATTGAGGCCTGAAAAACCTGGTTTTACTTCACTTCGTACACATTTAGAACTTCAACATCAGTGAGTATTTTTATTTAGGTATAAGTGGGTATATAAACTGTTCATATAGATTTATCAAAACTATACAAAAACATTCACTTTGACTATTTTCTTTCCTGAGGTGTACCTCAAGCGCTCATAGTAGGAGAGCTGGTAAACATTTTTGGGTAGGTATTTGAGGCACTCTGAAAACTTGTCCAATACTTCTTCAATAATAACCCAAACACAGAATTGCAGACCTGACTGGAGAGTAGCGGGGCTAACACTTCGCCAGGCGCCTTCAAAGTTTGAAAAAATGTATATAATGGCCGCCATAAATACATGAACACCCACTATACTTTGATCAATTTTGATGAAAGTTTCAGGACAATTGTTTTTATTAACGAACTCCAAACGAGTTCATAATTTTGTGATGTCTGTCCGTCTGTCCGTTAGCACGATATCTCGAAAACAAATGGACCGATTACGATGAAATTTTGCAGGTGATTGTTTTTCAAATTTGTAAATCGGAGTTCGTGAATTGGTAATGTAGGGCAAAAATAAGGAATGCCCTTTTGGCATCTTCGTTATTTATATGAACCAAATTGAATGAAATTCAGCATAGCTTTATATAATACGAATGCCTAGCTATAGCTATACCCAGGAACTCGTTTGCTATATTTGTTTACACTTTTATTTCGAAATAAGAAACGATAAACGTTTCAACATGATACAAATTAAAGTAACACTAAGCCAGAAAAACGACATCTACAGTACTGTGGCGTTCAGCGGCATCTACCACCAATGGAGTGGGGTATGATGGGTTGATGGCTAAATGATTTACCTGGAAACAGTTTAGATGATCTTGAAGATCAAAAGTGATCAAAGTACAGTGGGTGTTCATGTATTTATGGCGGCCAGTATACATTTTTTCAAACTTTGAAGGCGCCTGGCAAAGTATTAGCCCCGCTACTTCTCAGCCAGGTCTGCAGTTTTCTGTTTGGGTCAGTATTATTGGAGAAGTATTGGACAAGTTTTCAGCGTGCCTCAACTACCTACCCAAAAATGTCTACCAGCTCTCGGGCTATTATTTCTTTGTTGATACAATAAATTTTGTCTGTAGATTAACCAAACGCCAGCCTCTACTGTTGCCAGTCGCTGCAGAAGCATTAGAACCCTTATCTTCAATTTCAAATGTGATAGAAGAAAGTGAATCACATGGTTTGGTAGGATCGCCCGAAAAAAGAAGAAAGTTAAAGAGACTGGATCACTGCTATTGGTACGTACCTATTTCAAAAACTTTTTTGTTGGCGCAACTTCTTATTGATCATTTTTACAGTTTGAATCCCATAGAACCCTTACCGTCAAATTCCAGTGCGATTGAAGAAAGTGATTCAGATGGTTTGGTAGGATCGCCCAAAAAAAGAAGAAAGTTGACGAGACTGGATCACTGCTATTCGTACGTACCTATTTTTTGTTGGCGTAACTTCTAATTGAACAATTTTACAGTTTGAGTCCTCGAAAAATGAAGCAAGGTTTGGTGCAAAACAAGGCTAAACGAACGCTATTGACGACTCGACTAAAAACTTCAAAACGCAGAATCGTAAGGTTATCGGCAAAAGTTACAAGCTTGAAGAACCTTGTTCTGCACCTGAGAAATAAAAAACTCATTAACGATGAAGCCTATAATATTATTGAAACATCGTGCAGTGGTGTGCCAGCAGTTTTGATGAAGAGACTGTTTGACAACTCAAGGAAGGGCAAGGTCACCAGAAAAATATTCCCGCCAGAACTGAGAAGTTTCGCCATGACGCTCAATTTTTTTTCAAGTAGGGCCTACGAATATGTTAGAAAGACCTTTAGACTTGCACTACCGGCCAAATCGACCATAAGAGCATGGATGTCAAATATTTACTGCTTGCCTGGTTTTTCGCAGACCTCTTTTGATCTCTTGAAAGGAAAGGTGGAAGAAAACAATAGATTGGGTAAATCAACTTTGTGTGCCTTAATGTTGGATGAGATGGCCATTAAAAAACAAATTGATTTTGTTGCTGGGAAATCATGGGGATATGTGGATCTAGGTACAGGCATAGAAGACGATAACCTAGAATGTGCAACAGAAGTCCTTGTACTGATGGTGGTTGCAATTGATGGACATTGGAAATTACCTATTGCCTATTTCTTCATAACTGGCTTAACAGGAGCAACTAAGGCCAGTGTAGTGAAAGAAGCACTCATTAAATTGAATGATGTAGGTGTGTGCATCACTTCACTTACATCAGATGGCCCTAATGCGAACTTTACTATGATGGAAGATCTGGGTGCCAAAGTGAAAAATATCTTCACACTTCAACCTTATTTCTTTCACCCTTCTACAGAGCAACCTGTACATTGTATATTGGATGCATGCCATATGCTCAAATTGCTGAGGAATTGTTGGGCTACTCTTGGTGTACTGATAGACGATGAAGGAAAAAGAGTTGAATGGGCACTTGTCGAGCGGCTGCATGCACTGCAAGAACAGGAAGGTCTGCGTTTTGCCAATAAACTCTCCAAGACGCATATTGAGTGGCAGTCACAAAAAATGAAAGTAAGTGGATTACTTTCAGCTGAATGCATTAGTTTTTGTTGTTGTGTACTTTTAGGTAAAGTTAGCTACTCAAACCCTGAGCAATAGTGTTTCAGAAGCCATCGACTTTTTACAGACAAAAATGAAGCATCCAAGCTTCCAAAACGCAAGCCCAACAATAAGATTTCTGAAAATTGTGAATAATCTCTTCGATTTGCTGAATTCAAGAAACCCTATTGGTAAGGGATGTCACACTCCCTTGAGAGAGAATAATATATCCTATTGGAAACCGATCCTACTCAGTTCTGTGGACTACCTCAGCAGTCTCAAAACAGGGGATGGGAGATTTTTGCATCTAACTAATAGGAATACGTCTATAAGAGGCTTTATCATCACTATCAAGTCGTCCATTGCACTGTATGATCAATACGTAAGTGCAGGTCCTCTTTCCTATTTTTTGACCTATAAAGTTAGTCAGGATCATTTAGAGCTTCACTTCTGTAGCATAAGGTAAATTTCAAGTAATTTTAAAACTTAAATCTTTTTCTAAAAGACGACATTCCAGAGCACGCAACGGCTGGAATAATAATCCAACTGCGATGCAGTTTTATCATACATTTAAACGACTTCTCGTCCGCCATGACTTGAGGAACATTAAAGGGAACTGCACTATACAGGATTCCACTTACTTGCTTTCCGCCGTGCCCTCCACATCTCAGCGAAAAATCTACGCAATTTCAGTGGACGATCTTCATATGATAAAGAAGTTTGGACTCGATTGTAGCGACATGCAAATCGGTGATCACGACTACGCCATTCCAAACCTACCTCCTCTGACTGCCTTCTGCCAAAATGTGGTAGGCTACATTTCCGGTTTTGTGGTCAGAATGATGAAGCGAAAAATCAAGTGCCAGACATGCATCGTAAGTTTACACGATGTAGCTTCGACGTCTTCCACAATAGACACAGCTCTGTTGCTTGTGGACCAACGAGATAAAGGAGGACTGCTGCGACCTTCTAACGATCTTATGGAAGTGATGTTCATTGTGGAGAAAAACATTAAAAAGGTATTTACGATCACGGATGGTAAAATGCCGAAGGACGACAATTTTTACTTGACATTTTGCCATCAATTGGCAATGTCAATGTTTGCAGAGAACAAATTTTTTAAATCTCTCGATGATCATCGATTAGAATGTTCAATCCTTGAAGAAAGTCACATAATGAGAGTCATCAAAACAGCTGTATTTTGTTACACGAAAATCAGACTGCACCATGTAACTCGAAGACAAAGTCAATTGGCTCGTGGTGAACTCATAAGGAAAAAATATACCAAGTTGATTTTATTTTCTAATCAGTAGTAGGGGAATTTGGGATAAACTACCTTTTCAAATTTTAAATTATTCTTGAAGATAACCTAGTTATAAGTTAGTAATAGTGTAAGTTATAAGTTAGTAATAGTGTAAGAACAAGAGCACGGTAGGCGAAAGTCTTTCAGTTGTGGATGAAATGTTTGTTTGTATCATAGTAAAATTCTACTGGTAAGTGTATAGTCTAATAGGTATACCTATAACTTAACTCGTTTATTATTACATTCAAGCATTGTTAATGTCTTATGTTAGGCATCTAATATCAAACATAGTTTTGTAAAGAAACAAAGTAAATATTAAGTATAATAAATAATTTGTTGACCAGTATACATATATAGTAAAACTTATGAGACCATATAGAGGAAAGTGGAACACCTTTGTCTTACCACGGGTAGATTGGAACATATTACTTACATACTTATAGGTACAACTGCTTTTTAGTTTTTAGATATTGAAACATGTAGCTAAATGGTTCTGTTATTGTACGAACAAAAAGTACCTATTCGTAATCAATATTCTCATATGTCATATTATTTGACAAACCTTAACTGGTTCACTTTTCCCCGAATTCCCTATACATAATCTAGTTATAGTCGTAGTTTTAGTTATCTAATACTGTTCAATAATTTTTTTGACTGTTTTGTAGGGCTATGATAACATTTGTTCAAATGGATACATATTGTACTTCCTTTGGTTCTTAAAAAAGACAATTTTTCTATGAATAAAAACATTCTAAATAAATAGTTATTTTTTTACAAGTGAGCGAAGGCACTGTTTACTCTCGAACTCGATTTGAACACACGAGCGAGCGCCTTTGCTCAAGCGTACTAAACATAATTTTTTCCACAATACAACCAATGCTAATTAAAATAAGTAACACTTGCGAAATGTTTAACACGTACTATGATGTTTTTGAAATATAGTTTACACAGCTAACCGAAGGCATATTAACCGATTAACAAATTTTGCTCACTATAGTGATCAAAGGCCAGTTTTACTCACAAAAAGTAGATAGAAAAGCATAATATTAATTAAGTAGGTCCCCTAAAACGTGCTTTTCAACATTCAAGGATCTGGATGCTGTACCCACAATTGATAGGTTTTATCTATGAGGCAACCTGAACATCTTATCAATTGTAAGTACCTACCCTCTTCCGATACTCTGTTTTTGAAAGTTCACATTTGAAATTTCGACTCGGCCTTCTGGTGTACCTATACTTCGTTCACGTCTATCATTTTCTCATTGTCTCATTTCTGAGATATAAGCACATGCAATTTTTACACCACCAATAATGGGAATGTCGTGGGTATCTATCATTTTTTTTTCGGAAAAGGGTAGCTGGATACAAAGCTTACACTCCATTTTTCAGTTATTTGCATTTGGGGTTTGTCGACTTTGTGGCTACCCTCTTCCGAATCTGTTTTCGGTATATGCACATCTGAAATTCTGTCCCGCAACTAAAATAAAATTTCACCTTATTTTATTCTTTCATTGCTTATTTTTATACTTACTGAGTGTATAAATAGATCTTTAAACTCTATGGCACAACAAATAGTACTCCCTTTATAACAGAATCTCAAAAAATCTTTTCTCCATTTCTGTTGTGAGCCCCTTGCCAGCTGTAATCTACTGTATTAAAAGTCCTTAACGATTGTAATGTTTCGATTGTAACGTTTCTTATTTATTCAAGACACAGGGTTTATGTTAACAAAGTTATTCACCACACATTGTATTCCTTTTCAATTTTTTTGTAATGAGAAACCATATTATTTTCAAGCCGAGCCTGCTTTAAGGGCCATTTAATTTGAAGCCGGTTCTGTCGTCGTCTTGTCGATTACTGCGCACACTCACCAACGGCCTGCGCAAGGTTCAATTGGAGTCAATTTTTCGCTACAAGACTGTCTCTCTATTTACTTATATACAACTCTGTGATAGTTTCTGACGCTCATGGATATTCCGATGCGATGTTTTGAAAAAAATAATTCGTTTCGTAGATAATTTGGAAAAAAGTGAGAAACGCCATTTTTAAAAGTCCAAATATTTTAGTAACAAAGAGAGCTATCGAAAAAAGTTTCGAATAAAAGTTGCAAGATTCGATGGGATAAATTCAATGGAAATAGAATTTTTTTTTCAAAATTGCGGTTTTCAAGATATTCACATCAACTTTATTATTTTAAATTTACGCCATATTGGATTTTTACGTCAGTCGATAGAGAAAAAAATTACAAAACCAGTGATACTAAACTAATTCGAGCAGTTCAATTAGTACTTCCGCATTTTTTAGTGTAAAATATGCACGCACATTGTTATCATTCGCAAGTTTATCGAACAGTGTATGTGAATTAAACACATTTCTTGGAACAACTTACATTAATTAATAATATCTAATTACCTGCACAAAAGAGACTATTTCCCTGCTCCATCATTATATTAATTAAAATCGTACGCTGCTTTATTCATGAGACAAAAAATCCACAGCAAGTTGTATAAGTCATTAACAGTTCAATATTGCTTTTGATTGAGTAGAAAGGGTTTTTATAAAATTATCAAAGCACAAGCTTATGAATTAATTATAGGTTGTAACAATGAATCCGTCCAATCATGATTTTATTGTATGGGTACAATAAATTACGGAGGGTGTACCTAAAATCGCATGCGTTACGGTTGTGTAGGTATCTATAAAGGAACGAGACCTTAGCATTACCTACTTCATTTTGATCATAGAAACATGGGCAAATGCTACTACTGCAATATAATAATTAATATATCAGCGTTGTTACTTGAAAATCCAATCACATCACATTTTGAGAAATTTCCAACCCCAGCTGTAGCTGGATTAGAGAAAGAATTGCGTGGAAAACATTTGAAAATTGGTACCCTTCAGGTAAAGTCATACTATCACACATTTGAAGATTCACTTGTTCTTCTTTTGTATAGAATGGAGTACTTAGTGATGCACATTGGCACAACGATACCTGGTATGGAACAGGGGCAGCCTTCCAAGTAATCGAACTTTTACAGAAGATGTACGGATTTCAGTTTTCTGTTGTTCGTGAAAATCGTTTAGGTTCACAGGAAAAGGGTCTTCTCGGTTTAGTTTATAATGAAGTAAGTTACAAAGAGAAATATTCATGTATACTTTTCTTTCTTTAGCAAGTTGACTTGGCAGCCGCGTTTCTACCTGTCACAGCACTCTACTCGGAATACACCACTTTCTCAACAACCTTAGACATGGGCGAATGGGTCGCTATAAGGAAACGCCCAGAGAAACTGGCGTCGGACACGTTTGGATTACTCGAACCGTTTTCAACGAATCTTTGGATTTGCATCTTGTGTTCGCTGATAGTTGTCGGATTTGCATTATTTTCTCTCATGCGGATTTTTAAAAGATACTGCAATACGTTAGCCCAAAGAAAGTCATTAATTGACTGTTGGTGGTTTGTATATGGCGCTTTACTAAAGCAAACTACTACCTTAGGACTAAAAACAGGTGCGTCCTTTTTCTTACAGTGTCCATACTAACACTTTACTCGAAGATTCCGCGCGAGTGACGATTGCTTCATGGTGGATATTTGCTACTCTGATCACCGCAATTTACACTGCCAACCTAACGACTTACCTGACAATATCTGAGCTTCCCTTATCGGTTAGTGACATTGCGTCCAAGAGGTACCCGTTGATAATAAAGACAGACAGTCTAATTGAAACATTAATCAACAATGTAAGGCCATTTAGGATCTTGAAATTTCGCTGTTACCGCTGTTTGTAGAATTTGGAAGAACTTCACGTCACTTACAAAAATTCAAGGAAAGTCTTTGTCAATAGCAACGATGATGACATTCTCACGCATTGCATTAGCAATAACCAAAGTCACGTATACATCGCCGAGCAGCCCAACATAAATAGGGTTTTGCACCAACGCATCCAAACGCAACAGGGATGCCCTTTTATCAACTTGGGTTCTGTGTACACTTCACCTCGTGCTTTTGCTTACTCCAGGTCATTCAGATTTGGATCATTGTTTGACAAAGCGTACGTTAAGTAAATCAGAGGCAATCCAAAGATTAATTCTGTTTCAGCATACGCAACCTAGTGGAGACCGGCCTGGTGCAACATTTGACTAAAATGCATCTTCCAGATGGAGACATTTGCCCACTTAATTTGCGTAGAGTAAAAAGGCAACTAAACAACACTCACGTGGCACTGGCCTATTATATATTGGTGGGGGGTTTTCTGCTAGCTTTAATTATGTTTTGTGCAGAAATCAGTAGGAAGGTACTTAAACAAAGACAAAGTAGGGTGTTTACAAAGGAATCAAAAATAAGCCTTCCGCCAGCCCACTTTATGAATATGTTGTTATCGCCTTGCTTGGATTATTTCCCAACCGTTACTAAGAAATTTATAAACGGGAGGTATTATTGGGTTACCAGTTGCCAAGGCGAAGTACGACTAGTTCCAATTCGGGCGGCATCCTCACTCATTTTTGTGAAACGGATGCGAAGCAGTGTGTAAAACCATGGCAGGTATACGAAATGCGCTTTTTTATCCATTAGAACACTTAGGTAATTATCGGTTATTGACTGTAGATATATGTTTAAAGAAATAATTTCAGTGTGACTGTCTTGAACATCTTATTGATATTAAACAATTTTAGATTGAGTGCTTTTTCATCCTACACAGAATGGTTTACAGTCTCTTTGGATTAGTATGGCTGGCGACACCATTTACAAATCATAAACTATGCAAGGTATCCCAACGAAAATTTGTACCTCTCTAAAAATTGGCAAAATCCAAGAACCGACCGAGGTTTGTGTCAAGGGAGGCCAATTTTTATGCAAAAATAATTTTTGCAATTTGAGCCCTAAAGTTTGCAACGCCCCATACATTTTTAAATATGACGAGGAGTCACATTGCCCACAGCCCCACAAGGGGTTTCATTACTTGATTGATTGATTCACCTAGCCTAGCTGGTGCCTGAAAAGGAGAAATCACCACTTCCGCTTTCTCGTGTGATAGCTCTAAAGTATGTCCATTGTCTAAGTGTGCTCATCGGTTTCTACCCATGAAGGAATCTTCAAAAATGTGATCAGGCGACCTATTTGGGACGCGTCGTTGGGTTTCTTTACAGCGGGTGTTAAGGTCAGTGCCTAAGTTTCAGATGAAATCGATAATTCGATAATCATTCCGGAAAGTACAGAAGATGTGAGTAGGTAGTCTCTTAGTTGTAAGAACTAATAGCAGTTTCACAGATACAACCAGAGCTGGGCAGTATTCGATTTTGTACCTACATACTTTTTAGTATTCAAGACTTTGTAATTAAATACTTTTATGGAAGCAGTATTTGTATTTGTAACTCAAATACTTTCGCAAATATTTAGTATTTGGATACTTCGTCAAGTATTCGAATACTTCGCAAGGTATTTGAATACTTTGAGAAGTATTCGAATACTGCGCATTGTATTTGAATACTTAACCTTCCTTTTTTACCAAAAATCGACTACTCCAAAATTTCTCGGGAAAACACTTATTAATTTTGGTGCGTAGAATCCAAAACGATTCGTACTTTTTCGATTAAGACCTCTCAATAAAAAGTTATGAACAAAAAACCAATTTCGAAAAAAAATTCAAAGGGCTGTAACTTTTGATCTAGTAGCCCGATCTTCAAACTGTTTGAAATTGTAGATTCGACGGGTCAAATTCTATAAGAAAATTTTTTTCCAGGTCGATCTGAGACAATTTTTTTTTAGGGCCTCAAAAAAAGGCAGTGTACAACCTTCCTTTTTTACCAAAAAACGACTGCGCCAAAATTTCTCGGGAAAACACTTTTTCTTATTAATTTTGGTGCGTAGAATCCAAAACAATTCGTACTTTTTCGATCAGACTTCTCAATCAAAAGTTATAGACTAGAAACCAATTTCGAAAGAAAATTCAAAGGCTGTAACTTTTGAACTAGTAGCCCAATCTTGGAACTGTTTGAAATTATGGATTCTACAGGCCACATTCTATAAGAAAATTTTTTTCCGGGTCGATCTGAGACAATTTTTTTTCGGGCCTCAAAAAAAGGCAGTGTATAACCTTCCTTTTTTACCAAAAATCGACTACACCAAAATTTCTCGGGAAAACACTTTTTCTTATTAATTTTGGTGCGTAGAATCCAAAACAATTCGTACTTTTTCGATCAGACTTCTCAATCAAAAGTTATAGACTAGAAACCAATTTCGAAAGAAAATTCAAAGGGCTGTAACTTTTGAACTAGTAGCCCAATCTTGGAACTGTTTGAAATTGATGGATTCTACAGGCCACATTCTATNCTCTGCTTTTAAAGTAATTAAAGAAACACTCAGTACCTATATCAACTCTTACTCTCGCTCTTACTTATCCTATTTTATTTAACTAGTTGGTTTAAGCGTAGCCTACCGATAGAACTAGCCGTGACACTCATCCCCACTATTGCGTTGACGTCACAACTGACGGCGGCCGTCATATCGACTTTTAATGTAATTAATTCCAAGTAGTTTAATGTTGTACAGTTAAATTAACTATATTCGAACAGAATAAGTAAGAAAATGCCAAATACGTGCTGCGTCCCTGGTTGCAAAAGCAATTATAGTTCAAGAGACAAGGTTCCTTACGGTTTTTCGTTTTCCGAAAAATGAAGACGATCAAAAAAGTGGTTAAGATGTATTCACCGGGACAATTTTGAAATTACTAGTTACCCCAGGGTTTGTATAAAGCATTTCTCCGACATTTTCATTATTCGGGTAGACAAGATGACTAGATAAGACGATACAGTATTAACAGTTCCACGAGACCAGATTAAACTTGCCGAAGACACGTATCCCACCATTTTTGAAAATCAGCCATCATATATGAAAAGGATGTAAATGATGAGTTACGAGAAAATATAGACCTTTGCAACTATAAATGACCGAAAATCTGTAGTCTCTAGGTGGTCCAGGGGCCGAGATCTCGATGGAACAGACAGATAGGCAGACGACGGAATAACGAGCACATAAGCGTTACCTCAACTTCGTTGTGTTACGCTAAAAAAGGCAGATGTGTGTATTAGAATGTTTAAATTTTATTTGTTTTCAGCTCGGTTTTCAGTGAGTATTTGTTGTTTATGTACGTATTTAATAAAATTTTTGCATAATAACACGTGTCTATAATTAGGAAACAACATATACCAATCCTGCGGCTCAAAATAAGTAATTACTTAATGTTTTCGCGTTAAATGAGTACGCACGCGAATCAAATTGCATTTAAACACATAGTATCGCGTTGCAGTGGCCCATCTCCAGTTGTGACGTCACTAAATCAATGTCACGGCTAGATCTATCGGTAGGCTACGATTCAAATGCCTTTGATTTGTGTAAAGTATTTACTATTTAGTATTCAAATACTTTTTGAAAGTATTCTGCCCAGCTCTTTATACAACCTCGCGTGTTCAGGAGTAGCGTCCTCCAAACTGCTGAGACGCGACCCAGCACACGTAAGGCAACAGCAGGGACTGACGCGCCATAAAAAGTATCCGCCGTGCAGCTCTAACATAGTATCTATAATCTTTGTTTTTTCATTAAATTAATAAAGGTATAATCTTCTTCTAGTACTTAGGTATATGAAACTCTCGTGTCACGGTTTGTGGTCGCGCACCTCCGAAACCGCTCGTCGGATTTTTATGACATTTTTTGTATATTTGTTAGGTACTTGATGGTAGGTATATGATAATAGGTCATTTCAAACCGCTGCGGGATTCTAATTACATAGCCCGCCGGATGAGGCGGCGCAGCCACCAAAACCGAGCGTATGTCCCATCCAAGAAAACGAGTGTTCCCAAAGGTGATACGAAGTTGATGGCGTCTACCCTGACGGGGGTCTGCTAGGTACCTTAGTTATTATAAATTTCAAAAATAAATGTAAATGACACCGTGTTACAAGTTACAAGTCACGATCGAATCTGTTGGTCAGTACAGAGAGTGCACACGCAGAAAAAGGTCAAAGACAGAAATTTTATAACCACAGAAACAACAATCACTTTATACGAGGCAGTGGTGACAATAACCACGAAAAGTTTCGATAGCCGCCATGTTGCATCGAAAATTCCAATTAGTAATCATCAAATACAAATACAATTATAGTGCAGGCAGACATGTAGCACTCGATGCAACATGGCCGGCGATCCCAACAACTAATCAAAAATTAGACACTCTACTGTCGCCACTGTCTCGTATTGTGACTGTAACAGAAACGAAAGAAAAAAGCTGATTGGTTTAACGAATTAGTAGATTTTGCTATGGTTACAATAATGCCTGTCACAATTGTGTCCAGCAAGATATAAATTCATCAAGTTGGTTTCCAGTTACCTAATTTCTACCAATCAGGTGTATTTGGCCAAAATGGCGAATCTCCCAACTACCAATAGAAAATAAAATAACACCACCGTGTGACCACACTGTCTTTATAAAGTCACTGTAACAGAAACTACAGTGACTCTGTACAAGATACTTAGTGGTGACAATTGGCGGTATAACTATATATTATGTGACAAATTTCAATATATTATCTTCAATTATTACTATATTCCAGTGGCTATGTTTAAATCTGCCACAACATGGCTGGTGGGCATAGTTTACGCTCAATTGTCGCCATACTGTCTTGTTATGTCATCTCGCAAAACACTCGTAATTTATATGTAGGTACTTTCGTGTTTCTGCATCATTTCCCCATAATAATGCGCATTCCACAATGAAATTATTAGCAAATTAATGTTTTGTGTTATTCAAAGTCCCATCAATTAGCCATTTAAATTTATTTTAATTTGTGTTTAACTTATTTCCTCTTTAAGCACAGCGATTAACTACAGTTAATCTGTGATGGCCTTAGCTTCTACAACATCGGAGAAAATGTTGGGTACGACTATTTAACAGAGAAATAAAATTTTGTGGTGTTTTAATAAGTTTCTAACTCCCTTTGTTTTCCATTTTCATACCCCGCCTTGACCACGTTGCAAAAGTTTCTCGAAAGCACTCTAGAAAGTGCCTAAGGGTTCCTTGGAAAGCACTTATTGGCGATCGAGAACTTTTTAGGCAACTTCCCAAAGCGTTACCTTCCAAAAATGGCTTAGAAATCTTTTGATACGGTTCGGAAAATCCCAGGAGAGGATATAGCGCACCAGACTTTTAGTTTGTACAATGGCACCAAAATCACAAGGCATAATTTTTATGAATTAAGTAGGTACATGTACGTTGAGTTTCGAGCTGAACTTAAAAAATCTTAAAAACTTGCTAATCAATTATTTATGAGTTCATGTCTATTGTAGAAAATGAAAAGGCCCAAAAAGGTGAAATAAATGAGTTATTTCTGATTTTGGCTATTTACCTATAACATAATGGCTTACAGCTTGAAAACCTATTCACAATCCCAGCGTACCTACTGTAAAACCTATTACTATTATAATTGATGTGAGAGCTAAAGCCCGATGCAGCCCAGGGTCACCCAATCCCCTTAGGATTTTTGATAGGTTTCTACAAGGTTTCTAGTGTACCTAGGTTGAAATCATTGATGATCCTAGCAACTACCTTGGCATATTCTCCCCGTATTTCGTTAGGGCTTGGCTAACTTATTGCCCTTACCGAAGAGGTTAATGTCTGTGTCTAGCGCCAACACCACAATCATCACGTAGGACATGCGCTCTTTTCGACTGCTTGCCCGCAGAGCCCGCATGTATAGCATCCTCGGCGCCGGCCATACTCATCGCTTTTAGCTGATATTTTAGTGGAGGAGATTTTCTGCAGTCAAGCCTGGATAGGTAAGTAGCATGATACTATAATAATCATAATAATCAGATATGCTCAACTGGCGAACGAATTTAGAACTTGTTTGCGCATTACGTCATCGGGTGACAAATTTAAATTTTGTTGTCGCTTGTCGCCAATGAATATTAAGAGAGATTTACACAGTAACATTTTTATGAACATTTCCGCGGTTGTAAAGTGCATAACAAATATGGCACAGGAAATGAATTGAATAGGATGTTTAGTTTTTCACCGAGTTCGCACTATGAATGAGTCGATTTCGGGAAGGTCTCTTATCAAAAGTTGATCAGGGATAAAAATGTTTCATCGTTCGTTTTAGTGCACACTTTAGAGGTAGCTTTTATGACTAATTTCTCCAAGATGACCATTCCAAGTGAGAAGTGTAAGTTATTGAGCGATGAGACTTGGCAAAGAATAATAACAAATTATCATAAATTATACTTTATTACAATTCAAATTAAATTATCCTTAACGAAGACCATAAAATGCATACACGAGGAGGTCATAACTTAGCCTTTAATATCGAGGGTTGTAAAATACGTACATTTTAGTTGCTTATGTAATCTAGAGGGGCCAGACTAGTAACAACATTATTTAACAATTTTTACAAACTTTCTTTTCCTCGTATTTGACTGTTCTTTAATATAACGATTTAATTTTCGAATTCTAAAATACAATTTACACCTAAAAAACAGTTTTTTGGCATCAAGACTAACATCTACATTTTCAGAATGTTCTATTAAGTTTTTTATATAATTAATTTGAATTTTTAAAGAATTTCCATTTATTGCATCAAAAATCGCATTTAGCTGCCTACAATTTTCAAGAAAGTTATTTGTGGGTTTCATTAAACCGCCTTCAGACACGTGGTTAAGCCACGAAGATGAACAATCGCTGGAATCTGGAATGAATCCCAGAGTCTCCTTTTTTCTTAATTTGAAAACTACATATCCCGCTAAGTTTTCTAATCCGTCACATTGCAGTTGAGTCAGCTCATCTACTGAAGAAATTTCATCTGTTGTACCTTCGTCGTACCTATCTACATTTACTTTTAATGTACTTAACATTTGCCCAGTAACTGTTTTTACATTATCTATATCGTCACAAATATTTTTTAATGTATGTAGGTTCTCAATTATAATATTTGGTGCATCTACTGCCTGTTCTACATTTGAAGAGTTAGAAATGATTTCATCATTTCGTCCTAAAACGTAATTCCTTAATCGATATTTAAATTGTAAAGCAGTGGGATGGTCGTAGAGACCACCAATTGATCTAACTATTGAAAAAAAACCTTCTAACGGATCTTGGTTTAAGCGGTAAGTTAATAAATATTTTGCATTGAAATCTGTCTTAAGATCATTAAGCAATAATTTTAATGACGTATTCCCTATTATAATACCTTTTTGAAAAGGCAATAATGCTTTAGAATCAATTTTTCTTAAGCTAAGCATTGTATTCGACATGTCATCTATAATTTTGTTTTGATCATACAAGGACAAACCATAAGCCTTCATTCTATTTCGAGAATCACATTCGGGAACTTTTGAATTAAACACATCAAACCAATCATTTGTAATTTTGAGTAAGTGTGAGCATTCTAAAAAGCTATCACTTCGACTTAAACCTAAAGAACCTAATCTTTCAACGGCTTTTGCTATGGTGTGTGAAAACAATTTCGTTGCTAATTTTACCTTTTGCCGTTGTGGACCTTTGACTGTTAAAAAACTCTCATCGATTTTATGAGAAATGCGTAAGTCTAAATTTTTGTTGTTTTCCAAAAGTTCTACAATAGGTTTTGTGTTAACAATTTTGCCATTCAACAGGAAACCTGTATCAATGAAATGATTCCTTAAAAGTTTTATCATATGAGGCGCGTCCGCAAATACATAAATATTTTTTTTCGTTGCTGGATTTTCAAACCACGTCTTATTTTCTGAAATATTTAGCGATGTCCAAAGACCCCTGTTGCTACCTCCTAGATCTGAGTTTATCGCATACACTGGATAACCAATGTGCTCAAGATTTTTAATAATTTCGAATAGTAGTTCTTTAGTTATCTTGCAGTCGAAATCATAAAATATCGGTTGCTTCCAGTTTCCAAATAGACCTTGAGCCATAATTACTTGAACATATTTTGATGGGCTTAATGTTGTATCACTTTTTCTTTCGTACTCGAAACCAGCTTGAATTTTCATTTCATCAAACAGCACAACGCAAGCTTTGTCCATTTTGGATAGAGAATTATTTTCCATTAGCCTTAGTATTATAGTTAAGATACCTAAAAGAGATTATTTCAATGTTTAGAATATTTAGTTATAAAACCATGTACTAAACTTTACAATTGCTATAAAATACCTGGCTTGACGTCAATTTTCTCTGCCCACCGCCTTAATGTAGAAAGCCCTGGGAGTGGATAACCTCTTTTTCTCAATAAACGATAAGAGCGTGGTCCTGCTGAGAATAAGGATATTGAAGAAGCAATGTCTTCTACTCTCCATAATATGCGACTACTTGTGGATTTTAGTTTTCGTAGTTGACCATTCGTAAAAATTTTTTCCACTAATTGCAATTCTGCGGTTTTCTTTGCAAGCATACGTCTATCAGTTTCCGATTCGCGTTCAGCTTTAATTAGTTTTGCATTGACCATTTCCAATTCTTTGTTTTGATTTAGAAAATTGTTGTCCATTAATTGTAATTCTGCAGTTTTTTGGGCAAGCCTACTCTTTAATGCTTCAGATTCTTCTTCAACTTTTGTTAGTTTCTTCTTAATCAGCTCTAATTCTACGTTTTGTTTTAAAATGGCACTTTTAAATGTAATACAATCTTTGCAAGAATGTTGGGAACTAAAAATATATACGAGAAATTTTATAAGTAGGGATATATTAGAGCAAGAATTTCATTACCTTTCTTCCATTGTAGAAATCTTACTTTCTAAAGCTATTTGATCTTGAGACGAGTCTTGAGACCGTTCATCCTGATACTTGCATGTATATCCAAGCTTTCATCTTCACTTTCATTTAATTTTGGTAAATTTACAGAAGGAATGGCATCATTTTTTAAACACCATAAATGCCGTGGGTAATTTTGTAGCTTTTCTTTTAAACGATAATCACTTTCCACAAAATGTTCAGAACAAATTCTAGAATTTTCGACTTTAAATTTACGTTTTTTGTTGCAAACACGCACCCATTCATCACAAATATGTGTCAGTCTAGGAAAACGAAAATACCGACAATTTAAATTAAAAGTATAGCTGTTTCTGTTGGAATTATTTGTACAACTCATCACCGCACAATACACCATGTCGCTTACTTTCAAATAGAACGACACGCAAATCGCTACTGTCAAGCTGTCATTATGGCATGATACTATTATCATGTTACCAGTAATTCGTTTGTCACCCAGTGACGTCATTATAGATGCGCTCGCGTGCGCATGAGCATATCTGATTATTATTATCATGGGTAAGTAGCTGTTGTTGTATAAAGTAGCATGATTTTTAATTGTTAGCTGCAGCTTTATACTGCAGATGCACTTTCGTAAGACTATAGTTCAGAACTACCCTTGACCGTCTTTGTTGCATTTCTTTCCCCACACCCATGCAGGTTTCTGAGGAGATCGCAAAAGATGATGGAATTTTTACCCAGTGGTTCATCAGAGATGCGACAGTTGATACCGCTAACCCATATCGCCGTTTTTCCATCTTTTTGTTTTGAACCATCCGTATACGGCTGCATAGAGCATCTCTTGAAAGGAGGTTACATTCGTTCACATTTTTTCTTTTCCGTTTTGAGATGTGCAAGGATTCATAAATAAGTAAATTCCCCGGTTTGAATTTTTTGTTCCTTTGAAATGCTAGAGCGCTCCCCGCTTGCTTGGTTCTTCACATTTATGTGGACATGCTTCAGGTCATGTGCTTATAGCTCCTGCTAGCACTAGACTAGCCGCATACTGACTTACAGTTTGATGTCCTACCTACAATCCCAGCGCATTAAAGGAACCTTTTACCAAAATCTCAGATGAATGACTTTCTAGCGAAAAGTAGTGTTACGAACTGACAAACGGCAGTCTTCACAATTTGAACAAATTGTATGATGTGCTGCCTACATTAAAGGTGCTATATGTTAATTTATAGTGCGGCCTTAATTTTATGTAAGTATTATTAAAATTCAAAATAATAATATGCTATACGCAACCTGAATGTCTATTCTCCATTGCTTGCAAAATAATGGGGATCGTTGGAAGTTGAGATCAGGTTGGATATCTGATTCTCAGAAATTGGTCTTCGTGATGTAGGTATTCAGTTAACTAGGGATGGTACCACGGGGATGCCTACCGGTTGGTTTGTGTAGACTCTACTCTACACTGTAGAGCATATCTGCTAAACTAAAGATTTTATAACTTTACTCTTGGTTTAAGCTAAGGTGACTGTCAGTTTACTTAAACGTTGTCTCAATCAAGTAGAGAGCCTCGCTAAGTAATGATAGTAATGCATTTACAATTTTCCAACAAATCATGGAACAGCAACTTCAGGGAGATAAAGAAGAAGAAATGATACCACAAAGCTAAACAAAACAATTAAATTTATTTTCATGTATGAACACAACCGACACGTTCTCCTATACCTACTTTTAGTTACGATTGTTTAATTAAATTACATTCTAGACGTTGTATATTCAACTGGAAATTTGAAGGAATGTGACCCATGTGAAAATATGTTCGGCAACAATCCAGCATTAGGAATTATATTCCACGATAAGGTTAATGTGACATTTTTGTTCCCCCTAAAACAGTGCCATTTATAAATAATGTAAACAGGACATATTGCATACATACTTTAAACCGTTACCATCATCCCAAAAGTAATACTTAGTGTTCATATTTTTGAAGTCGAGCACAGCATTTTCTCCACGCAAAATAATCTTATCCCACAAGACAACCTAAACAAGCGTAAGTTTACTAGCAAAAATGATAACCGGCTAGTACCTGGTTTAGTTGATTGCTAGGAGTTTCATATTCCGCTGTTAAATATAAGAACAGCTGCTTTACATTCCAATTGAATAAGTGCGAAAGGTCAGTTTGTAAGTCAAACGTGAGGAAACCTAAATCGTTCTTCTCACGCGAGGCACTATAATCGGGGACGTTTTTTCTAAAACATTGTCAATTTGATTATCTTTTCAAACTTATGTGAAGTACTTACACCACCACCTTAACTGTATTCATGTCAGCTTTGGTTCGATAATCTAGGAAAACTGTAGACGCAAAGCAAAGAAATGTTAAAAAGGCGAGAACGCTTAGAGCGTATGCTAATATTGCATTTCCTCTTTGTAAAACGGAATGCATTTTTGTAAATCTCACTTAATTTACAAAAATGACCAGACTACACGATTTTGGTATGTTTAAAAAGACACGTAACCTTTCTTTAAAATATGCCGTACGTCAAATGTCAGCTGTCCATCCTTAGCGTTAAGCAACGTTGCCAGAATTAATGGTAGCGCTCATACAAATTTACTTACTATACCCTTCAATATGCTGTAATGGAACTGACTCTGTGACAGTGTCAAGATCTTTTGATAGATTAGATATTTCCACTTCGGAAAAGGTATCTTAACTAGATGTAGATGCACTCCAACTTTTAAATTTACTTGTATCTAGGTACAGAGAGAAGTAAGCTGTCTAATCACAATGCCTTTGCTTATTCATTCAAAGATGGAGGGTTACATTGTGGGCAGTTCGTGATTGGTGGTTAGATTTAAAGGGGTTTCAGTTGCCTGAAGTGGTGTCTTCCCTTGGCAAATGGTAATAATAAATATTAGAAGATTTTGGAATTTGCATATGTTTCGCCGCTGGCAATTCTGTAGGTACCTATACCTATAATCAAAGCAAAAATTTTGTCGTTTACTGCGTTTTCTAGTTTATAGAACAAGAGTGCAGGATATTTATTAGTATGCTGAGCATATGTTGGCCTAAACACAGAGCCTTTAAAACCTCACTCACTTAAAAATGTCTCTATTTAAAGAATTCTGTAAGGAAAACGTTTGATGTAAATAAGAATGCAGACTCTCGATGTGTTTTTTTTAAATATTTTGGAAAAATTACACAATTTACAGAATGAAAGAAGTCAACAAAAATATGAATACGTGGGTACGAAAGTCACTGCGGTTTTTATAGAAATTTCCACAGAAGGAATATTGATTCAAACATGGACAACGGGTGCATATTTTCAAAGATTCAGAAAAGATACACCACTGATGAATGACTTGCAGAGTAGGGGCCAAGTCTGTTTGTTTCAAATTTCAAGTTACGCATTTCACAACACGCAATATTGTTCACATAAAGTGCAATATAAAATCTAAGCATTGAATATAAAGTGCTTATTCAATACTGTAAGTCACAGCCCTTGAAATATTTTTTAATTGCAACTTCTGTTGAAGTCGTGTATAAAAATCCTCTTTTTTAGGTAAGGGAAAAGAAATTGGTGAAAAAAATGTTTATTCGGTACAACCATTATAGGAATGTGTACTACATTATAATAAACAGTACTAGATTGAACATGTAAATAAAACTCTACAAAAATCAAATTGGTACGCTTGCTTAAAACAGTGAGCATTGTGTAATTGACCGCACTTATATAAATCTACAATAATTAATAAATAATACACTTAACATACAAATTAAAGCCATTGACAGATTGTTACAAATTTTATGTGTAGGAAGCTTCAGTTTGAACTATTTTATCTTCCGTAGTTGGCCCGCTCAATGCCTTACCATACGACCCAAATTTACAAGAAATTTCTAGAAGTTCCCTTAGACCCTTGAATTAAATAATGTAAAATTTGTTACACTTAAAACATATTTACCTGGTTCTCGATTTTTAATTTAGACATATCCTCACTACTTTGATTATTATGCGCTTCATCTATAAAAGCGGCATACTCCATTACCGCAGCCATCTCTTGAATTTTTTCGGCCTGCTTCGTTATAACATCATTGTAATTGTGATCTTGAAGAGCTAAAAAGTTTATCCGGGATTTATACATTTTCTCGGTCGTATGTTGCCTATATTTCGACATAATTAGTTCCAAAGCACTTTGATGTTCCTCTAAAGCCGCCCGCAGCTCCCGATTCTCCTGCTGAATTTCACGTAGATGCCTATTTTCTTTTTGAATGTTCGCGATTAACTGCGAGTGGGGTTTTTGATGGGCAACTTCATTCAATTGCTCCACTTCTTCTTGATACTGTTAAAAATTATTATTTTATGTTACAGTAGATAACAAAACGCACCTGTTTCATTGCATCGATTTTTTTGTTAATTGCATGTGTCTCATTTAAAAGAACGTCAGCAATTGAATCCCTGTCTTTTAAACGATCTCTAAGTCGTTTCGCATCAACGATTATTTGTTGAATAGTAAGTGACATTATGGTATTGTAACTGTAAATTATTGTGTTCATGAATACAAATTATTAGGTACACCTGTGCCATGAAAAATATTACTTACGAATTTAGGTTATAATAGACCATTCATTATGGAATAGCGTTCCATATTTAACGTTATTTCCCTACTATCGAAAGTTTATAATTAACGGAAGTAAATAGTTATTTGATAAGTTGCGTTTGCAAATAAGCAGGTACTGTATACGTTGCACAAAATATCGCATTTAAAATCAGCACAAAGTTGTTTATTCTTCTTTCATGTCAAGTGCTCCTTAAACAATTTGTGCCATGTTTCATACAGTACTTTCGTGGGTGGAGGCTAAACTCATACAACCAAGAATTGGACGCGTTCAGAGGCTGTAAACTTTTAGCAGTAATAAATAATTGCAGAACTTGCGATTCATTAATAATGACCGTATGCACCGACAAATTTAAGCGGAGCTTAGTTTAAGCGTTGCTTAAAACCTATAGCAACCATTGTCGCAATAATCGTTGTCATGGATTATGAGATGTGATTAAGATTCAGGAATAACTTGAGATTGTTTCATCAATCATTGCAATGGATTTTAAGTTACTTATTTTCACTAGAGAATAGGAAAAAATGGTTAAGAATTGGAGAATATTTGAAGCTTCATCAAACCACAGATACAGACATTTTCCTTAAATTAAGCGGTTCTGAAAGATTCGGAAATCCTAGATTGACAGATTGGACGTAAGGGAAACTCCTAGGACTATCTCCCAACGTACCCTGTATATGGGAAATCTATACATAACATTAAACATAACCACAATGTTTTTAAAAATTTCCCCAATACAAGATAAAGGCGTAAATTTCATTAATGCAGTAATACTAGATCTACAAACTCATTACCCCAGCTCTTTACTATGAGTTACACACAATTACGAAACGAAGTTATGCATTATTCCGCATTATGCTCCATACAAACGTTAAATTTGTTGAAACACTTGTTTGCAGACAGAGTTAATTCGATAAGAAGATTGGATAATGTATACAATGTTGGAGACCTGCTTAACGCGCTGGAAAAGAGAAACATTGTAGATTTGCAATGCTTATCCGAAATTTTAGGAGTTTTAAATCCCCCCAACTCGCGACAACAAAATTATACACAACCAGCCGCAAACAATATAGGTAAAGATTTGGGGGTTTATTTGTAACAGATATTACTTTCGATTTTGCAGATTTAAATCCTCATATCAGAAATGTAACAAGAGAAACACTAACTGCAGGCATGAACCTCAAACAATTTTATTTCACCAATTGTCTTTCTTTCAGAGCCAGATGTTAGTAGACGTAAGGAAATATATGATATAATTTGCAGTGAGATTGGTATGAAATGGAAGGATTTTGCGAGGTCTCTCAATTTCAGTGAGGCAAATGTTCAAGAAGTAGAAGAAACAGATAGATTGTTCAGTGACAGGTTACGGAAAGTATTAGCATGTTATGAAAACATGCATAATGGTGCAAATTGGAGTTGGACGCCTGTACTTGATGCGCTTAGTAAATGTAGAAGGAATGATTTGCGTAAACAAATACAAACTATGATCTAATTTTTAATTACGGCATTTATTGCAAATTATGTACCTATTACTAGAGACACTGGAACACTTGTGGTTCTGAAAGTAGCACAGTTTGAGATGACTACCAAAAACCACAAAATACTTAAAGTATAAGCAAGTAATTAGTTATTAGTAGTAGTTATATACTCCGTTAAATAATTATCGTCCTGGTAGGTAGCAAAACGTATGGGACCTTTTCATGCAGGTTTTTGTGGTTTTTTGGTGTTTGTTTCAGATTGTGCTACATAATATGTAAAATTATTTGGTTTGAGTGAAGAATTAACATGTGATAATTTAATATTAAATAAAATAGTTTCTCAAACTGGCATTATAAATTAACTTTATGCTTCCTTACTGTGTTAGTGTACCCAAATTTACGGCATCTTTTCCCCAACTGTTGGCTATTCTCATTAATGCGGTGTTTTTGTTATTAACTAACACATGCAGCTTATGAAGGCTGCGAAAAATAAATGTGCATAAATGTTGGTGTGAATCAAGGTTGGTATATTACAGGTTGCCTCGTAACTGCAATAATGGAGATCAAGTCGTCTGCTCGTGACGTCATTGGTAGCCACACAAATTTCGTTATCTTGTCATTACCGCTTATGTGACATACGCGTAAGGTTATAAATATTGAACCTCCTGTAATACCTGTGCATTCAGAACCTAGAAATATTATTAAAAGGGTCGTGGAATTCTTTGACAAACAGAAAGCTGCCAGTATGTGGGCATTTCCTTTGGAAAAGGCTATACAGAGCTGCTGCTGTGATGGCAAATCAGTAAAACTCATAACTAAATTAGGTAATGTTAATTTCAATTTCAATATTATTGATGGCACGTAGCAACATTGTTGATTGGCGGTCACAATATTTACGGAGAATGAAAGAAAATGATGCTTTAGGGACGGGTCGGCAGAAAATGAACGTGTTTAAAACTAACCGAAGCAGGAGGATCATATGGCCTCGTTGATACCGCCTATCTCATCTACAAATCGAAGACTAAGTGTAGAGACGATATAAACTACGTTAAGAGAATTGGAAGAAAAATGTGACTACGCGATTGATTGTTAGATGAAGCTGTTTATCTTTCACGGTAAACAGTGGTACATCAGACGAAGATTGACTGTATTATATAAGGATTTATAATTACTAAATTTTAAAATATAAAACTGAATATTTGTGTTTCACTAGTTAAACGATTCAAACACCATCAAAGAACTGTAAAGAATAGCTACGCATCAAATTTTCCAGCTGAATGGCTGCATGCATTTATTATTTCGTTTAAATCGTGGGATACCAGTGACGTATTCGCGCCTCGATTGCTATTGGTCGATAGTTACGAGGCAACCTATAATATACCAACCTTGGGTGTGAATGACATTTGTCGTTTTCGATTTTTACTATATGTGATACGTTTTTCTTTACTAGAAGCATCTATTGTTAAAATTTGATAGAAATATCTTCATGAATAAGAAAGTTAGTACTGCGCAAGCGCACATCTAATGTTTGCAATATGAGATATGTTTGCCTTTAACAGAAGCATCTGTGATTACAATTTCAAAAACATAACACTGGTTCTAAGCTTCAAAAGAGATGTTCTTCCTACGCCCGCAGTAAACCATCAGAGGCGGTGTCACAGCCAGTGAACGCGTGAAACACCAGGAGGGCTGCTGATCTTGACCGACCTGCAAAAAGTTGATAGTTTAATATACGTAAATACGCATATAATGTTCCGACAAAATGCACACCATCAAAACCTTCTCCTTACCGAAAGAGCATGCAATAGAATGCAGTGACATTTATTATCAGGGGTTAATAACTCCCGGGGTTAATCACCCCCTATTTTACCCCTAATTAGCAGTTAACTATAATTTGCCCGTTTCGCGCATGGTGAGCAGCTAAATAGTCCAGCTGTAAATAGGGGTAGCTCAGTAGCTGCTTAGCAGGGGTAGGCAACCCGCACTGCAAGGGTTCAGATTAAGTACAATACAATACTTTGTGTGATTTAATTACTTACCTTTGGGGCTAATTATGCAAGTTTGAAGTTAAACACAGAATAAATCAAACAAGTATACAAATCGGAGAGTTTGCGGCTGAATGGCTGAACCACTACTCATATATGGGCTTACCTGTTCCCAGCGGTCGCCCCAAATATTCTAAACGTGTTTTTACAACCATGAAGCTTAGTAGTGTCGAACAAAGATAGTCCAGTCATTAGCAATCAACATTTGTATGATGTATTGCATACCTATTCTGCGCACTAATTTATTACTCTTCGCGTGACCCTCGTATAATATAAGACTATCATTTTAATTATGAAGACTTAACTTTACTAGCCATAATCAATTATTAAATTATTGAACTGATTTTCACTTAAGTTGCATGCTGCATACCTTATTGATCTTATCTTATTGAGTATGTTACCCACTTTACTTCCTTCGCACGGATAATTAAATTACACGCGGTTGCTTGCCAGTGACACTGATTAACTCATTTAAATGAATTTACAAACACGCAACCAAACCATCAAATTGAAATACACCCCGAGCAAAATATTGTTTCTCTTCTGTAAAATCACGAACATCCCAATTTGAAAGTTTGCGCCCAAAAAGATTATCATTTTCTGATTGGTTACACAAATGTCACCGGTAGATGTCCGCAATGGGCATCCAGTGTGTTTGTAAACTGGGTTTTTCTAAAAATTTCCAAAAAATATCGAAATCGGTGAGAAAATCCCGATGAAAACGTAAAATTTTAGTGCCCGATCGAACTGTTTATGGCAATACTTCAATATTTCTTCGTTCTGTGAAAGCCTTTTTTCATTGGAAATAAGGGTTAGGTTTTTACTCTTGCGGCCGTATGCTATTTTGACAATTATGATTAGTTGTATACATTTTCAAAATAATCGTGCAACATGTAAAAAGACTGTTCCATGTAGTTTACTGTGAATTAATGTAAGTGAATTTAAGATGTATTTCTTCAAAGTAACCCCAAATTTCTTAAGAAAAGGGGTTGTTATGATAGTGTCATTTTCAAAACCCACTTGTCAGAGTTTCTTGTAACTGTTCATTGTGTTATTAATTTGAATTGTTTTTGTTTTTATTACTGATAAATAGTTTACAATGTTTGTTCTACTTTTTAATTGATTATCTTAAGATGGTGTGTGAAAAACATTGGAGAAATTTCAAACTAAACGATCTGTTTTTAGCACCCAACATTTTATAATATGAGGAATTTATATCAGAACCAAGATGTGGTTGACTGAATGTTGGAATTGAGATACGCCAACGATGCAAAGCCTGGAGGCGGCTTGTGAGGAGGGTGAAGTATGTATGCGCGAATTGGTAAGGTCCGATATCATGAGGCGTTTTTAGCATACATTTAAGAAAGCAAAGATTAGTCGTTCTTCCTTGCCTGCACCTCGCCCCCAGGAATCAGAGCAAACAGAAGCATTGACTACTAAGAAAACCTTCTGTATTCATACGAAACTTAAAGAACTTCATATTGAAGAATGTACAAAAGATTATAATCAAAGTTCTTCTGTAAGTATTCGCATTCACAGAAACCGTACGTTTGCTAACACAACCGAACTTTTTAGGGCCTGAAACGGAACTCATTATTATTAGAGAAATTGGTAGCTCAGGAAAGACTGAACACTGTAATTCTAAATCTCTATCCGGGTAATAAAGGTTATTCGTTAGCTTTTCGTTCTACGCCTCGTTCGGAGAGTCCGGAAATGGGTCTGTCAGTTTTTGACGACACTGCCAATATGCTTGAGACGAGACAGTGGCCTTACGAAGAAGACGAAATGCTTCGATGTATCGATAACGAGGAGCTACCTTCATTCTTTATAGATTTATTCGACGCAAACTTTAGTTTTCTGTTTTATAGTGGATGTATTATAGCGGAAGTTAGAGATTATAGACAGTCATATCCGCACTTTAAATGTGATATTCATCATGTTCTTCTTAAACCTACTTTACAGGTAAGTGATTGGTAACTAGCAACTGTAACTGCATTTTAAATCATTATTCGCTAATCAAATATGCGATTTATTATCAATTAGGTGATCATATCATACATCACTGTAATACAGCAATTAGCTTATTTAAATTCATTCAAATGTGTCACAATTGCTCTCGCAATTGCTATATTGATTTACATTCTCATATAACTAAATAAAATGTTTGTGTCAATAAATAACTTTTTTTAAAATAGAACACCCTGTATATTTTGACGTGTTCCGATGTCATTTGTTAACCTCTACCTTGAACGCTATTTACTTATTGTTTTTTTTCTAAGTTGCAATCTTAGTGGGTAGGTACTTTTGTGAAAAATATTGAATAACCTAAACAGTACGGGACATCTCTTATAAAAATTGAAGAGAACCCAACAGACTATCGAGTAGCGAAATAAAATAGCGGTGGCTTCATTTGAAAAAAAAATAGCTATGGCACTTACAAATTTGGAAACTTTACCATTTCCTTGTGAACACCCTGTATCACTAAACCCAACTTTCTCATTATCAAAGTGTAGCCATTATTCGTATTAAAATTTTTGCACAAAAGTATTTCCTAATTTCAAAGTTCATTATGATTTTTTAAAGTGGAACTTGCTTTTAGGCGGAATTATTTGGAAAAACCCAAAAAGTAGGGTTCAATGTAGAGATTAACATCGAAACATGTAAAATATACAGGGTGTTATATTAAAAAAAAGTTATTTATTGACACAGTAAAAATGATCACATGACCTTTTGCATTGTACGATATGGTCACTCCTGAAGCGGAAAATAGAACCCATCTGGAGGGGGGGGGGGGGCAAAATCCCATTTGGATCTCGCCTGCTCTGACGGCCATTTTTTTCCAGAATAAATACTCATGGAAGCGCACTCGGAAGCGCATTTTTTGGGCATATCGAATTTTTGGTTGGCAAATACGTTATGACTAAATGTAGTCGTAATGGGAGAAAAGAATATTCTCAGAAATTGAGAATATTCTTCCAAATTGGTGTCTGCTCTCATTTCATGAGAGAATGTGGAAAGTGGCGAGGGAAGTGGTGGTAGATGATGCAAACAGTGGCAGATTTAAATTTTTTGCGCCCCTAGGCACACCGAAAGATATGCCCCTAACATAATTTTTAAATTGTAATAAATTTTAAAATAAAAATCAAATTATAACATGAAATTTTGAAAACTAATATGAAAAGAAACTACCAATTCCAGTTTATTCATAATTTCAATTAAACATTTTTGTCATTTGTAACTTGTTAGGGGACTTATTTTAAAACTTAAAATGTTAGTTACCTAAAATAAATATATTGCAAAAAAATGCCACCCCATAAAGATGCCGCCCCTAGGCACGTGCCTAGTGTGCCTATATCTAAAACCGCCACTGGATGCAAATGACGCAAATGAAATAAATCGAATGTGATTTAGTTAGACCATAACCATACATTATACAGGGTGTTCCTAAATACTATATGATATAAATGTGAAAGGAACTTTGTTTTAGTTTATAACTAAAAGTTCATAGAAACGTAGGTCTACAAACGCTTTGTTACCCATTCTACAGGGTGTTAACATTTCAAGGACTTCCAAAGAATGCCTCTTATGTGTATTCATTGCGTAGGATTGTAAGATTTATAGTGTGTAAGAAGATTGGGAAGGCATACAGTGTGTAAAATAAATTTATCGCCCCTGTAACTTTGTTTCAGTATTGAGAAATATATAAAGGCAGTTTTAAATACTATTTTGATCATATTTGAAAAATTAACTTAACTGCGTTTGAGAATTTTAAAATTGTTCCTTTTTTATCGGACTAAATGAATTTTTGTGGGAATGTATCAATTTATAACTACCTCCTTGGTTATATTTAATTATAATTTTTTCTAACCCCATATAAATTACCGAAAACAAGGTAAAAAGGTACTGTCTCTAGAATATAAAATGCAACAAATACAGGGTGTACTATTTAAGATTCACAATCAAAGGCCATACAGGGTGTACCATTTAAGACGAACAGGCCACTTGTGGTGAAACTGAAGGAAAATACAATTTTGAACATTCAATTCGTTTTTATTTTACTCAAAGAATCCCACCATAATTTTATATTCATATCGCCCCTTCTATCAAAGTTGCTGGAGGATATAGAGATGTTTAGAGAGAATTGGAAATAGTTATCCGCCTTTAGTACACCATCGAACATACCACTTATTACACTCTGATAATCTTTTTTGTTGTAGACTATACTATCAGATATTCATTCAATAACTGAAGACAAAGTAGATTGGGGGACAGATGAGAAACAACAATTAGAAAGTCAACTACTCATAGCAAAACATCCTACCTTATGTTTAGACGCAAATCCATTAGTAGGCGAAATTCAATGTAAATTAAATCACACTCGACAATTATTAAATACACATCGATTAAGAAGATACGCTCGTAAATTTTCGCAAGTAACAGTAAATCGCAAGAGGAAATTGGACCAATTTACACACAGGCCTGGTTTGGAATTATACGATTATATAACTAGATTACGTAGTAGATCAAAGAGTAGTAGTGTACCCTTAAGTTCTGTAAATTCAAAAATTGCCAAAAAAGTTCACGACGATATCAGACCTATTCCCGTTCCGAATTTAGACGTGCCGCTATTGAATCCGCCCTCGCAGGGTGTGCTGATTAACGAATTTAAAGCGTACGAACGACCGAAAGAAACCAGCGATTGCCTCCCGCAACTAATTGAGGAATACGTACTTGAGACTGATATGCCATCGAAGGAGAAGGGAAAATCGAGAGTGTACCACATTAAGCTGTCCATTCTTCAGAGGCCCTCAAATTCGGAATACTTGGGCGAACTGTACTTAGATCGGGATCACAAGAAGGGCGAACGGAACGGAGTGGCGTGCCGATTCTCTTTAGGGACGAGGGCGCACGCGAATCGTTACATTCAGCAATTCACGGAGATCTTCACTGAAGGCGGTAGAAAATCTGTTAGGATTAAGTATGGGCTGAGCCAAGGGTATCGGGAGCGGATTGCGCTCGCACAAGCTCAGGCACAGGTTAGTGCAACAATTTGTTTATGCTGTATGAGTGGGGAAATGGGAGTGACTGATATTGTGTAGCCGCTACTTTTTTTGTCCGACACTATTTTGATACCAAACTATTCATATGAAGTTCTTTTTAGTATAAGCACACATACTAAATAAGCAGTAAAATGGTGTAGTAGCAGAACACACTCAGGCACCTATATTGTTCTGACTTTGAAATACATTCCTTCCTTTCCTTTATCTGAAGTAGTACCCAAACAGGGTAATCTTATAGTTTCAACAATAAGTACATGTAAGTATTTAAGTTAATCGGCACTCCGTACAATTGTCAGAGATTTTTATAATAAAATCCCAAGCTGCAAACTAATACTAGGGGAAGGTGTGGTAAGATGATGTACGCGGCAAGATAAGGAGTAAGACTGGATTCAGTGCAATTAGTGGCGCGAAGTCTGCTACATAAGCTATGAAGGTCAAAGTAAATTTAAATCTAGATAACATTTGTATATACTCGTTATCTTGCCCCAATATGTTCGGCATTTTGCATATTAGGTGCAGCAAGGTGGCGAGAGCGCCCACTAGTTACTTTTGTTCTCCTTTTTTTATTACAGCTATCAAAGTTTTTTGTGTTTGTATCTTAATAGGATTCAAAAGACATCCAGGCACCATTCTCAGTTCCAATTAAAGCATTCGTTTCTTTTGTATTTCTTTAATATTGTCAAGTGGCCCCACCCACTCTATTAAAGAACTTGTGTAACTTTGTGTAAGTTTCTTCCAAAGTGGTGAGATAACAGTCCAATGACATGTGGCATTCAGAGGTTGCCAGGTTACTGGTTTTTTGGCGCCAAAAATCAGAAAAACAGAAAAAAATTCTACTAACCATCACATATCAGCGTTCTTACTAATTAGCAGCATTGACAGTGACAGGGTCACTTTTAAACTGGAATCCCCTAATTCTGCTACCAACTTCCACGAAGACCAACGTCCCAATCGACTATTTGATGATTTTAGCGACATCGGCCAATGCAACGGCCGGTGGTCGCTTATAATCTGGATTTTGGCATTTTCCAAGTATCCACGAAAGTTCTCACACGTCTATATCACCGCCAATGCCTCACATTTACTATATGGTACTATAACTACGTTCTGCAGTAGTGAGTAGCCTACTCGCATTCTCAATAGGTTTTTCATTTGGTATCTCCCCCGTGGCATAGGAACTTAAATAAAAGGCGCTTGGTATTCCGCCTGCCTCATTATGGCAGCGCAAGTTAGTAGGCGTTTCACTTCTTCAAAAGCCTTTGCGTCACTGGTTTCCCACTTCCACGGAGTGATTTTTTGTGGAAAATCGCTTAGTGGTTTAGTTAGGTTTGTGTATCCAGGAATGAACTTCCGAAACCCTGATGCTGTTGGGATGAATTTAATAACTCCTTCACATGTTTTGGCGGAGGCATATCGGTCATTGCAGTCAATTTGGCTTGATCCGGTTGTATTCTCTGAGATGTAAGTAGGCGGCCTAAACAGTTAATCTTAGGGCGCACAAATATGAACTTTCCACGATTTGTTCCAAGTTTGAAAAGGCGAAGATGCAGAAAGACAGCACGGAGATCCGCTAGATGTTCCTCAATTGGTGACGTTAACATCATAATATCGTCCAGGTCCAGGCGAGTTCCTCAACTCAAACAGCATTTGCTTGAAACTAAAATTTCCGAAAGACAGTCGCAAATTCATTCAGTAATGAATTGATGCGACCACGTTTCCTAGTGTTCGGCGTCTCACCTACTGCTGTTCCAAGTGACAGGTCAGGTTTATGTACCGCGTCCACACAGATAAAATTCAAAGCTTCCTCGGCCAAGAACCTGTACCGTTTTCCTGGGTCATCTGAAAAGGACCAGTTGTTTGTCTAATCTGCACCTAACAATGTGCGACTGTTCGGGAAGAAGAGGATTGCGAGAAGGGGCGTAGATATCTTCCGTGACTGAAGTTCAATCGTTTGCGTTGATATAACTTGTATTCCCATGGGCAAGTTTGATTGTTATTTGTCTATCCTCATAGGGTTCCCCAAGGGACGTTAAAAGTTTGCACAAATGGGCGCCGGCGTTTTGGTTTTGGATCCCGTGCCAAGACTTCCACAAAACTGTCGAATTCGGATTGGTAACATAGGGCGCGCTTGTTCTGCACCAGTACGAAACAAAGAACAAGAGTTTACAGCATTAAAAGTCATAATAGATGATGAATAGGATGCTCGGCCGCTAGTATTGCTTGTGGGACAGTTGCTCCGAATATAGCTGGGATTACCACACCCAAAACAGCTGAGTTTGTGAACATTTGTCGAGGAACTTGTGGTACTACTTGACGCTTGAGTTTCCGCGGATGATTGTGACGGGCGTGCGACCAACTTCCGGCAGTCAGTTCTTGTATGGTCACAATATTCGCATTTTGCCCGAACCTTGACTGCTTTGTTGGTAGGCGTGGCTTTCCGAGTGTCAGTGGCGAAAGATTCAGGTTTGAGGAGAAAATTTTCTTCAATGGAATGATCATCACAAAATTTTTGACTTGTTCGCGTGGTAGACGTACCCTATGATTAAGAAGACTGTAAATCATGTTCAACTTATGTTGCAATTCTGAATATTTTGGTGCGCGACATAAAAGGGCACAAGCATTTGTGACTAAACGTCAGTTGGTTCATGTTCTTTAGATAAAAGTTAATGATATATTTGGTATATGGGCTTGACCGTTAAGTAGCATCAATAGACCCTTACGAGCATTGTTATTAATTCTTAAACATGTCAACACTAATCGCGTCGATAAACACAGTCTTAGATAATTTATTTATTTCAACTGTTTTGTTTAAACCCTGATCGCAAGACACTTCAATGCGCATTTTCCATTATGGCAAACTGTAAAGAACGCATAGTAGTCTGTTTGATATTTGAAAATGGTTATTCACTACATTATTGCTAGCTATGTGGTTTCATATTCACTAATTCTACTAACTGTGCCATACTTTATAGATGCAGTCGCAACATACTGTCCAAGTCAATTTACCTCAGCAACAGCTAACACATTTGGGGCAAAATTTGCAGAGTCCGCCCTGCGTTATGCCTTTAGTAAACGGTACAGTAGGATCTGGTGTAACCTTGGTTCAACAAAATCAAAACGTACAGAATTCGTCAGTTCCGATTTTGGTAAGACGTCTTTGCTGACTTAGCTTGTGTACTACTCTAATGTGATTTTTAGCAGACGCAGGTTCAAACGGGTCAGACGAAACTTACCAGTTCTGAAATTGAAATCAATGCGTTAGCCACGAAGTTAATGAATTCTGCCCAGCAATTCCAAGCAGCAGGTAGTTGTATATAGTCTGCAAATTTACCGACGACTAATACTTTCATTATAGCCAATGCCAAACAGCAACAGCAGCAGCAGCAACAACAAAAATTAGCTTCTGTTACGAACAATGCCGCCATTATAAATCTTCTTAATAGTTCACCTGCGAGCAATGTAAACAGTGATGCTAGTGCCGCCGTTGTAAATGCTATCAATAATACGACTAGTGTTTCGCTTTTACCTCATCAAATGCAAACTATTAATCAAAAATTAATAGGACGTAAAATGACATTATCTAATGTACCTAACGCGCGTGTGCTTAATAATAGTAACCTAATAACCGTAAATAATAATAATAATAGAATGACCTTGTCTGACCTAAGTTCTCACTTAACTCCAGTGACGCAAGCACATACAGTGACTTTAACTACAGCTAATACAAATTTTGTACAAACAAATTACTCAAACGTACCTATTAAAACAGTAGTGAATCAAAGAGTATTAACGCCTAATACGAATGATAATAAATCCGCGCTGTCGGCCCTTTTAGTCGGCACGCCGGCCGCCGACAGACCTGACATTGTAGGGCCGAACACGAGTTCTTTACTGTTAGAAAAATTAGCGGGTAGTTCTGCAACGACACCTGTTCCTACACCGAGTCCAACGAACTTTATTCAAAGTCCGAAAACGCAGTACACAGTGCAATCTCCAAAAAGCGTTATTTCGCCTCTATCGAGTCCTCCACCTCAAAGTACGGGAACGATAAACGTGCAAGGTTTAAATTTTACTCCGATTCAGAACATTTCCGGTTTACAAAATGTGCAACTGCAGTTACCCGGTTTCTCTCAACCCATATCTTTGCCGTTAAACGTTTCCTCCGCGGGAACGATTCAAGGACATCCTACTAGTATTATCGTTTCGTTACCCGTAACGACAGCTACCGCCACTGCCACGAGTATAACACAACAGGCCGCAACTACTTTGGTTACTTCTGTTACTAGTCCGACAGTTGTTTTGACCAATGCTGGCGCTGGCAATTTAGGTGAGTTGCTTTTGTATTCTACAATGACAAGTCTATAGTAGTATTCTAGTCAATGTAGTCTATTTAGTACAAATTCAAATTAATATGTTTTCATTAACAGCATGTAACCGGCTTTTTACGAGTACCTGTTCTGTATAGTTTTTAGGCCGATTAGATTAGATGTAGATGATTATAGTAAAATTTGAAATATTTTTATATTATATTTATTAAAGTGTATTATTTTTTGGTCTGATGAATTTGTTTCAATCAACTAATAATTTAATAAAGGGCATAGGTTGGCAGCATTTGCTAACTTATTTTTGAAGTTTAAGAAAGCGTCAGATTACCAAACATGTTCTGTTTTTGCACCTTCTAAGTGAAAGCCACAGGTCTGTACAAGCTGGATGACTTTCAGGCACACAGAATGATCTAAGATGGGTAGATTCACTACTTGCCCAAAACTCATACCTTCCTCTGTCCTTGTTGTCGTCACGTCGCTACATATATATATAATACATTCTTCAACAGCTTGGTAGATTTGTAAAACAGTAATCACATGAAAGATTGAGAACTGCTGCTAATTTGGTAGCTAATGATTATTGCATCACAGTTTCTCCCTGTATTGTGGTGATATCAAGTACCAGTCAAAACAGAATCGATACAAAAATTATATTAAAAAAACTGGCCTATTTATTACAGTAACGGACCAGTTTGATGATGTTGATGATACCTAGTGACATTAAAATATGAATCAAAACAAATAATAATAAATACGATAAACAAAAACAGAAAAAAAAATAAAACGTTTTAAACCGTTTATCATATTTATTATAATATACAAAACGTTTCCGAAATGGAGAAATACATCTTATTAACAAAACTAATACACTAGTAGATTAGGTATATTTTTATAATTAATGTACCGGGTGACCCAATAAAACTGTTCCTCGGCCATATCTTGGGAACCGTTCGTCGTATGACTTAGGGGTAAACAAAATTATTGGGTAAATCGGTTATGAAGAATCACTGGAAAATATTTTCAAGTTCTAAAAATGACCACCAGAGGGCCTAACTGCCATCTTAAATTTTAAAATTACATTTTTTTTAAATTCCGCATAATAAACTTAACAATGCTCTTTTCAACGATACCAAATTTGTTACAATCGGCCAAACGGTTAAGAAGTTAAAGCAGGTTATTGCAAATGCAATTGAACGCCCCACGCCATCTTTATTTTCGAAAATGATAGAGAAACTGGTTCTCTTTGAAAATGTGAAAAATTTGTTTGTTAGTTTATTATGCGAAATTTAAAGAAAATGCAATTTTAAAATTTAAGATGGCAGTTACGCCCTCTGTTGGTCATTTTTAGAACTTTAAAATATTTTCTAGCGATTCTTCATGACCGATTTACCCAATATTTTTTTTTACCCCTAAGTCATATGACAACACCCGAACGGTTCTCGAGATATGGCCGAGGAACAGTTTTATTGGTCACCCGGTACAACAAAAAACTGGAAACTTCTCCCCTTGTTTATTATTTATTTATAGAAATGTTCAGTCTACTTGCCACTTACATACTTGCATATTTTGGTTAATAGCCAAAATATAAATATTTAGAAATGTTATATTAAAAGGTGGGTGGGTGGGTTGCAGAATGTGACTTTATTATCACTTGTTTGTTATTAGTCCAGTATTATACGGTGATACAGTATAATGTTTTCTGATTCGCACAATGATTGGGTTTTGGGTTCTACTTACCTTCTACTTCAATTATCCTATACCGGGAATTGCTTTTACCCTGGAGCTGGCTGCCCTGCCTGCTCTGGGTTAAAAAATATTCCATTGCAAATAAGTCACAGAATGGATAGATTGACTATTTCCAAGCAACTTTTGTTCTACCAAGTTTTTTCTGAAAGTCAATATTTTTCAATCTATTTGCGCGAAAATGTAAATTTTTCAACTACAAAACCCGTTTACAGGCGGTTTGTTCAACAGCTATGAGTTTATACAGTGTGGCCCTTTGAAAACCTTACAATGACTACAGTACAACCTCGATAGTCCGAATACACGCTAGTCCGAAATCGCGATAGTCCGAAATAATTTCGTTCCTCGTAACAACGATGACACCCGTGAAGACGTTGAAAAGAATAATTTTTATTTCTTAATGCTTGTGTCCAAATTTATTATTTTCACTAGTTTTGTGATAATCCGAAAATTTGATAATCCGAAAAGTCGGTGGTCTGAATCTTTTCGGATTAACGAGGTTGTACTGTATATTTTTTATTAATGAGACATACAAAAATTCAGTTTCTTTCAAAACCAGGGGGAATTAAATGACACAATCCGTAGTGACGTAAATATCTTAAAAATACCACTCTTGTGATACCTCACTTATTAAACATGCTTTTCACTGGTCATAAAAAAAGTGAGTGAACTTAAAACTAACCTCAAATGTTAAGGTAAGTTTTGGAAAACGTACAATGCCCATAATTTTTTTCACAAATAGAAATATTAATTCGTATTAATTCAATGAAAAATATGTGGTTGTTGTAAAAGCTAGCGAGAATCCCAATCACGTATTTTTCAATAATTTCAATTGTTTGACATTAACAGCTAATGACACTTCGGCAGTTTAGTTGGCATCAGAAACTACCAACTTGCAACATTCGCCACTCGTTTTATGCTTCGGCGTAATACTGACTCGTGTTTTAACCAATCACAGTGAAGGTCAAATCTCCCCTATGCTTTCTACCGCTACCTTCTTAAAATGAATAGAGCATACAAGCTATTTTTAAAAATAAACAAAGAACCAGATGACCTGATTCAGTAGAAGTTTTTGTATAATAGTTAAAAACCAATCCAACCCTTAGGGTTGGGCGTTTTGAAAAATATATGCCAAAAGAGTTAATGTACTCAATTCTTGGATACTTATGAACTATCCTCTAAGGTCCACTTCAACAAGCAATTTTGGGACCACTACCTTTTCATAGGTTTTATGATAGCCATTACTCACATTAGAAAGTGATGCCGGTTTTGAACATCTACCCATTTTTGGCGGTTTCCCAAGTCGAACCAGAACCATTTACCTAGAAGTATTAGGTCTTTTTACTAAATTTCATGTAAATGTTTTAATTTCCTTTATGACTTATAAAAAGTCTATTAATTTATATTCTGCTTACAGCTCAGCTGGTGACTTCCAGTGTGAAGGGTTTAAGTCAACAGAGTTTAAGAGCGGCGGGACCGGCAGGCGTGACATTATCTCAGGGAGGACAATTTCAACTACTGACACCCGTACAAAGGCCTAGAATGCAACAAAGTGGCATACAACAAAGCATAGCGCGAGGTGTGCAACGAACGCCAATAACAATCAAGATGGCTATTCCTAACGCAAGTCAGTTAAATGAGCTACAATTTCATTTTAACTCTAAATGAAAAATATTAAAGTCATTTTGATACCAGAAGATAAAAATCTGATTTCAAAATTTAGTCAATTGTAAAATATATTTATTTTTAGTTCATTTTTCAATGCACGATATTCATCTATTTTTAATTAAAAAAAAAACATTTTATTTTACCTTTACAAAGAAGACTGAAAATAAATATTCTTAGCTGCAGCTCAAGTAACGCTGCCACCTAATTCATCTATGAGTTCGTTATCAAATCAGCAACTTCAGTTCACGCTTCAAAAACAAGCGCAACTTCAACAGTACCAACAGCTTTGCCTGAATCAACAGCAAAAGAACATTACTCAAAATATTACTGCCAAAGTACGTCGAAGATCCAATGCATCAGATCCTCAGCCTTAACGTCGGTTACAATTCTTAATATAATTTATTTTTTTATGTTAATACCAAACCGAGTACTTTTTATACAACTGCCCAATAAGTTAGTGAATCCGTATTGTAAAATCTAATTATTCTATCTTGCATGGGATATCTTGATCTCAGATACTGTATTGTCTTGCACAGTTGTTCCTAGAAAGCAATATTGAAACGCTTATGTAGCTGCACGATTTTATTTAAAAACAAATTATATGTTTTGCAATAAACTACAGTGAAAAAATTACTCGGGCATTCATGGCACTGTTTTAAGTGACACTAACCTCTGTAACTGTCGTTTTGGAAGAATAATTTGTAGAATATTAAATTAATAGTGCCAAAAATTGTTAGATTTTAATTATGCTTTACCTCAAAATTACTGTGACTTGTAATACTTTCATTTCATGTATTTATATTGCTGCCCTGGTGAAATGTTTCCAATACATCATTGTCATACAGGTGGAGGAGTGAGACCTGCAACTATTTGTATATATGGACAGTCAATTTATTAATAGATACAATGTAATTTTTACATTGTGCTAAAGATAAAACGTGGGATTAACAGATGAAGATCGACTTTCTACTGTCTTATAACCATCTCGTTTTACAATAGACAGAGAAGCTTTCGCCCAAAATTTGGTTGATAGGTGAATGTGATTTGTTATCAAATTTCTTGTACTTATGAAAATATGAATAGGTTGCAGGTTATTCACTTTTCCAGTGACAAACACAATTAAGCAAATACTAATTTAAATTAGTATTACCTCTACCTCGCATCGTCCTTTTTTCTAATATTCTGGAAACCTATAGTTCTTCCCGTAAATTCATTATCATGACTTTCTAGTCAACACTTATGCTGTACAGGTACACCTAGACAATAAAACTTCATTTTTTTGCAAGTAGAGACAACAGTGAATTATTTGTAAAGAAAGTCGGTGATAATGGGTAATCTGCATACGCCTCATAATTTTTACCGATTGTTTATTGTATAAAATAAAACAGTAATTTGAAAGTGTGGTTCGTAACAATTACATTACAAGTTGTGCAAATGACAAACAGTAGTATCGTTTAAGTTGTGTTTTTTTATTTAGTCATATTGTATATATTTAGTGGTGGTTTTAATTATTTTAACTTATTCTTGTTTTATGTTTGTAAAGACATCACTAAGTGCATTAGTTATATACGTAGTAGAATTGCAAGTAATATACAGTTAATACAATCTTAAAATTCAATATGTGGGCAAACCACTCTAAAAATACCGCGAATGCTTTCTCATTTCCTATTTGATTTTTCCTGCAAATCTCGCTTGTGTTATTTGCAAATTGTGGTTGTGTAAGATTAAATGTGACGACTGAATGCAAGTTAGCTATAAAGTTTATCTGGTCTAAAACAACATTTAAGAGTATATGTTATTGTACATACAGTATTTAAAATAGTAATAAATTTTAAGATTTTTTTTTATTCCATACTACTCTACCATTTTTTACTAACTGTAACATAAATGTTCTGGGATGGTGATCTGTCCGTAATAAGAATTATAGACGATACTTGTATATTATCTGTATAGGTATTTTAACTTCAGCATTTCCTTAATTTTTGTAAAATAAGGTACGTTGTAATTTGTAATAATGTATATTGAATCCGTATACGTTATACCATTTACATATGTATGTAATATACATGTTTTAATAATTATTTGGCAATACTATAAATTATAATTGGCATATGACAAAGATCTTAATTGAAAGAACCAAGTTTATATTTTTACTTAGTGGGCAACCGTGTTACTAAGATTGATTTAAATTATTACGTGTTATCTGTATATTGCGCATAAAGTTTTTTAAATTATTTTACTCTGTATGGTACGTTTTGTATAAGTTGATATTATGTAGTAAATATTTTCATAACGGTACAATGTCGGCGACATGTTACCTAAGCCATTCGAAGTAAGGTTGTAGTAAAGAAGGAAATGAAACGCATTATATGTGCAAAATGTAAGTGAAAAACTTAGTGTATCAAGTGATACCTGTTACAAAGTATTTGAAATATAGAAGTTGATTTATAATCGTGGCAGTTTCAATGAACAGAAAAGGTGGACATTCAACAGTTTTTATTATCATCGTTACATTCTGAAACGGCTGTATTAATAAGTGTAATCAACAAATCAGCATGGTTTACAGTTTCATTTATACATTCGTATAATTTTTCTTCACTTAGTGGGCTGCCACCTGGTTTATGAATTGAACACAGTTCTTTATCTTTCACCACGACTGTTAGTAGACCGGAACTGATTTCCTCTTCTTCTGTAGTGGGATCCGTTATAATTTTACTGCAACAAAAGATTTCCTGATCATATCCATTTCAGTTATTGAAACATTTTGCTACCCACGATTTCATTGGCGTTTTACCGATGATACGATCGATGGTGATACAGAAATACCAGCTCAACATATTCACTGAAATTGAGATTTGAAATTTTGTGTGGCTATACTTTATCCAATCGATGTTCCACTCAACGGGTTTTTGTTGAAAAAAATGATTGAATATTACTACAAGATCCCACATAAGGTCAAGCTCTGTTTACAGAGTGAAATACATTTTTTAGCAATCTTAATATGTAAACAAACACATTGCAAATGGTTGCCTAAAAAAATTAAGAGAATAAGAGCTAGCTTATTTTTGTACCTACTATGTGATCAAAAGTCAGTTACTGTCGAGTCACCTTTGGAATATTTGTTTACATGGGAAATTGTACTTGACTTGATTATACTTATTCAACATATTACAATCGGAAAATTCTTTTTTTTCTTACCCCCAGTTTGAAATATGCTGCTCGCCCAGACGCCCACAATCAGTCTCAACACTACAGATGGGATTAAAGTAAGGATTTTTTTACAAAAGCACAAGGACACAATAACAAATGACTTACTCTTCAAACATTGCATATGTAGTCGATACTGGTGTGTTATAAATGTTTAAACATTTTTTTACACTTGCATCAATGGTTTTTTTATCGATAGCAGCATCATACTGGACAACGGGCAATCTGACTAAAAAAATGTCTCATCACACACGAAATAAATGCACATCAAAATGTTTACCAGTTTTAAGTGCCGTTAAAAGTACTAATAAACAGGCATCAATTATACAGCCATCATGGTCTAAACATATAATGTCGGCATACAAACACCACACTAATTTTTCTTTAACTATGCATAAGTCTTTCAAGTTTATGCATCCCGAATTCAAAATTAAATCCGCCACGAAACGTGTGGTAATCTGCGCCAAATCGCTCGGTGGACCTGGTCGAAATTTGGATGAGCACAGTGGTGGCAACTCGACGTTACAGATTAAAAATCCTTCATTCGGTTTTTCCGGTTTCGGTGGACACAGCTCCTAAAAATCACTGCATTAGGGCAAAGATAACCTCTCCATCACACCAGAGAGGAAGAGTTTTCTTAGATCAAAAATCTCACAATATGCCAAATGATTTTGTATTACAAAAGTACAAAAATAATAGAAAAATAAAAGTGTAGTGTGTACAAGTATTTTGTGATAAATGGATTTAGTCACGCTAAGCTCGAGTCTAAGATTATACTGGATTAGATAGACGCATGTAATTTCACTTATGCAGAGGGTATGTTCGTACCACAATAGTACTCCCAACAGGGTCTCCGCAATAAAATTGGTATCCCCTTCAGTTTCCAAAAAATTAACAAAAAATGATTCTCATATTCAAATCTTACATGATCTTACATTCTTTTCTCAGGTCGGATGATAATGCCTTTAAAAAATATCACTGGCACATCATTTTAAAGCTTATTCAATTAATCTAAACTAACTGGATCAAAGTTTACCTTTCGTTTTAGAAATAAATATTGATCTGTAAAATTCAAAACAACTAAAATTTTTAAGATTGGATGACTAGATAAAAAATTATGGGAACAAAACCGATTTCCAAAAGACATGGAAAAGACATTTATCCTTTACACTGGTAAACTCGAAGAGATTTGTACTTATTTCATAGATGACGACATGCTCACCACAGCTATAAATTACACAAACATTACAATATCAAAAATGGCCGCAACGATGGCCATAAAATACAAAAATAAATTAAGATATTATTCTCAACCCATTTAACAGTGTTGAAATGAAAGCATTTATTAGACTTGATGAGCAATATTATTCCAAATCCTGGTAAACTTAAAATGAATTAACTGGATCTCCAGCTCCTGCCTGCTTTACAATCACAGTGAGATTTTTCACCAATGGCCTAGTAGACCACTCTGTGGATACGCAAAAGAAGCATGACTTCCATAGTTACAGGTTAAAAATGTAAATCTTCCCAGTTGTTTTTTATTTATTTCATCTCCCTGACAGTATTATTATAGATTCGTCAGACGCCTGTCTAGATTTTTGCCATCTTACAGTACTATCTAAACAAGAAATAATTCTGGTAACTACGTTCACTATCTAGTACAGTACAATCTTTGCTTAAGACTCGCAAAACCATTTAAAATGTAACTCTACCACCGTACAACCTGTAACTTTTCAGGGCTTGTGTATCCAAGTGTAAATAAATTAATAGTGATTACCGCTTTAATGCCACAGATGACCGTAGTTTTCCCAATTCGTACTAAAGCAGACCCGTCTGCTGTCGCTATTGAGCCGATGTTGATTATAACAGGACGAAACTTGGAAACTAGCCGACCGTCAGGTCGAATGTCCTGGTTCAAGTAATCACGATAGAATTTCGTCGGATGTAAGGATCTGAAAGAAACTGTCTGGGTTAATGTGGACAGCACGACTTAACCTAACATTCCTCAATCAATTTTTTCAGTAGTGATCTTCGAATAGTTACAGGTTTATGTGAAACGATGTAGTTACTTACTTAAATTGCTTAGCCATAATTATTCTGGTAGCGGTAAAAGACGAATTACATTTGAAATCTTCAGGTTTCAAAATTGAAAAGCGTCATCTATTATTGTTTGTACTAAAACGTGGTCGAGCAGTAATTGGTTCATTTTAAACGGGAGTTATTTCAAATTTTGTGTAGTCGTTTGCAAATATGATTGTGCCCGCTTATTCTTCCGTAATTCAGTGTGCGACAAAAGTTTTTTTACATTAAAATAATGTGTATTAATTAAGCTAAAATTGGAAAACAGAAAAGGGGTTGGTCACGTGCACGAATGGACGCAGGTGATTGGCCCATTTCTCAGCTGTTAGTTCATGGCTACCCTCCTGCTCTGTTTATAATTTTGTAGAGAACTTCACTTTCAGTTTAGCGGTCATTTTTGACGGTTACAGCCGTTAACCAAAACGTGAATCCTAACATTAAACGGCGTGGTTTCATTTTATTTATCTGAAATAGTGCTTATTTATTAGCATAGTTTATTAGTAACATTTATACAGTGAATTTATTTTTAAATAATGGCAACATTTCACATCCACGACGATCAGGAAAACCGCGGCATTTCGGAGATACGCCATAAACAGGCCGACATGGCCCCCATGCATCAGAAGAGGGCCGTTTTGGGCTCGTTGAATAATCAAAACATATTAATCAATCAGCAAAAGTCAAAGGTGGTAAGTTATATTGCTTCATTTTTGGGGGGAAAAAGCTGCATGTTTTTTTTTCATTAGCCATTAGGTGTTTCGAATGGACAAAATGCCAACCTGGGGGCATCGAGTAAGCTTGAGAATCAAAAACTACCGCCTCCTGTGGTTCCGGTTGCCCAATTTGAAGCTTTTAAAGTGTACGAAGATTCCAAAGAGAATGATCTCCCCAATTCTGAAATTGGCAAATCTGTCACGACAGCGAAAGGTTTGTATCTTTTGCTTATGTTTTTTTTTAGATTTTTCGGGAAATTCCTATTGTAGATGTTTGATTTAACACCTGTTTACCTATTTTATCAGCTTTGTACACTTTGTAGATAAAAATAATGTGAGGTTAATCATATCATTTTCATTGCTCAGCTGCAATATCAAATTCCACTTTTTTCACTGTTGTTTGTACCCTTTTGGTACTGGCTCTTTGTATATCCTTCCACTTTTGTTTATGGATATTATTATATTTCTTATCTATAGTACTTGAATAGTCTTAACAATCTAACTCACAATTTTGTTATGTGAATGTTCTGAGATGTTCCCGAATGTCATGGAAGTGTTAGCATGTTTCGTAATAGCTGCTTTTAAAGGATATTACGGTTTAAGCACCCATAAACTATCTACCGGGTGTCAAAACTAGAATTTGTTTGGCACCCAGTTGTGAGTATTCAATGAGTAAAATTTGGATTTTATGAATTGTTAATTAAAATTTTAATCTTGAATGAGCAAATCAAGAATTTGAAGTGAAGCTCTTGAACGAGTAATTTGAAGCTGTATTGTTCAAAATTGACCACCTAAAATTAAAATGTTACTCACAATCTTTTAATTCATTGATTTATTGACCTTTTGGAACATTATATTAGACTTTCACTTGATGATCCTGTGAATCTTAGGATCTGATACTCGGCGATGATTTGCAGCCACAGTAACGACAAAATTTATGTTGCTTGAACGATGAGGGGATGATGATGCCAATGAAGGTTCTGTTAGAGAAAACTTTTTGCTTTTTTTTTTCTTGTATAATGTATGCTTTGCATTTTATCTTGTTTGCTAAAGAAGTACCAAAGATACTATATTTCTGGTATCAATTTTTAGCTGCCCAGCATGAGTCTCAACATTCCAAAGAGTGGTTTGTTCAAGACAAAGCTAAACAAGAACCAATCATCAAACCGAAACCGCTAGGGGAGAGCAAAAAGAATGCCGAGCTTAATAAGGCAAATGAAGAGAATGTTGAACCAAAGGAAGTAAAATGCAATGATGCGATTGTCGAGTTGCCGATGAGTGTGGAAAAATCTGTTGTCGATGAGAATCTCAAGCTTTTGCCCATTCGTGGAGGACGTTTGTCTAGGGATAAGTTTTTCGAAATAGAAGAGTATCGTTCCGAAATTTACATGTACCTGCGTGAACTTGAGGTAGATTATTGATTAATAAGCTTGTTTGGGTTGATCATTTTTCTTAATAGTTGCAAAATCGTCCGAAAATCGGTTATATGAGAAAGCAACCGGATATTACCTACAGCATGCGTTCCATTCTTGTCGATTGGTTGGTGGAAGTCGCTCTAGAGTATAAGTTGCAGTCGGAAACTTTATTTTTGGCAGTTAATTATATTGATCGTTTCTTAAGCTACATGTCCGTTGTACGTGGCAAACTACAGCTTGTTGGTATAGCCGCCATGTACATTGCTGCGTAAGTAATAATTTACCTAGTATTCAGGGCTGAAATGATTTAAATCAACGATTACACCCTGGCTATAGCACAAAGTGAAAGAATCAAGGTCTAATTCATACTGGATGTCCCAACTAAAATCTGTATTCTCTAATAATAAATGATAATTGAAATTGATCATTCATTTGGAATCTTATTGCATTCCATTTTCTAACCAGACATTTGAAGACATGTATTAAATACAAATTTGACATTTTTTAACTTTTATTTTATCTGGGACTCCTGGTATATTGCATTTTTGCTCATTAATATTTTTCCAACATTAACAAATTTTAAAAAATCGTGATTTTGATCCCAATTTTAATGATTTAGAAAATACGAAGAGATTTACCCACCTGACATAAGCGAATTTGTCTACATAACCGACGATACATACAACAAGAAGCAGGTGGTTCGTATGGAGCATCTCATCTTGAAAGTGCTGTCTTTTGATCTATCTGTGCCTACACCACTTACCTTTATCACCGCAATGGCTATTTCTACTGGACTGTCAAATCAAGTAATGTTCCTTGCCATGGTAAACACTAAAAAATTGCTATTGCACAGTTTTAAAATTCTTTTTCAGTATTTGAGCGAATTAGCTATGCTAGAAACAGATGTCTACCTGGAAACGCTCCCGAGCATCTTGGCGGCGGCCGCTATCGCGGTTGCAAGGTACACGCTCAAAATGGAACCTTGGTCGTGTGAGTTAAAGCGTAAAACTGGTTACGAGGGTAAGGATTTTAAACAAATTATGGACTTTCTGTATATACTGTACTGTAACGCCCCAAATAATACCCACCAAGCGATCAGAGAAAAATATAGCTGCAGTCAATATTTACACGTTTCCAACATACATCCGCGGAGCGAAGACATTAAATTAGAATAAATTACCATGGAGTGCCATTTTATGTGCCTTTGTAGACGTTTAGTGATTGTTTGAAATATTCGTGTGGCATATTAACTTGTTGTGCCATTTGCTACAGGCTAGCTATCGATTGACTAGTCAGATACTTTTTGACATTGATTGAAATGGATGCCATATTTTAGTTTTCATGCTCAGAACTGTTTCATACATTATATGTACGTTTTTTAGATTATTTTATAAGAAAGTTTTAAGTCCGAATGAAATATTACTTAGTTATTGTATAGTACCTAACTTATTTGTACAATGATATACGTAAAGACTATACAGTCTTTGAAGTATAATTTAACTTTTATTTTCTGGTGTTCACAACAAAATTCATTATATTTTAATATTTGACTGATAATTTACAACTTATTTAGGTATTCCAGTGTAATATGTGTGTATGTTTTGTATTTTTGTATGCAATACCATATTGTTTAAGAACAATTCTTTGTTTGTGAAAATTAAGTTTCAAAACTGATCATTTAGCCAAAACCAAATTTCTGATATTGTCTATAAATATCATTTTTCTTAAACAATATTGGGGCTTTTATAAGGTGTCGTCACGACCTGAATATGCACGACACCACACAATTCAGTTGAATTTTTGGTTTTTCTTTCGAAACCATTATTTTATTAATAATAACATTCTATTTAATGCATGCATTTCATTTATTCTTTTTCAATTTCTTTTGGACAGGGTTTCAAACAAGGATGCTCATTTACCAACTTAATAACCAAGAACAAAATTTTCATCTCTTACTAGATTCCAGCAGTCTTAGTCGAGCTTCCACCCAAGTACATCAAGCAAGTATACAAGAGTTTCAAATATTTGAAGTATTATGTAACACGTCTAGAGAATTTTTTTGAAGTCTTCGTATCTTGTCTAAAATTTTGGGACAATTGTAGTAATTTTAATCTGAATCAGTATGAGTAAAAACAAATGAATGCTCAAAATTATAGTTCACTTTGAGTTTGATCAGAAGTTTCCAATTTAAGTGAGGATACGATATTTAAAGATTTACATTGAACTCGACCATTCGTTGGCAACCTGAGCATGCGGCTAAAGTTGTGGCTCTCCGCTAACTAGTTAATCTTTTTCGAAATTCCCCTTGTTCTGACACTTGTTTCTTTTCTGATTTTTGTTTTTTATTATCACAGTCTACTCTAGTGTATAGATGTTTGGAAATTATACCATTTCCTTGTGAACACCCTGTGTCACTAAATCCAACTTTCTTATTATCAGTGTTGCCCTTTACATTGCATTATTGATCAAATGTATTTCTTAATGAAAGTCAAGGTGTGGCTACCATTGATAAAAGGGATGCTTTATATTTTTTACCAGGTATGAGCTAGCAAAGACCAACGCACTGGTGCAGGACTCTGTATATAATTTAGTGGTTCTTTAAAAACTGGGAAATGTTGTAAATTGGAACTTTTGGCTCTTCCGTTTCTATAGGTTGCCGACCGCTGACATGGACAACTTCACTGCGCCATGGACTTTAATCAAATTAATTTTTTGTCTGCGATGCAATTTTTTGACCTATATTTAGATCACATACTGTATTATTCGATGGTAGTACAAGTAATTTATGGTAGAGCATTGGGCTACATAGCCGGAAGGTTAAGTGTTCGAACCTGGGCTGGGGTTAGAATTTTCCATCTGTGGCAGAGATGAGAATTTCATTAGATCAGTTTCGAGCATTCGGCCGACTACTCTGAATTAGGTTTTCCTGCAGTTTTCCTAATTCGTAAGGTAAATACCGGAGTAGTATAGAACAACTTAAGACCTTCTGCAGGGACACCTCTAAAAAAGCATTATGAGACCCACTCTGTAATTGGGCACAAGTCTGTTGAAGGCCCAAACAAGAGAGAAGAAATAAATAAAACCAATCTATTAAGAAATGGATTATTGATGCAGATATTTTTGTAAATGCAAAGGCAAGAAGTGCCTTGGGCTCCTTAAAATCTGTGCTCACAATCGTTGTATATGAAAAATGTTTCTGCAACTGAAAGTCTGACTGAGAAACTAGACGAATAGAGGGTTGGGAAATCAACTGGAATTACAAACTTACCAATTTCTAGGACTCAAGACAGCACAAATGCACAGGTGTCGACATGTTGATACAAAACGGTGGTTTGATTATTTTATGCATTTTAGAAAACTGACTTCATCTTCCCGGCCGGGGTAACCGTGAAGACTCGCTATTACGACTGTGTAAAGATATTCATGCACTACTAGATTAAAATGTGAGTTTGGTGTTAGTGTCAAGTTGTTCTTATTCTTTCTCCCAGTCTATCTCTTGATTGCTTGATGGCTTCATGTCCATCGATTTAAAAGAGAATGGATGCACCACTTTGAAATAATTCGTCCATTTGGAAATCTGATATTATAGTGTAGCTGTAGAGAATATCCTGAAACCTATTACCGCCAAATATGTTGAAAGTAGTATCCAGTCTGTATTTAGTTTACTTATGGCGACGCTACTAGAGACGTACCAAGATTTTCCCCCTGAAAGTAACTTATGGGAGGCTGGCGTCTTTTCTTACTATACAAGTGTTTAATGATGGAGTTCATGCAAGATAGGCTCATCTCACAAGTATCTGTAGGAAAATTCTGTTTAAATCGCAAAAGTTCTTCCTGAGAGCAAATGAACCGTTTGACAAAACAAAGCAATGTTTAAATCAAATGAAGGTGCCCTTTTAATATAAAAGTACAAGAGCTCCTGATACACGAGCGCTTTTTTCTAGAGCGGAACCGATTACTGTTTGTAATAGAATCCAACTTTTATTTGAATGAAGTGATTCTCTCATTTAAGCCGGATTTATAGTTCCGTAGCCGTATTAACGTAAGAACGGAACCGTAAAATCTTACGTTAACGAAAATAATACGATTTATAGTTCCGTAGTGGCAAGTGCCAGCTTGCGCGTTAGCGCTCTGTCATGTATGTCATCTGTCAGTAAGAGTAACGTGCATTTTAAAATAATAATAACCAACAAAGTGTCAATAATTATTGTAAATAAACGAAACGAACGTCAGGATAAACTCAACTGTTTGAATTATCCGAGTACTACCGAAGACAAGCGTGTTAGCACGATTGACCGTAAGAAATAAGATTTGGGCATTTCCTACGTACCGTAACCGTTCTAACGCAACGTTAACGCGAACTATAAATGTTCACGCGCAACAAGTAGGGTCTAATTCCAAACGTTACGGTACGGCGTTGCGGGTACGGAACTATAAATTCAGTTTTACTATGGATTAAAATAGATAGTTTAAACATCAATTAAATTTGTTGCAACTCGCCCTGCATATCTATTATATTTGTTAAGTATAATAAAAGTAATGACCTTTAATTCCGCGATGAAGAGGGATAACTATTAAAAGAAGCACCTCAAATATTCTCGCAAACTCTAGTATTACAGAAATTTAAACTGCATTGGCAACATTGCAATGTTGACGCGCCAACTTGTCCGTGGCTCGGCCTCGGTGTCTCTGGTTCCTTTCACTTTCACTTGTCAAAAGTCGCAAACAAAAAATGAACAGAAGGTTGCTAAAATGAAAATTAAACAAACACTTATTTTTATCTCGTACCGCTGAAATTGTGAAAACCTCACGTCTCATCCTGATAATATGAATTTTAGGTTATGCTCACCTCTCAGTGTAAACATAAAACTTCCAATAATGCTTCGTGGCTTTAAAAGCGTTATCAGCGTTGACGTAACGACGCATTCTAATTGAAGATGAAAAGGAATGTAAAAAGCGTATTTAAGTTCTTAACTTTGGCAGGTATTACTTCAATTGTCACTGTTATTTTATTTAAATCACTTCGACATGCGACTTCCTCTGGATCTGAGGCTCTATATCTAAAAGATGAAAGTGGACCATTACCTGTCGCTCCTGAGGTATTTATTCGATACATACACTTGTGTCTACCTTACGAGTTATAGGAGCCACGAGTGATTAAAACGGATAACACTAAAATTGACTGGCATGACTATGAGGCAATAAAGAGGGATTCCATGCGAAAAGGAACTGGTGAACAGGGAAAGCCTGCTTATTTAACTGCGGCAGATTCAGATGAATACGACAAGCTATATAAAGTTAATGGGTTTAACGGTGCCTTAAGTGATAAAATATCTTTAGAACGAGCCGTACCTGATATTAGACATAAAGGGTATTTTTTTGAGAATATTCGCATTCATTAACTACAAAACTTTCGTAGATGTCGCAATAAAAAATACCTACGAAATTTGGATACCGTTAGCGTTATTGTGCCATTCCATAATGAGCACTGGACAACATTGTTGCGTACTGCGTATAGTGTTATAAACCGTTCCCCACCTCATCTCCTCAAGGAAGTGATTCTTGTGGACGATTTTAGCTCAAAAGGTAAGCCGTTTGAGTAAATTTTGCTTAGACCATATAGTACATGGACTGCTATTAGCCCTATGCTTTCAATACAAAATGGGTGGTCACGGATAGAGGGCACTGTAGTCGTGGGTATGTGAATCTCAGGGTAAACTAAAGTCGTGTAAATACCACTCGGATCGTGTAAAGAGTAGCTTTTATAGTAATCGCGTAGTACGGGAAGCTTTAAATACTCTTGATTGTCTTCTATACGTCCACAAATAAAAATAGGTTTGCTTTTTTTGGCATATATAGACGATAAATTAATTGACGTTTGTTAATTTATAGGTTGACAGTTTTAAATCGTGCCTAATCGGACAACTTCGGACAGACTCGTTTACCCTGAAACTCACATACCCAGACGATGTCCTTGACCATATTTTAGTGACAATTAGCAGTCCATGTACTATATGGTCTAAGAAATTTTGTCAAAATAACAATTGCAATTTTAGAATTTAGTAAGAAACCTTTAGATGATTATGTAGCAGTTAATTTAACGAAGGTGAAGGTGATACATTTGCCAGATAGAATGGGACTGATTAGAGCTAGAATGGCCGGCGCCAAAATTGCCACCGCATCAGTATTGATATTTTTAGATTCGCATACAGAAGCTAACGTTAACTGGCTACCTCCTTTATTAGGTGAATGCAAAGGTCATACAACATTAGATAGACAATCTAAATACAAGAGTTACGGTGGAATTCATAGACATTACTTAAGTTAGACTTACACTTTACTAAGTGCACACTTAGTTTTGTTTAAGTGGAACTTATATTTACTGCTAGTATCTGTCCGAATTTCGCGCGTTACTATAGCAATAATGTCATGCGTCACCTTAACTATATCTTTGAATACCACTAAGTACGCGCTAAGTATGAGTAAAGTGTAAGTGTAACTTAAGTAATATCTATGAATTCCACCCTTAGTTTAGATACGTTTAAAAAATTTATTTTTATACAAGCATCATCTGTCTTTTGGATTTGGTTTCGACTACTATAAATGCATATTTTAGAACCAATTGCTCAAGATTACAGAACTTGCGTCTGTCCGTTCATTGATGTTATTCAGTACGAAACTTTTGAATATCGCGCACAAGATGAAGGTGCTAGAGGTGCTTTCGACTGGGAATTCTTTTATAAGCGCCTTCCACTTTTACCAGAAGATTTGCAACACCCAACAGATCCATTTAAGTAGTACACATTTTGCTTCTTAATTTGTAGGTGATTTGTGTTGTATTTTAGAAGCCCAGTTATGGCCGGTGGACTATTTGCTATAAGTAGACAATTTTTTTTTGAGTTGGGTGGGTATGATGAGGGTTTGGATATTTGGGGTGGCGAACAGTACGAGTTGAGCTTTAAAATATGGCAATGTGGCGGTCAAATGGTTGACGCGCCTTGCTCACGAGTGGGTCATATTTATAGAAAATATGCGCCCTTTCCAAATCCAGGCCGTGGAGATTTTGTTGGAAAGGTATCATAAATCTCACGTTATTGTTGTTCATTTACAGTTATTCGACGTACATTGTTGGTTTATGTGGTTGTGTTGGGATAACTATAAATGAATTAGTGTCACTGTTTTGTGCAACTCTCGGTTTTAGAATTACAAACGAGTTGCTGAAGTTTGGATGGATGAGTACGCAGAGTATTTGTATAAACGAAGGCCACATTATAGAGATTTAGATCCTGGAGATCTAACTGAACAGAAAGCTCTGAGGAAGAAACTGAAGTGTAAACCTTTCAAATGGTTTATGACAGAAATTGCTTTTGATTTACCTTTAAAATACCCTCCAATTGAACCAGACGATTTTGGATCTGGTGAGGTAAATATATTGTGGATGTTTGCTTGAAATGATGCCAGTTCAAATTATGCTGAAGTATTTTTGATTTCTTTACATCAATTAATTTATGTGGCCCAACGAAAAATTTTTTTATTTTTCTGACTATCTGACTACACAGCTTCTGCCTTGTAGATACGTAATATTGGTGTTCCGGAATTATGTGTTGATTCGGAACATAAATCACGAGACCAAGTTATCAATTTAAAGGAATGTATTAAGGGAACCAAAAACAGTGGGGAACAAAATTTCACGCTGACATGGCACAAGGATATACGGCCATCTGGGCGAACACTGTGCTGGGATGTTTCCGATCCGGGTGAGAAGGCAGACATTGTATTATATCCTTGTCATGGCTCGAAAGGTAATCAGTATTGGAAGTATGATGTTGTAAGTGTTTGGTTCAGTTGTGGGCGCTTTTAAGCTGTTTTGACTTGCTTATAGGATAAGCAGTGGTTAGTCCATGGTGGTAACCCAAGATGCTTGGATTGTGACCCTGGTGCAAAGAGGTTATATGTAAGTAGTTGCGATAATTCCTCGAAAACGCAGAAGTGGAGATTTGAAAATTTGAATTTGAAGATGATGGCTGAGTGGGATAGTGTCGGTCCTGCATGAAATATTTGTAATTTAAAAAAAAACTGTGGGAACCATATATTTTTACTATTTCAATTTATCCATATCGTCTTTGAGCTAAAAAGGTGTACTTAATCAATAATTTGTATTAAACATTCCCAATTTTATATTGCTGTGATATTTGTAAGCAATGTTATATACCGTTAGGTGTAGTTTAGAAAAATCAAGGAACAACCCATCTTGTTTTATAGTTTTTTACTATTTGGATATTTATGTTATATTATCTGCAACTGTAACATGTATTGTAAATATATTTACAATTTATTTTTGTTCTTGTGTTTGTAAATGGTTTAAAAGAAACAATGTGCTTATAACTAAATTTTGTGATGGGGTTTATTAAGTGAGCAGAGCTGCAGTTATTGCAGTTTTTTTACCTAATGTCAAAGATCATTTTGCTAATGTACGAGCCCTAACACATAAATGTTCGGACATCTAGCATTTTTAAAATTAAATCGAAAAAAAAATAAAACCAGTCCAATGTCAATAAATCCGCAGATATCTTATATAGAAATATGCATTATAAGTTTATTGTTTATTTATTTTATATATTTATTTTTGGCATATTCTATGACCATACACTCCAAATGTAGATAACAACAAAATTCATCTTGATAACATGGCATTTTTATATACCTACTACATATACTAGGTAAGCAGGTAAGCTAAATTATCTTCAATTATAACGTTTGCAGGTTATGTGTATATTAATTACCCCTTACACTTGACAGCTGTACACAAATTCAAATTTTAGCGCGCTTGCGTTTGCGCAGTACAGGGAGTCAGTGTGGAACACATCTGCAAGTATTTGGGATACCTTTGGCATCGATCAATGTAAAGCTCTTGTGACGACCATGCCTACACGAATCCAAGCTGTTATTAAAGCCAAAGGGGATGTAACTAATTGTGAAGGGATGGTGTCCGAACATTTTTGTGTCACTTTAAATTCTGATTTTATGGTGTTTTGTGTTATTTGACAGTTGAAATTAATTAATTTTGCAACAAAATATAAAATTACAGTTACTAAATATGTTTAATGTATAACTATAGTAAGAAAAAAAATAAATAAACATAGGTACAATGATTTTTAAATTACAACATTTGTAAAATTTTGAGTGTCCGAATATTTATGTGTTAGGGCTCGTATATATTTTATTTATTTGTGAGTGGGCGAGGTTTCAGCCAAGGCTACTTTACCAACCCAACCCAACCGGCTATACGTTACAAATATCCATGCTCAAACGCAGATTCGCGCTTCCACGCCACACAGGCCGGCAGGTAATTTTGTTTTGTATGATCAAATCGGGGCAAAGTTGCTCCTTTTTGTGACTTACAAAATGCATGTCAAATTTTTGATAATAACTTAAATATAACAGAAAAACTGAAAATGTCAAATTCCTTTATTATTTTCCCTAGATTAAATGGATGGTTCTCATTAGCACCTTCTATGGACTAGGTACCAAACTAAACGGCCGGTTGTGTTGTGTTGCCCACTAAAAAGCGTCGTCTATACCTAGGTTAATCAGACTTACGCAAAAACTACGTCCTTTCACCACCACCCTATATGGACTAAAACCGTATAGAATAGAATAGTCAGTTTAGTATTTAAAAAGGCCCCTTTTATCCATAGGCATTCAATAAAGTATGTTCACTGGATATCTATCTTATATCCTTAATTTGTCTTGCAGAACAACTGGATATCCTATGGACATCGTGTACATAGTATGGTAATCATTGAATTTGTAATGTAACTAAATTCAATATGGTATAACTATAATATCTAATTAAATCTGTATTCAGGGGATGAGTTTAATGTTATATACCTACCCATTCCTATTTCATTTTGCAACGTAAAAAGAAGTGCTTAACGGTAAATCAACATTTTGACACAAGTTGCCTTCCCAACAATTTTAGTCTCCGGATTTGCTTCTTTCAAGGTTCCGCAGTTCCGAATTGACCATAAAGTGCATAGATTTTCATTCGTACGCCACTGGATTTATTTTGCCGAATTCAAGGTTATGTTCGAAAATATAAATAATTAAACCATAAACTTTGCCAACATAAACATAGGTAGATAGAAAAATAGAAAATATTTACGATTAAGCCCCTATTATTCAACCACATCGTATTGTAGTCTACACTTGTGGTTTCTTGACCTTAATGGAGGGGACTAATTTATAAATTTGTTACGGTGAGAAAATGATAAGTAGTTTTATTGTGCCTAGACGAGCGATCTTTGCTTCAACTACTATAAAAGGCAACCTTAATTTTCTAGCGAAATTTTTTAGTGCGAAAATGGACGAGCTTAGTTTTGCTTACACGTCGAAGCGACTGGCACCCCCCTTAGACGATTCGCGACATAAGGGTCAAGCAGGCCGGATAGGTGTATTCGGCGGTTCTCTCGAGTACACGGGTGCTCCGTATTTTGCCGCAATTAGTTCCTTGAAAGTTGGCGCAGATTTAGTGCACGTCTTTTGTTCTAGAGAAGCGGGACCGGTGATAAAGTCGTACAGTCCCGAATTAATTGTTCATCCTTTATTGGATGACAAAGAAGCGGTTAAGAAAATTAGGCCCTGGCTTGAAAGGCTTCATGTTATTTTAATAGGACCTGGATTGGGTCGCGAACCGTCGACTTTTGATGTAATCAGAGAGATTATTGGTATTTGCAGAGGTGACAAGAAACCTTTAGTGATTGATGCCGATGGTTTATTTCTGGTTACTCAGGAACGTGACCTTATAAAGGATTATCCAGCACCGGGCGTAATATTAACACCAAATGCCGCCGAATACGCACGTCTTGTGGGCGAAGAAAAGGGAACTGAAAAGAATGATAATAAAGCCATACTTGCCTTAGGAAATACAATAACTATATTACGTAAAGGAGCTGAAGACCAAATCATGGATTATGCAAAAACAATTAAAGTTGTTGGTGGCGGTTCTGGTAGGAGATGTGGTGGACAAGGTGATTTGCTAGCCGGTGCTTTAGCTACATTTTATACATGGACTTTACAACATAGTATGGAACCAGATGTACTTCATGACGATCGTGCGATGATTGCATGTTTCGCTGCTTGCCGGTTAACTAGAGAGTGTAATAGTAGAGGATTTTTGAAGAAAGGAAGAGGCATGGTGTGTTCGGATATGATAGAAGAAATTCCATATGTATTTCGGGACCAATTTGAATTGCATTAATTTTAACATGACTATGATACTTTCAAATTTGGATTATTCACTTATTTATAAGTTCAAAACGACTTTAAATATGAAATTTCACAAAAGCTGATTAAAGTTTTAAGTTTAATTGACATTTAAGCTGTAACTGGCTTATCATTTTTGTTGTGAAATTAGACAATCAAATTCTAGTCTGATGTGGTGTAACTGTAAGTTACAACTAAACAAAAATACCAATTTGATACGGGTAGGTAAGTTTCTAAAATGTGAAACAATCTCAATTCTTCTAAAATTGAAATTTCGATCAGGTTTTGTGAAACTGGGCATGATTGATGAATATCTCATGATTTTTACCAATTGTGATATTTTTCTGTACCTAACAATGTTTATTCACAAAGCATTAAAATGAAAATTATATATTACATACAAATAAACTTTTAGCAATATGATTATTGAATTCTATAGATCAAGGGCGAATGCATTTTTAACCCAGAAATAATTATACTAAACCTAAACCTAATTTTGGACACTTCTATTTTGCTCCTGTAACGTGATAAGTCCCCAGAACTTTGAGTTCTGCACCTGTAAACAGTATAAGGGCAAATACATTCACGCCAATATTGAAACCAATAAGCTGCTATAAATGGATTATTGCCCAAATATTGAATTTTAGCTTAATATTAAAATGCTTTGTACCTATTAAAAGTACCTACCCCTCACTGGGGCGATACGCCGCGAAGCGCATTTCCGTGCTTAAACGCACATAGAGCGCGGTGCGGCACTGTCATCTGTTATCCTAATCTTCATTTAACAATTGTGTCCTCTGATGAGGAAGATCTGTTTATAATTTCCGCTTTATGCGAAGAAACAGAAAACTGTCGCTTCGTTGCGCCGATTGCTGCTCTTCCGACAAATGTGCGCACTCTCATGTTTTAAATAAAATCCGTTCCGCTGCGCTTCGCGACGCGACGCCGCGCTTCGTTCTAGTGAGTTTTGGGAACTGAAGTGTACCTAACACAATCAAACGCTTTCGTGCCGGAATAATGAATCGCTTTGAATGCAGGACTGATACGTTTATACACTGGGGATCTCTGGGGAAACACACAGAAGTTACAGGATGGTCAAATTAAAAAAAAGTTGCCCAATTACAGAACTTGTATTGGACGTTCCGAGACCAAAAGAGGTCTAAGCAAGCGAAATGACTCAAAATGATGAAGAGTACCTACACATGAATGTGAAAAACCGGATACCTATAAAGATTATCAAGAAAAAAAATTAAGAAAAAAACAAAAACAATAAAAACTTTTAACGCGCAAAAAAGAGCTTAAAAAAAAGAGAAATAAAAAGCAACATACTAAAGGTAGAAGCAATAGATGAATAGGGCGTATTTCCTTCTCGAAATCAAAGATCTGCGCCGTGTCCTTTTCAGAAGAGGAATTTCTTATACAGTGTTTAAAACGGTTGGGTATACCTACATCAAAATGATTTAGGTACATTTCGAAAAGTGCAAATTTTGTCAAGAAAAGGTAACATTTTTTATAAATGAATAATAACAAAGGTACCGTTTCCAATTCACTTGACAAAGTGGTTTCAGTAGAAAATGCACCCAGACCACATGATATGCCAGTGAAATAAAACAATTTCTTGGACTAATATTTATTTATTATCCCTTTTTTGTTCTGGGCCTTCAACAGGCTTGCGCCCAATTACAGAGTGATCTAACGTATAGAGGCAACTCGCGACTTATTCCCAACGCACCGCGATAAGTTTCGACGATTATTACTTTAGGCAAATACAAAATTTCTACCGGTCTGCAGGATGTGAATCAAGAAATTGCTATAGTGATCGCGCGTTCTTACACCCTATAAATCCTGAATTGAAAATCTTTAGAGGTTACTGTTAGCTCTTTATCGTCAGGTGGAAACAATTTCTACCAAAGGGTTACTTTACCAACAGGAACGAAAAACAGACACCTTCTGGGGGTTATTTTCACATATAACAGTGGTTAGGTAGGTATACCTACCCGTTATTTTCGGTACTCTAATTAATTATTGTTTACAAGTCACCCCTGAAAAACTATAAACACGCAGAGAAAGTGTAAAAAAGGAGCAAAACTCAGTTATGAGCTTATGACACGTTATCAAGTCCGCCTTTCTCGACTCCTTGCATTTCTCACATATTTTCTTTATCACGCATTCGCGCGATTTTACAGCCGAAGTTTAATGGCGTCGCTCTGCCTTCGCTACACTTGTCTATCGTATACTATGTGCAATGCTCCACGTTGGGCGCCAAATAATTAATGCTGTGTGAAATGGCCACGAACCAAATAACACTTAAAAATTATAACAAAGCCCTCATTTTCCTAAAAACTTCAATTTTTCTAACTAAAAAAAAATATTGATCTCAGGTTCCAGCTGGGTTCCGAAACACTGGAAAATCTTAACGCTGATTAAACCAAAAGTTGAAGTTCCGGAAATGCTGTTAAATTTTCATGAAGAGTGTGTATAGGACAGTTGCAATTGAAATGCGAAATGTTCGTCAATGGCCCACCGCAGTGTTACGTGTGGCTAAAATTTAATCAAAATGCCACAACTGACTTGAGCGGGGCCGGTGAGGATTATTTTGCCAGCACCTTCAGTTTACTATACAGGGTGGTGACTTGCGTGACGCATCATAGGGATTTCAATGTAAAATTCATAACATGCGATTATTGGGTCCCCAAATTATTTTAGAGCAAAAATGTATTAAGGTTTTTTTGTAGAAAAAATTTTTTTACGCCAAACCACCGTATTAGTTTTCATTTTTTTTTCATATAAAGACGGAAAATTGGAAAAATAAAACCCGCATCTTTTTCAATAATCTGCGATGCCATGGAATTTTCTAAAACAAAAAGAGATCCAGGTATGAAGTAGCAGCAGTTAGAAATGGATTTTATGATCGACTTGGTTACTGTCTTGCAGTTGATGGTGAGTTATTCGAACATTTATTGTAAATTGTTATATTAGGAAACCGTTTTTAGTAATTTGGTCTTTCATTATGAATTCGCTGTTCTAAATATAATACTTTTTGATAGAATTTGATTTGTTTTATAGCAGACATTCCACGGCATGTCAGATATTAGGTCCGGGAAGTTAGCACCGTCATTGGAAGCACTAACGACCGGACCGGTGTCGATCGTTAGCGCTTCGTTAGTGCCTCTTAGTGCTTCATATCTTGCATCAGCACACAAAGCCGTTTCCAAAATATAGGCACCTTCTCATGCAGTGCTGACTACCCACACTTTTTGAAAGCACTAACGACCGGACCGGTCTCGATCGTTAGTGCTTCGTTAGTGCCTCTTAGTGCTTCATATCTTGCATCAGCGCACAAAGCCGTTTCCAAAATATAGGCACCTTTCTCATGCAGTGCTGACTACCCACACTTTTTGAAAGCACTAACGACCGGACCGGTTCGATCGTTAGTGCTTCGTTAGTGCCTCTTAGTGCTTCATATCTTGCATCAGCGCACAAAGCCGTTTCCAAAATATAGGCACCTTCTCATGCAGTGCTGACTACCCACACTTTTTGAAAGCACTAACGACCGGACCGGTCTCGATCGTTAGTGCTTCGTTAGTGCCTCTTAGTGCTTCATATCTTGCATCAGCGCACAAAGCCGTTTCCAAAATATAGGCACCTTCTCATGCAGTGCTGACTACCCACACTTTTTGAAAGCACTAACGACCGGACCGGTGTCGATCGTTTTGTGCTTCGTTAGTGTTTCTTAGTGCTCCATATCTTGCATAATCGTATAAAGCCGTTCCAAAATATAGGCACCATCTGATGCAGTGCTGATGACCCTCACTCAGCTGTTTGGACCTATAGTGCTAACATTTTTGCTGGGGTTAATGATAAAATTTCTTTACCATGGTTTTTGAAAATAAATATTATTATAATTTATTAAGTACAGATTTCTTCTATCCAAAGAGAAACTTCAGCACATTTGGATACACCATTCGCGAAATTACTCGCGAAATTAACTAATCAGAAGTACAATAGACAGAAACATGGCCCTAGTCCGGCGGATATCTACTGAAGAAAGTATGTTCAATAAACGACGAATAATAATCTTTGATTTTCACACAATGTTCGTTTTGGCAGCAGTGATGCAAATTCCTATGGAACAGCAAGAATACGAGCACTAAGTTCCTGGATGAATGAATGGTAGGGACAACTATAGGTCTATAATTTACGACTAATTAATATTAGAATGGGGGTTTTATTTGAACAAATGTAGATAATAAAAATTATATTCTTTCACCATAATCAAGAACAAAATATTTTTTTTCGGTTTTAGGTCGATTTATGCATATAACTTCGTATTTAAGATTTAACATTAGGACATTTAATATTTTAGGCAACTTTTGAAAAAACTTATTCTATTCCATATTAAATTGCATATAGCAATAAATGCGGAATAAGTGTGGTATTCTTCCTTGCAACAAGTATGTCTTTTTGCAAGTCATCATACCGTTCCCAAACTGCATCTATTCTTCTACAGAAACAAACATAATGACCTATGTTGCATGTTGTCGGATCATTTGGGGCAATGAATGCCACAACAGATCGCAATATCAATCTTTTCCCAAATACGGTAATGGCGAATGGTATATCATCTAGCACAGCGTTTCCACATTCGGTTGCGTCAATAAATACAAATTTAGACACGGATAAGGTATGTGTAATCATTCCATGGCAAATGCATTTACTGCACTAAGAGGCACTAACGAAGCACTAACGATCGAGACCGGTCCGGTCGTTAGTGCTTTCAAAGTGTGGGTAGTCAGCACTGCATGAGAAGGTGCCTATATTTTGGAAACGGCTTTGTGCGCTGATGCAAGATATGAAGCACTAACGAAGCACAAACGATCGAGACCGGTCCGGTCGTTAGTGCTTTCAAAAAGTGTGGGTAGTCAGCGCTGCATGAGAAGGTGCCTATATTTTGGAAACGGCTTTGTGCGCTGATGCAAGATATGAAGCACTAAGAGGCACTAACGAAGCACTAACGATCGAGACCGGTCCGGTCGTTAGTGCTTCCAATGACGGTGCTAACTTCCCGGACCTTCAGATATTGGCGTAGTTTTTGTATTATAAACTTCCATGGCATCACAGATTATTGAAAAAGATGCAGGTTTTATTTTTCCAAATCCTTTATCCTTTATTATGCAAAAAATTGAAAACGAATACGGTTAATTGGCGTAAAAAATTTTTTCCTACAAAAAACCTTAATACATTTTTGCTCTAAAATAATTTGGGGAGCCAATAATCGCATGTTATGAATTTTACATTGAAATCCCTATGATGCGTTACGCAAGTCACCACCCTGTATAAGTCGGCCGTCTCCTTTATGTTTGCTGGGGCGTGTACAGATGCGAGATAGTGGCGAAAACAACACACTTTTCGCAGAACCGGCTTTATGGTTTAGTGATAGAGCGTTGGGCTATAAATCCGGAGGTCGGGTGTTCGAACCTGGGTTGAGGTAAATTTTTCATCTGTGGCAGAGATGGGAATCGCCTTAGACCAGTTTCGAGCATTCTGCCGGCTACTCCGAATTAGGTTTTCCTGCAGTTTTCCTAATTCGTAAGGTAAATACCGGAGTAGCATAGAACAACTTAAGACCTTATGCAGAGGCACCTCTAAAAAAAGCATTAGGCGGGTCACTCTGTAATTGGGCGCAAGTCTGTCGAGGGCCTAGAACAAGAGGGTGATAATAAATAAATAAATAAAAGAACTATTTTAACATAAACCGCACAACCGTGTACCGTTTACAGTATTGATTCCAAAACGATAGATATAGTTGATAATGGCAGCTCGGGTACAAACCTAACTTAACATTGACGAACATATCTCTTCTATTACTTGTAAACAGCACGCTGTACAGCAACCTCTCTCTTGTAACACCTTCTCCAAATTTAAATTGGCAAAATTATGACAGCGACCGACTAACTTTTCATCGTCATCCGTCGCGTTCCTTATCTCAAACCTGCACATCTGTGCCTTGCTTATCTCATTTAATTTAGTTTCACTTTAATAGCGTACCTTTATCAGCATTTGTTAAAATAACACCGGATTATTTTTATTGCGCCACTCGACCTGAAAACTTTACGCTTTCTGAAAGATTCTTAGACACTTTTTGATGCTCTCGGAAAATGTTTCCCTCCCTATTAAATCACATTAAGGGTTTTTAAAGACACTTAAGTGTCTACTTTCAAAGATTTAAACACTATAAAATTCAATTACAGGCTCTCAAGGCACAGAGAAGACCTTTGGTATATCTTTGCAAACTTAAAATTTCTGGAGGGGTTTTTAAAAACTCTAAAATACTGAAGATTCTTAGGCTGTCACAAGCCCACAGGAACTCTAAAGGCCCATAAATACTTTCGCGTATTTACTGCCCTTAGCGATTCTTAAAAATTGGGCGCGGCGCGGCAAAAAATGCAGTCTGATCCTACTAAAAGAAAACAAAGTTCTGTAGCATTAAGTTTGACAGAAGTAACCAAAATGATCAAATTGTGGGATGAAAAAACTCCTGAAGGGCTGCAACGGAAATTCTACCATATAGCCATATAGTCAGTTATTGAAACTTAACACCTCTGGGTCTTCGTTTAATTTTTTGAATTGTTCATTTACTAATTGCACCTTTAAATATGTAATTTTGTGTTTGTATTTATTTTAAAAAAAGCAAAAAATTTTCTTTCGAATAACCCTCGAACATTGATAAATCCTCAAAAATTTCATTACAGATTTCTCAAGCTTGTTGCTTATTGGAAACAGACCGACGCCGTAGGCGCTACGGCGTCGGTCTGTTTCCAAGCAACAAGCTTTTGAAATCTGTTATGAAATTTTTTCGTACAATTATCAATGTCCTCGGGTTATTACTACTGAAAACAAAGCGTTTCCTGTATGTACGAATATTTTAATTTAATTTAAATTTGGAGGAATTTATTAGGAATAAGCACAGAATTGGTTTATTTAATTGGAATTTTTATTTTAGTGTCTAGAAATTGGTGTAAATGAGTCTTCTAAATTATTAATTTCGAATCATTATTAGGATTTTGGTTTGTAGCGAATGCCGGAGATGTACGAGGAGAGATCATACAAATTTTAAATTTTAATTTTTGATTCATTTGAGCTAGCGGGACAGATGTTTTGGGGGTGGTGAGTTGACCGCACGCCGTTGCACTCAACAATGTCGTAAAAACCTAAGAAGGCTCTACAACATTGATCGTTCCCACGGTCTCATTCTTAAAATTTTTGAGAATCAGGTGCCAAAAGTGTGCACGTAAACGGGGTAATTGAAAACTACAAAAGTGGAAATGAGTCCACCTTTCGCCACTTGCTTGATGTCAATACACTCCTTCTTAGGGTAATGATATTCAATATACCTACTTCTGAGTGACAAAAGAGCATATTTTTGGTATTCGTGTTATTTGGCGAGATTATAGACGTATATACGTTCTCGCCATTTCTCTTAGAATACAAGGAACAGTGGTAGATGATAGGTGTCTACTGTAAATTGTCTTTTAATTGAGTAAATGTTGCGACAGCCTTTATTAAAATTACATTTTCATGTAAATGTTCCAGCGCCTTATTTAAAGAGAATCATACTAAAATATGCAAGACGGTACTTTGGGTTAGCAAATGGACATCGATTGTCACCTACTGAAGCAGATAAAACTTTCAAGTGATAAAAATTTAATTTAGCTTTCCCTACACAGGAAATGTGGCTTGCGTTGAACACACCAACTCGCATTGTTGGTTGGAAACACAGATTACATTATCCTGTTTCTTGCGTCCAGTTCAACCCATAACTTTTTCTGGGATTACAAACTATAGGTAGTTATAAATGTAGAACTACGCGGGTTTAGTACACAAAAACTTCTTTGTGTAGGTTTCAACTCCTAAGTTGGGTGGTAGGTGTAAAACGTAAATGAATTCTGAGGTGTAATGGTGTAATGTAATTAACTAGCAAGTAGCAAGTAGCATTGAATAATAAAACTCGTTTATTCAATGTTAGTAGTGGAAAGAACCGCAAGCAGTGTAGTATAATTGGAATAATAAAAACTGGTCCAAACTCTCAATTTTTCTCCAATTACCTACTCTTAGGTAAAGCGCTTTTGTACTAGTGATAATGTGAGAATGACAATCCTGCGCAAGGATAACGTAGAGGGGTTTCGAAATGTCTCATTGGTTGGAACTCCACGTTGATGTCCTGAAATTCTTCCCGCGAGTATTTTCACAGTAGTGGTTGAAAACGTTTCAGAAGCTGCTGCAACTTGCCGTAATTTACGTAGTACGAGTATAAGAGACTTGTAGTTTGTTTACTTCATTGCAGACTCATAATTTGTGAAACTTCGCTGCAACATCTTCAAGGGGTGAGTCCTTATTGCAACATTTAGTATAAGGGTCCTTCATCCTTAAATGCAGAGACAACGTGTTTCTAGATTGGATGTCATCCCCAAGATATAGAAATTCCATGTGCATGTTTTCCACGACACGCGAAACTTACTCCCATTCCCTCAGCATACGTAATTAAATGCATTCAATGGAATGGCTTTTAGCACAAATATCCACAGCTGAATCGAATTAAAGACGGCAATTCCCTTCGTCGATGTTTACTGATCCAATTGTGCAAATAAGCAAACAGCGTTGGAAAAAGTAAACACAATTCCGGATCGTAAGCGATCAGCTAATGTTAACAGGAGTGCAACTGAATTCAATTAAAATAGCTTTTACGATAGAGCACAATTTGATTTATCATCCCGTTCAATGATGATGCATTTAGTTAATCCATTCATAGACTTCGATGAACTTATAGTTTCGTGTTAATTATCTTTTCCAGTATTGTCTCTAGATTATTTGATTTGGAGTGCGATTTACAGCAGTACACGTTGCTAACTTGATACGAAGGTTGGTGTTCAAAAGTCTGATCAAAGAGTATGGTTACTCTTTGGTCTGATGTAAATTTCAATATATCGCACTATGTGTAAAAAATGTGTCATTCCAATGTGGGAAAGGGGGAGGAGGTCGCAGGGTGACCAATTATGTCATGAAAATTCGCTTTTGGAAAGTTCGCACTTGCACAACTCGATCCAGGAATATTCGCACACGATCTATTTTCTTTTCCTTATATTAATTTTTTTTAAATAATTTTTATTTAATCAAGGTTTTATGATTCTCTTCGATTGCTTTTTTTCAGTTTACCTTAGAAACACAAATTACACTGTTAAGAGTAATGGCAATTGTCTCATTTGTTTTATAGCTACTGCAGTTATTAAATAAAGGCTTATTATTATCTCTAAATATTCGCCCAAAAAATCGCATTAAATGGTTTTTTAAATTTTTAATTAATATTCCGGGGGCGAATATACTGCTGCGGAACCTATATTCCTGGGTCGGATTTACACAACATACATGAATAATTAAAAAAAAATTTACAAAAAATGTTCATGAGTTGTACCTATCTCGTGAGAAATGTAGGTAGGACTATACCCTATATAGAATGGGTAAAGAAAATAGATGTTTCTTAATTTAACTAATTAAACGACCATTCCTCTAAATTGCCATATATTGACAACTTCTAGAGGTGGATTTTTTTAGAAATATAAATCGATCGAATATTCTGAAAGTGTATGTGTGCACTTTCAGAATATTCGATCGATCGAAAAAAGGATCCCTTTTCATATATTTCCTAAATTTCTGTATTGTAGTACATATAGTGTTGCGTAAACTCTCGTTTCTCTAGATTGACACAAAGCCGAAGATGAGAGCCACTCTGTAGTGAAGAAAACACACGCGTTGTTTGCGTCGTAATTTCGCTATTGGAAATAGGAGTCGGGACTTCCTGTATGTAAAATAGGATCTGGGGAATTTTTTTCAAATAGGCACAGAAATGGAAAAAGTTGTTGAATTGTCATGTTAATTTTAGTTGCTTATTGTAAACCGTAGGCAACAGGTTGTAAAAAAGAAAGAGGTTTCATATCTCCTGTCCATCACACCTGGAGTACCGCAAGGATCAGTTCATGGTCCAGTCTTATTTTCATTGTACACGTCTAAATTTCAATACGCGCCTAAACATCTATCGCCTTACCAATATGCAGGTGATACGCAATTGCTTTAGTTTCCATGTCTCTGATATTGTTAAAAAATATGCTAATATATAAATACTTTCGTTAAATCACAAAAATTGTGCCACCACATGATTATTTCTCTCAAATGCGTTGCATATTTAGGATTTTTTTTTTGTGTAAAATTGCATCTGTGGTTGATAAGTTCTTCCTGAACCCATACTGGCATTTTGGAATTAACTGACGGGCTTCAAGATGTTTTCGAATTTTAACGCCAATTCAATAATTTTACCAAAACTGGGTATTATTCAGATTGATCTAAAGTTTGTTGGACCTTGTGCATCTCCTTTTATTAGCCTGGTGGTAGATACTGACGATTGCCCCTGGAGAAGTACGATTTAATTTTCGCGCACTTTAAGGGTTATTCCATTATGATGAAGTACCTACGGGTTGTCAACGAATACTTCATAATGGTTAAATACGTTCTGTAATTCATGTCTAAAACGGCACATGTAATCAAAATTTAATTGTAATGTAAAAAAGCTTCATTTGGTCAGGTGTGCAAGTAAAAAGGTTTTATCGAACAAAAGTTGATTGGCTTTGTGATAACATTAACACGTGCGAGATAAGCAACGTATGTGGTTATGAATTCGGGCGACGGCGCAGAGTTTCAAGTATCGCCGTGAAAGAACGATATGAAATTTGTGAATGGAGGTGGTTTCTCTTTAAATACGAAAAAAGACAAATAAACGATTGATCAATTGTAAAAGCGTAGGTCAATGTTGCGCTAAATTTTACGGCCAATTTCGCCAAATAAAGAAGTTTAAGGTTTTGTGCCTGGAGTTGTTACGCATGCGGTTCCGATGTTTAGAGGGCAAAGTTTCCAACAGCCATTACAATAATTGGTCAACCCCATCAAACCTGCAGTTATGGATTGCCAACGGTACGTGTTAAATAAATGGAGTTCTAAAAGCTGTAAGGTAAAGTGTTGGTTCGCCGTTCATCGTGTTCCCATTTCCTGACCAGATAAGTTCGATATTAATTGACTGAACTGCAAGTAATTTCTTTTTTTGAAATGACTTAAATTTTTGACTGTTTCACAAACGGAGTGTATTTTTTAAAAAGGCACTGGCAGCCTTAAATTTTTCTTACAGGATTTGTTTTATGTTTGATTTTGTTCTCATGATGTGTGTAATTTCTTTTGCCCAAAATCGTCCTGAAACCTTCATTTTCATGCCTACTTTCTGTCAGGAAATTTGAGTTTCCATGACAGAGACAGAGCAGACTACGTTTCCTGCCGATTGTCACTTTACTGGCCGCACCTGTGACATTTTTAATGTCTACCAATGATGCCTGTCATCACTGACAGATTGACGTTCTATATACAAAGTGAAGTTTTATATTAAAAAAAAAATGTAATACAAAATATTTGAGTAAGTCTTCGTAACTTTCATATTTATAAGAATGTTTAGTCAATGTTAGGATTTTTTGTTGTGTCGCAACCAGGGTCGCAACCCATGAAGCACAGGTTCATCTAAACGATATATATTCTACGCCCAAGTTTATTCGTCTATAGATGATAATTTTTAGAGTACGTATAGATCACTAAATGTCCGCGACATAGACAGTCAATGAGATGTCTACTTTTTATGTTCAATAGACGTCTCTATTTTATATTAAATAGACGCACAACATTTATGATATTTATATTTATAGTACATATCAATACAATAATTATTTTCGGTTTGATTTTTTTAAAGAATATATCAAATCCTTCACAGGTGAAAGCCATTTTGTCGAACTGCATACATATATTCAAGGGCTATTAAACGTATTGGCTAAGATGTAAGAAATAATACTAACTAATCTACATCTAATAGACGGTACTCGGTAGATGATGTGATGATGACATTGAATAGACAAGTTATACCATCTATAGACGTCTATTAGACTAGCCTGTGTTTCATGGGAACCCAGTCGTGCTCTGCGAGACAAATTTAAAGACCATTTAAATGGTGTAATTCGAGCTACCTAGGTAGGTGTCTGATGGGTGTTATTTACGACCGATTGTTATAGTTGTGATACAAAAAATTTGTCAAATATAATTTTATAAGTAGCGTGGGGGCAGAAAGAGTCTCCATATCTACTGCAACTTGATAGCTCACTCGACTGACGCACACGTGTAGGAATTTTACAATGCTGCCACTACACCCAGCCGCAAATTCCCCGCGTCTCCCAGACTTTTCCCGCCTTCCACACGGATTGAAAAAACTAGTGCAACTTGCTTATGAGACAGTCCGCGTAGTTCCAAACTCTATGATTTTTTTTCCATGGCTTGGCGGATATTGGCCTCGTTTTTGTATTGTTTGACCCTGTGAATATTCGACAAATGGCGTGCTGACATATTCCGCTTTAGAGATGTAAAACGTCATATAAACAGTATTTTTTAAAATAAATGTATGCTAATTTAGTAGGTTATTAGTAAAAAATTTAAATAAATTTTAATAAATTATGTGTACTTTAAAGGTAATGAAATGTTAAAATATAAAAAAAATGGATTGCTACAGAAAATATCTATTATCAAATAATTAAGTTTTTGTAATGTTATGCATATGAGCAAAGCAACTGGGGCAATTATTTGCATTGCGTCTATGTGTTCTTTAACTTTAGAATAAGTCTAACGAATTTATTTACATAAACAGTAATAAAAATAAATAAATAATCAATACGAGCTTAGTTGCGTACACGATCTTGTAAAAGTCGCACCGACATTTTAAGTTCAAATTGCTTGTACTAAGCAACGAATGATCTACGCTTCCGGTTGAATCGGCCATGATAGCGGGATAGCGCCGTTATGTTACTGTCAAATAACCATGTTAAATAGGCCCATCCATTCCCTTGACATAGTAATTTTAAGCCTTCGCAGAATGTTTACGATATATATGCAACTGTTTCCAGAAAGTGTTAAACGATTTGGGTATATTTTTTTCTTTTTCCTCCGCTTTGTATAAGTTTCCTATTCATTTCGTTTAAGTTAATTAATGAAATATCAAACAACAGCATTTTAATGGCATTTCGTCTTAAATATAATACCAAACTTGATGGTAACAAATGAAAATGGAATCCGTGTCAATCCGGCGCGGTAACAAAAACTCGCCCCGTATTTTATTACGCGGGGGAATATAACAGCCATTTTTCAACTGTAATCCCCTACTAAGGATCTCAAGACCCAAACATGAATTTTCGTTGCTTGTGTTCGCAACAGCATGTGCGTAACTCACTCTTATTGTCGTTTTTCCTTTCGTACCTTGAAAAAGCATCGGGAAAAAACCTGAAAAGGTTCGTAAGCTGATGGGATTGACTAATATGCTCGAAAATTTTTGTAATTCAACAACAATGCCTAAGACGTGCCAGGTTTTTCTGAAGTCCATTCTCTTCACTTTAATCCGTAGATAAACTGTGTAAGCTTAGCTCTCAGTTTATTTTGGCCACCGAAGAACGCGCAGCAAAAAAGTTTCGTAAAATCCCGTGAGGCGGAATCTCACGGAATTTATCTTGGGAAACTATTATAGTGATATATTGGAACGTTTAATGAAAAAGAAATGTCAATGTATCGCAAATACCTTCGGTGTATTTCGAAACTTTAATTAAAATGTCGGATAATAGCGATTGCACGGATATGCGATGATGAAAAATATCTACTTCTATTAATTTAGGGCTGGACAGCAAACTGTAGCTGTTGTAAATTAGTTTTGAATTCCAGAGGCTGGTTAAACCGCAATTGTGTCCGGGATGCTAGTATTATTTGCAATCGAAATGAAACAGTTGGGGCACAACAGGGATTTGTTGTGTATATTAAAGGGAGTACATAAAACGCATGACCTAATTAGGGTTAGGATTCCCAAGTCGTCTAACAGTTTTTGCTTGTACTTGATTTACATAAACTTAATTTGCCGCTTTGTTTAAGAGTAGCGGGTAGTTTTTCGTTATAATTTATTCATTTGAAATATTGATATGCGTCCTCGTATACGTCCTATAACGTGCATATGATCATTTAATAGAGAATTTTGACACGACGTAGGGCTTTACAGTATTTTGCAGTGCACACCACCCTATTAAAAAAAATGGATGGCGAATTGAGAACGAATTCGATTATTGTGCAGTTTAGAAAAAAATAAAACTGTACGGCATTTTCAGTTCATAAATTACCACCATTCACGGTTGAGGACAAATCAATAAAACGTGCCAGTGTTGTATTTTTTCGCTAGAAAGGGCTATTATTAACTTTTAGTGTGAAGTTGTTTCTCCGCTAAGAAACCTGGGCGTAGAATTAATGACATTAATTCTAAATGGCGAAATTGTTCTTAACGCCTGTACCCAAAAACACATTAACAAAAAATATGTTGCGGAAATTTTGCTCAGTGAATGTTTCTCCTTTGGTGTGAATAAAAAACGTTCAAAACCGTGTAAAAACCTGATCACAACAAACTGTCGTAGTAATGGAAATTTTGCTTGCCTACCATCTATGCAAAAAGACTTGTCAGTCGTCCTGAGACCGACGTGTTCACTTTGAGTAAACGTAATAAAACTACAAGTAGATAAGCACACGGTAAGCTCAGGTAAAGTAGAAGGGGGTCGGGGTTCTCGTACAGTAGCCAAAACGAAGCAAAAATGAAATATAGTAATAGTAAACCGGATAGGCGCCACTTAGTTTTTAGTAAATGTTAAACAAGGCGAGAGAATACTTATGGAAAGGCAGACTAAGAGATCCTTGTTCTGGTCTCCATAAGCTAAAGAAATAAAATAATTGACAGGGTAGAACATAACAATAATTGTGGTCACAATCGACGGTGATTTAATAAATGATCTCAAAATATCACAAATAGGACATTGTAATATCTAGATCTGAAATGTCAATTTTTAATTCTAAAACAATTTTGCATAGGGACCAACTCGTAGTCTGGAAAATTATCCATATCAAAGCAGAGTGCCGCAGAAAACAACGGAGCTGTAATTGTGAAATGACTGTCAAACGAATGTAGTATTACAATTCGATTGTATCGAAAACCAATATATTTAAACGATATATCAAGGTGGTCGAAAATGAAGATTACCTTTGAACTCTGGTGGAATGGCCTGTTGAGCTCAGAAGGGCGCTTTTCGGCCTTATCTGTAACAGATAAATCCACAAACAAACAAGAAGAGTGAATAGCGCGCAAATAAATATTGCAGTAGCAATGTCTGACACTCGAGCAAATCGTATATAAAAACTGTAATTAATACTCAATAAGAATCAATAATTCAACCACGTTAACTAAACAAAAGCAACATTTGGCTCGAAAACGTATCGTCCGTACAAACCGGTAAAATACAGAGACAAACTTCAAGAATACTTTACGATTCACAAATAACTAAATTTCTATACAATAGCAATATAATTTAACTAATTCAAAATGTAAATAAACCAACACGACCAATTCTTCGTAATGGGTGAAGTATCGTAAGAAAAAAATTGTAGACATCGGTTTCGGTATAAGTCCCGGTAACTTCGTAAAAACTAATTTACAATGCACATACGTCGTATAACAAGCAAATCTGAAGGGTACAACGTAATCAAACTAACAGGAATCAATTTTCGAAGTGACAAAAGTAATAGTAGACAAAATCGGGTTTGGAAGGTATTTTCTTCGACACCGCCACAATTATGTATGTGGTGGTTGAATTTTCCAATGTCAAATTCGGCCTAGATAATTATTTCACAATGACTGTTGACGTAGTAGTATACAGAAGAGAAGACAGAATTGAAGGAGAGATAGAAGTCTAGAAAACATAGATATATAAATACCTAGATACAGCCATCCTTAACAAACGTACCTCGGTTTTTAAAAAACATATCAAAGAAATTTGTACATCTCTCCATTACTTTCTAACCAAGAAGAAACATGTTCTATCTCTTTTTTATTGCATTAACTTCTATGTCGTACGCGAATCGGACGCTTAAAACAAACTTAGCGCGTCCCATAAGTCATGTGACAGTTGACACATTTCACGATCGCGCGAAATCAAATCTAACTAAATGGCCGGTTTATTCACTAAATATTATGTAATTATTGCGTTATCAATGGAATACGAATAACATTAGTGCTTGCCATAATGATAGACGCGTCCATAATTGTTATTCCTGAAATAGTTTTATTACATAGAGCTACGCCATTCAAATTTGGGACTATGTTTACCTTGTTTGGCATGATGTGCTGCAGTGAATTCATTGCTGGCTTACAGAATACCAAAAAAACCGTAAGTAAAGTTTATGTTCAACATTTTAATTTTAATTGCATGGTTTTGGGCGTATTGGTAACGGAGATTAAGTTGCGACAGGAAGTGAATTCGTTTCCAATTATCATTTTGGCCTATATGATGTTGATGCAGTGCGTTTGTATCATGATCACAAAGAAGGATCCGTGCAATATTCTTAGGAAAACGAGATTTATAGACTGTGTGTGCGTGCAATATCAAATTTTGGTCGCTACGCGTCTTGCCTCCCTTTCGGCATATGTTGTACAATCGGTGGGGTTTCTTTTTGAAATTATAGTGCTAATTGTAGTAAGTAAGCTACACGCCGTGTACATTTATTTAAAATAAATACAACATCTTAACAATGATATCCAATTGGTGATAATAATCATTTAGTCAACATTCATTACGTTTGTAAAAGTTCACAATCCGAATCATCATCAGATGAAATTGACAAATCCGAATCATCACTGTCAACTTCAGAAACATCAACCAATATAACTTCTCTTTTAAATTAATCACTTTCCACATGTTCACACACTTTCTTCCAGTTGTCAGCTGTAATTTTTTCAAATTCTTCATTTGCCAGCTTTTTAAATAACATCTTCCATTTTAAATGTAACATTTCTTTGCTGCTATGCAATTTAAATAAATAAAAAGGCGGTTTATTTATGTTGTAAAGTCTCAAATTTGATAATTTTCTGTGTGATTTGTGCTAACAATTTGATTGACAGTTATAATAAATAATGCGAATCTTGCCTTCCATGCTCAGGGTACCTCTATAAAGGATAGCGCTATACGTAATTAATGTGCCGAAAGTGATGGTAATAGATGGTACGTCCTTTTGAACTATGTTGGGGTATGGCTGTATCTATGTATTTATATATCTATGCTAGAAAAGTACATAGCCTGAACTCTAGCGGCGAATATAAAGAACTACGGTAGTAACAAATCTAGGTACCATAGAAATAACTTACATCTAAACTACACGGGTTTACAAAGGAAATACCTAAATGAAGTCAGAATGTTGATTATAAATTAGAGTAAAAATCGAATGTCAAATAAATTAATAAAAATGTTCAAGTAGGAAAAAACACGTTACAAATGATCCCCTAGAAAATTAATAGAAGTAGAGATATCCGTCGCTAACGACCCAACCTACAAGTCCCATTGTTAGTTTCTGAAATATTGTTTCTATAAAGAGGGGCGTCCCTAAAACCTGTTTAATCTGAAAATCATTTTGAGTTGGATCCATCGTTCCTCGAAATGAAAATCATTGTCTGCAGAAGTAAATAGTTAAATAATTTTTGATTGAACAATTCTCAAGGAAAATTGAGGCCGTTTTATTACATGCATTTTATCATTTATGAACTCATTCACACTGGCTTTGCTAGAAAAATCAGTTGTTCCTTCATTTCAAGTTAGTTTGTGTAAGGTTTAATAAAGAGAATCTTTAAATTCTCTGATTAACTATAGGGTGAATCTCGGGGTGAATTGTGCAACAATGTTGTTGTATACTGTTATTAGGTTTGATATTGAATTAAGGTAGTTCAAAAGATCGTGACCACGAAAATTAATCTATCTAAGATGAAATTCCTAGTGAAAGTTGTAAAGGGGTTTGTAGAGAGAAAAGGAGAAATTTTCATTCAATCCATCATCATAAAAAAATATACGTAAAGAGCTAACCGAGGTCAATTCAATGTATTTGTAGAAAAATTTTAGGTTCAAATTAGGAAATTCGATAAATTTAACCTAAACAAGGGAGGGTCAACCCCTTTATTGCAAGAAGCCTATTACAACATCTATGATTCCACTCTTCTGGACAGTATACAAAACTTGCACTTTCACGTTGACCAGTAATATTTTCCGTGTAGTAAACTAGTAATCTTGTAGGATCATTCCCTATTGGTCATCTTCAATGGAGAAACGGTTTCAAACCATGGACCGCTGATGCCGCCCTTTAAAAATGATCAGAAAGAAAACACCGCTTTCTTTTCTTATTCATTGAGAATTACATACTATTCAAAACAGTACCGCAATGCTTGTTACGTAATATACTCGAGCTAACTTTCTCCGGACAGCCAAAAATCACCAACCGCTATCTAGAATTTTAAGACAGTAGAAACCCCTTTCAGGCCACATTAATCCAAAGTTGTACAAACAAGATGAAATAAAAGAAGCAATCTACAAGCAGGGCACGTCACCCCTATACTGGAATGATATCGTTCACTTGTAACGAAACAACATGATCCCATTAAAGTGGAGAGTACAAAACATTATCTTCCTTACCTTTGTCACCTGTATTGTTGCGTAAATGACTCGATTAAGTAAACTAATGCTGGTCTATACGTTTTATGAACCGAATAGAGATACAAAAAAAGGTAAGGTAATCGTGCGTACAGTACAAAACATAAAAGCAAATTTGCGTTTAACAACTCGCGGCAAATTCAATTGGACGCTGAAATAACGAGAACCGATCAACTCAACATGAAGATGGTATCAGTGAATTCGTGTAATTACTGTTTTACACATACACACTGTCCTAGGATGTTTACATTTAGGTTGTTTGGGTTCATTTCAAATTCATTTCGATCGAAAAAGTGTATCGTGTCAAGTTCAGAGAGTCTACCAAATAAATTGGTCATGGTCGCAACTTTTAGGGACTATCACGAACTTATTGATCCCACATTTTAAATTATAAATGCCGTCGTAATAAAATTAAAATTTCCGTTTGCATTTCGCCGCATCGATCGATGTTGGTATTCGGTTATAGAGGGCTGTATTGAGGTTTATAGCTTCTGTCAGTTAAATCTTCAGCATTTTGGGAATTTGGAGGGCGCGATTATAAACATAATTTACCAGTTAAGCGAATTTTGTCGAAATTCATTTCAATTCGATGAAATGGATTTAATTCACTCGCATTGACGATCTCTTTCCAAAATTACACAAAGGACACAGAGCGTCTACGGCGCGAAATTAAACATTTTACTGGTGTATAGAGTAATATAATAATTACGTCTTTTGTACGGCCTCTCAGTTATTTCCAATCACCAGCGAGAGCCTTTAGCGATAGCCAAGTTTCCTTTGATAGGTTAATCAAGAAATTCTGAGGAAGGAAGATACTGGGAAATTCTCATCTTGTTATGGCCGTGCCGTTCCATTACACTATTGTTTCGGTTTCGCATTTGTAGAGTGTACAAATACTTTTCATTTGGTGTTTTGGTCCTCTGGCATCTATAGTTTAACAGATATAACTTTTTGTATATACGAGCTAACTCCCAACAAAATAGGTGACAAGAAAGAACGCGGACTTGCTGCACGTATCACAGCGTCGTGTGTGGTGGATTCGTGCGAATGAACACAAAGTGTGATCGTTTCGTTTGAATTTATATTTCAGTATTTGTTTTTTCTTTTAGAAATTTGTATAGATGCGTAATTTTTGTTTAATTTTTCGCTTTTGTAAATTGCTCAAATTAGATAAGGTGTTAAAAGGTGTTGAATTTTCCATGAGTTATAAAAGGATATATCTGGGCGTTAGTGATAAAAAAAATTGGTTATCGTGTTGCGTAAGGTGAAATTTAATTAGTTTCAAGATAAGGGCGCGTTATCGCTGATAAGAAAACAACAGGTGTGCAATTTATTTCGAAACTGGCTTTATTCAAATTCGGTTCTGATTGGCTGTTTGCTTACGAAATCTAAAAGGGCGAGATTATTTTATAGTGGAAGTACAGCAGACATTGTTTAAACAGGGCTTTCTATTAGATGCCTGTTGGATGCGGTTATTTCTGGCAGTCGGCCCTATTTGTCTAATTGGTGATTATAATAAAATTGTGTAGAAGTTACGTAATCGTATTGAGAGATTTAAGTTACGACGTCACAAAACGAGTTAGTAAAAGGTCGTGTGAAGTTTTTAATCCGTTATCGGAAAAAGTAGTAGTTCAAGTGAGAGTAAACCAAGCAGCTGTTTCGACAAGGTTTGTCATTCCTGAAAAGTAAAAGTGTTCTACCGTCCGAAAAGTCACCAAATTTTGTCATCTAATTCAACAAACGAGTTTTTTTGTTATCAATATCCAGTTTAATAGAAAAGAAATGTAGTTCCTAAACCTGTCAACGTTTGTATCAGTTCTGATTGTGCCTGAATATCGAAAAATTCTTGACGACCAGACTATTGGATTAGTAAAGATGTAAGTAAAGATTTCTTCATTTAATTATCTGTCGAACGCTTGCGTACGTGGTATGTGTAAAAAAAACAAGGCTCGTTCTCTTTCAACTTTGTTAATTTGTGTGTAGCCCGAATAAATGTTATTTTATTTGTCAATGAACAATATTGTGTTTAATTAAGCACGAGATTAGAGTTGTTATGTTAAATTTGATATTCATGCCCATAATTATGTTAGGTGTGATTCAAAATTGGTTTAAATTATTCCTTGGAATTGTTGAAAGTGATGAAGGCTGCTGAGGTTCCTAAATTAATAAAATGAAGTCTTTACTGAGATTTTTCAATCAAGTTTATTTAATTTGAACTAGCTGATCAGGTGAACGGCTTAGTGACCGTTGCCGTTGCACACAGCATTATTATTTGGCGCCCAACGTGGGACGCACGGTAATATATTCATAACATTTCGTTACCTTCCAGTTCCATGTGTGTGCCGGTACAGTTTTTTGACATTAATAGCGTTCATTTATGTGCGCTGATCAGTGGAAAAATTAACCATTCTTATTGCCCTTTACCTCTACCTATCTATCCTTGCACTCTTTCCCGGAAATATACGTGTTTTGCGTTTGCGAGCAACTCGAGTTTGCTGTATAAGCAAATCGAATTGCCTTTCAAGAGAATCCCAATTTAATAAATAGTTCGCGCTGTTATAAATTGTGCATATGTGAGTAATAAATAATACTTTGTTAATTAATTGTATATAATATTAATCACGTAATTAAATTTACGTTACAATACTCTTTGATTGCATCAAATATCTTTGCATCACATCTGGAATCGGAAGGTAACACAAGGCAATGGATGATTAATACTTACCAAACTTATTATTATCAAACAGTGTATAGTTTTAACCCACTACCCACATCGCGTTGTTTAGCTACTAGAAACAAAGAAAAGGAAATAAGTGTCCGTTTTGACTATTTTAAAATTTGTTAATATGCAAAAATGTACAATGGTTCGTTACGAAAGTCTTGCTTGACTGATTGGAAAGATTGAAAAATGAAAATTAAGTAAGTCAATTAACTTTTATGTTTAATGAAGGGCTAATTAAATGAATGTCAAAAACTTTTTGACCTTAGTATCACTTTAATATTGTTACGATGAATCAAGTTAAACTTAAAAGCTAAATTGAAATGTGTAACTTCTTTACTTTCATATTTGACTTAAAGAGATCGCCATTAGCGGTGCTCCCAATTCATTTTAGTTCTAGATGTATAGAAAGTTTTGATTGAACTTTTAAACTTTCGAATGGACAAATTTTATTTCATTCCGAGGTATCAAAGCTCCACTCTGAAATGCGTCGGAGTACATCGCCTAACACCAAAAGATTCCAAAAGTATCTTCGTCATATCTCATTTCTGGAGAGATTAATAAAGTATCCGTCCGTAGTGGAAGTTTGTGATGTATCATTTATAAATACCAGCCGCTACAAGATTAATTATGGTCTCAAAATTGCTTTATGCCTCTTACACATTTACTGTTAGAAAATGAAAGTCTGTGGCTCAGAATATAGAATTCAATCATATTTCAGTTGGTAATAACGTGTAAATATTAAATGGTACCTAGTCATTTATAATTCCATATAGTTTATGGAATTAAAAGTAATTTCTGAGCGAGCATAAAAGAATAATTATTGGACTTTAATAAATCTAATTTCGTTTGGTGTTAAACATAATTTGGATGACACGCCAACGAGAAATACTCGACTAATACCTACACTAAATGTGGACGTCTAATGAGTGACATTTTTTTGTTCGGTTGGCTCATCATTTTACGTAGTATTTGTGGTCATACACTTTGTTCGATATAAACTCCGTTGCATTTCATTAACGTAGATGACGTCACATTACTGCACAGCATTTCCAAACCAAACTCTTTTTGAAGTTTTCGGCCAACTATACGTAAATAATTGAAATAAAGTAACACTGTTAGTGTACACTCTCTAACAGCTCCCAGAGGAGCTAACAGGTTAGCCACCAATTCTCTAGCATTTCTATGTAAATGCTCTATCTTCGTTTCTACTGGTCATCTGACGCTTATAATTTTTTTGAATTCCACAGGACAAAATCTTTTGGAAATCGTTTTTCTCTGGTCGACATGCGACTGCTTTTCTTATTCCTCCATTTTAAAGGAAAAGTAAGGGCCATAGCGTTATAAATCATGCAAGTTCTATTTTCGGTTTTGGTAGTCAGATTTTGATGGTTATAAGATCTTTTGGTTTCTACAAACAAAAAACTAATAGAGATCGCCTTTCAAAGCTTGTTTGGACATATTACCTCGCACGCAGGCTACATATCTTTATCAGCACAAGTACACGTGCGTTAACTAAATTTTGCCTGATAATAAAACTTTTATCGCAAACAACCTTTTTGAATAATGAATAATTTACAAGAGCAATAAAATTTAAATAAGAATTACGCAATTAACAAAATTTCTAAAAGGGAAAACAAATAGGAAAGTACAAATTCATGTGAAATAAACTTAATAAATTGAAATAATACTCATATATAGGATGTCCCGTAATTATTTTTTGTGTGTAGACCGAAATAGCATCTACATGACGCTTTTTACACAACAATAATGTATAAGCACTACTCCAACATAGACAAAAATTAAGTAAAAATAAAACATTTGAAAGTAAATTTGAATTTTAAAGAAGCAATCGTTTGTTATGTAGCTATAATCAGTTTCTATAGTTGGCAATTCTAGATAGTTACCTTTTTATATTCACCGTAGCGTTATTTTACAAATTATCAATGTGATTTGATCTAAAGGCACACTGCTCACTTTTACTCACGTCCTTCTTAAGTCATTCTAAACATCCTGTCCACCGCCTTAAAGTTCTCCAGCTCATCCATGTTCATGTTCTAACTTCTTATTCAATTTTTCCGTATGTCATTCTTCCCAAGTCCTCGTTCAGTTTTTGGTCCATCCCTAAAATTATTTTTTAAATTTATTCTTACGTACTAGGCAGATAACGCTGTAACGTTCAAAATTTAACCTTTTGATTACCGTTACGCTGTCTGTATATTTCTTGTGCAACTTCATTGTGGTAAAGTTTTCGCTTCATAGCTTTCTTATTCTCCCGCTAGAGGTAATCCAAAGGTACCTTTCTGTATTTTTACCGTGTTCTTGATCTTTCTTGGTCTTTTGCTTTGCTTGTTCCTTGATTCTTTAGAGAAGATTTTACTCTCGTGGTGTTCATTTGTAAAATTTTAATACACCTTACTTTACTTGACCTGAAGAGCGATTTGAATTTAATATTTCCTTTATATATCATAATACGATATCGTTTCGGAAGATTATTGCTATTTAATTAACAACGATTGCGAATCTTTGAATTTTATTACTGGAGTGTGTAGGTACTTATTGCAAACTTTCATAAGGATACCATTCTGCAAAAAAAATTGCTCATTTAAGTGAACGAAATTCTTTCTTTATTATATTCGTTTATGTGAACGTTTTAAAGATAATAATTATTTGGTCATAAAAACGAAATGTTTTATGGATTTTGCTCTATATAAAGGAGTTGTATAGTTAAGGCCGGGTTATATTCATCAAATTATTGTATAGAAAGGAAACAATATATTTGTCAGTTTAACAACTAATCGAACCGCACGATCAAAGTATGGCGGCGCTGTTATTACAATGCCTAACCCAAACATGAGTTTAATAATAGATGGGCATAATCGTTAACACTAGCTAGCATAGATTAATATGTTAAGGGGGTTGGGCTCTATTAATATACATCAAAATTGAAGGGGGAGTACGACGTTTAATATACCCTACCAACGTTTTATACCTGTTATTTCCTTTTCTTTTAAATTGCCAACGGGAAATAAATGAAAATATACTCCAAATCCGAAATACAATATTGTAATTCGGCAGCAAGCAGATTTGACACGTACATTTATTGCATTTTTTCTCTTTAACTCCGGCAATTTCGCTTTTTTGTTACAATTTCACATAGTTACGTGATAGACGTCTGTTTCAATAGCTTCCAATAAAAAATCGTAGCATGTCCAATGGCGAAAACGTGGAAACTCGTTGCGTGTTTCATGGCACGGCGACATTTTTTCTAAAAGTTAACTTTGACCTCATAAATAACCGAAACAGATTTCTCGTACAAACTTATCCCAATTACAAAAGTTTCATTTATTGAGAAATCTGCAAATCAAAACAAACAGTGCCATTAGCTAATTAGTAGTCTCACTACACCGATGAGTTGGTGACTATAAAACGCAACAAATGAAACTATGCCTTCAGTAATGCAAATTGAAATAGTTTTCGTAGGTTTAACGTTGAAAGAACTCTAGCAGTGTGCACAATAAATTCAAAAGTTCAGAAACCGTAGGGAATTTCGAACTACAGTGGGATAATGCTTTTGTGGTTATACCTACCTCATCTCGATCATTTGTGAGTTACGAAACTCGAGTGGGAGTTAACATTCTTTTCAAATTGTAATCTCATGCCGACGATCCGTTTCCAGATGGAAAATTAACGATAAAATCTCTGTATATGCAAAAATGTTTCACTGTTTACGTTTTGATTCAGTGCAGACCTCCTTGTTCATTTCCCTTTTAAATTTTCATTCGGTGCTGTCGACCCCAACACTTATGCTAGTAATCGTTTAATCCTTTCTAAGTCTTAAATAAATTTAGGTTTATCAAATACACGAAATATGATTTTTATGCTACCGACCACCTATGCGAATGCATTTTTAGGGTCAGTTAGAGAGTATTAGTTTGTTTGATAGGTATGCCAGGGAAGCATATTTGTAAACGGTAGACACGTCCGCATGCATTCGAAAACTGACTCTGCCCCACAATTATTCCGGCATGCAAACTCAGTTTCATCACGATTGAATGTGTGCCATAATGGTCTAGTGGTGAAGATGCTCGGTTTGCGATCGGGCGGCTCGGGTTCGATTCTTTGCATTAAGTTTATTAAATATTTTTTTCAGAAAAGTGGAGTTATTTGTACAAAAATGCTACTGTCTGCTGTTTTCTGAGGGAATAACGCGAATGACTGCGAATATGCGTGAATTGTTCAATTGCCGGATACCACATCCTCTTCTATATCATATTGCACGGCGGCGAGCAATGAATGTACACCACAATCTGAATCGTGTAAGTTCTTAGGACGTGAGAGTCGTGAAATATGTAAAAGAAACCTTTAATAAAGTAAGACCTTAAATTTGATCTTTTTTGGAAATGATTCCGTATTTTGACCTTTTAGAAACTCATGTGTAACCAATGAATTAGGTTAGTTGGCATTGAAAGATAAGATGATTATGATTAAGTTTTACCATTAGAATGCAGGGAGAGACAAAGATTAATTTTTGTAATATTTAATTTAAATACTATTCCTTTTTTTTCATAATATTGTACATTCATGGATGATTTAGTAACATTTTAAAGGATGTGATGAAAATAAATGAGTTTCAAAATTGTTTCCATAGGTGTATGAAAGTCACTAATCCCCCCCCCCCCCCCCGATACCATATATTGCAAATTATACATTTCAAGTTTTACAAAGAAGAAAATCTAAGCAATAATGTCGCTATAATCGCGCAAGCTTTAGAAGATGAAATGAGACCTACAAATTGGTAAATAATACTTGTTAACGCGTAGGAAGACTGCCGAACACCAACAAGAGGATGGTATAGAAAGTATTCCTGTTGCACTGTAATTAGGAACGTGGTTTTTTCAAACGTATTCGATTCGAGTTAACCTTGCGAAATCAAATGACCTTGCAAAAAGTTATCGTGTCAGGGTTTTGTACAAATAATCGTTTATTATTATTATTGTTATAACTATAGTACTGGGGGGTGGTCCCAGTCGGTTCGTGCACTGCGAGGTCTATTGTGTTCGCCGATATTATCTACCCTTCAAAAATACCTGTGTATTTAACAAAGCAAAGTCAAGCAAGGGCGAATCCTCGTTACTTCCTTTTTAGTTTAATTTTTGCATTCGCAAATAGGTGTTCCCTTGCCTTTGTGTATGCTTCACATTGCAAACGTGGTGTGGTGTTTCTTATTCGTCACCACAACCTCTGTATAAGTTGTCAGTCAGTCTTATTGAGTGCAGCTGTTTGTTCAAACGACAGTGACCTAGGACCAGTACACTTCACATTGGAATTATCCTCCCAGTCGTATCGAGCGGGGATTATCGTCTTAAATAGTTTTGTAAGACAAACTGTTTTGGTTATTCTCTCAGTTATCATACGGGGGCTTTTATCTTTAGAGATTTCATCAAAGATGAGTGAATGCCCCACCCTTCATGATCCCTTCTCGCCAATGACTCTAGGCAGGTATGCATCTTTGAGTTACCGGGTGTAGTAAGTTGAAGAGGGTCGCCATAGATGTTGTCGGGGTCGTTATCGTTGGCCCCCATCATTCCAACGCAAGCTCTGCACTGGGCTCAATAAGTTCCTCCATTAGTTTTAGGAAAAACGACGTTAGACTGATGGATCCTAACTGACTTGGCTTGGATTTATGGGTCTCGCCCAAGTGTCGGTATGAATACCGTCCCTCCACGCCATAGGTATTTATCCCAGGGCAAAACTTAGTAACGTTAATAGTGTGGATGCTAGCAGGTCGAGGCCTTGTAGTAGTAGAGCAGGAAAGATTCCATCCACCCGAGTTATACGGACGGAAAGTATTCATTGCCCACCTAACTTTGATTAGGTTCACTATTTGTCGAGCCAAAACCCAATCTCCTATGTTCGCCCTGAGAAGCGTTTCCAGAGAAATTGGTTCGCCCGCGCTATTTTGAGCGAGGGTCTTTGATCACGCAAAGTGTGATTGAAGCAAAAGCTCGAAGGTCTCCTTTGTTGCTTTTTGGAGTCTGGCACCTTCTGGAATTAATTAATTTCCTCGCAGTACCTACTCCACGAGTTATGTTTTGCCTTTCGTATAGCGTTATTGTATTCGGTGAATGTAGTTCGGTATGAACCATACCCCCTCGTGTTTTTGCTCTATAAAAAATCTCCTAGCCTGTGCCCGCAATCGAGAGTGTCCCTCGTGCCACCAGCTACTTTAATTCAGGTTCTCCTCTCTTTTGTGGGACAGATTGTCTCATAAGCACCTTTGATGGCATGCGAAGGGTTGATTACATGACCTCCAGTTCCGCCGAGTAATACGGGCACTCGAGATAGACCTTTAGGTCCTCGCTGTAGAGGTACTAGTTGGTTCTTCTTTGATTTCTATATACGGCTACTGCCGCTTCGTTTGATACAATGTGTGGTAGGTAAGGTTGATCGAAAGACAGGTACGCGGACCCGAGAACAAGTCCCCTCTCACTCCCTTCCCCTTCTACTGCCAGCATTACTACCGTCCGGTCTGCAACGAATTTCCATAGTGGTAGTAACTTAACGCTATTTCTAGCTAGATGCACTATTTAGGATTGATTTCGGTTGACTCAGTGATGAGTTCAGTCCCAGACCTAGTATCAGCTCTTCCAAGGTTTTTCCAGGGCTACATCAATATGATGTTTCGTTATGTATGCACAGAGGGGGCAGATGCCGCCCTATGTGATGCAAATTAATTTGTACGATTTTTACCATACGGGAAAATAATAAAACCGTGCTTACCTACTGAAGTGCGGTGGTTGGCACAGTCAGTTGTGGTCCCCCTCAACTGTTGTGGCCTCTTCGCACTCCATGCTTGTCACCTCCTCTGTCTCCCCCTTCGTGTTGGAGAGGAGTACGAACGCCGCTCTGATGAAGTTCAAGCAGGATCGATAGTTGCAAGTGACCCCCATCTTGTATCTTGTCTCATGAAGTTTGGTCCCTTGGGCTCCTCCTTCCTGTCTTCCACACGCCAATTGCCGGTTGTAACTCCGTCATTTTGGATTATGATTCTTTTCAGGATCTTCTCCGATTCTACTTGAGCCCCGGGGATCCACGCGTGTGCCCATACTGGTTTTAGGAGGCTCTTCGCTTCCCTCCTTCCCTCCCACGGAGATGCTCTCGCTAGCTCCGACCTCAACCTGTCCACCGATACCTGCCCTGTGCATGCTCCCCCTCGGTGGCGACACTCCGTGACTTTGGCCGAAACCGCTCCAATGGACAAAGCGTCGACTCTGTTAAGGATACAGGCTTTGGTTCGCCCTGTCTTCTTTTCCGACAGCGTTCCCTATATTTCGTTTACGGTCCCAATTTTTGCCGTTTTCGAGCTACTGCCCTGGGGAGTGCTGCCATCAGGCAGGTGTCGCTTTTGCGTCCCAGTCTCGGTAGGTGCCTTAACCTGGTCGTTTAGAGAGGTTCAGTAGATGGGAGGTCAGGTTTCCTAGAGGCCCTTGGTTCCAGCCTCACCTTTTTTAGCTTCCGGTGCGCTGTCTCAGAGAGCTTTTAGGTTGTCCAGTACCAGGTGCTCCGGGAGTAGTGTGTTGGGTTTTCCTTATCCATATGAGTCCCACGAGTGTGGGGGACGCGCGGTTCCCCTGCACACGTGTAATTGGTGTTTAGTACAACGGAGTGGTGCCCGGTGTACCGAGTTTGGGATCGGTAGTTGCTAATCCTCTATTCAGCAGCATTCTCTCAGTCCGACCCTCTGACCATTAGGATTTAGTTTATTTGCTGAGGTTGTCTCCTCTTTGCCCGGGCGGTAAAGCCCCGCGCCATCCTGAACTCTCCAGGTATATCGGCGTGGTTGACGTACAACATCGAACATGTCGACACCGTTTAACTCCGGGCAAGCCTTTGGCCACGATACGACAGCCGGGCAGGGTAGCTGGTCTGCGATGCTGTCTTTGGTTGCTATCAGTCGCTGTTTCATAAGCAACGGGTATCCTTATCCCTCGAATTAACCTATGCGTCACTTACGCTCATTCGCCTCCACCACCTGGGGACGCGTCATTTAAACTTTTCCTTAAAACGTTGTGTTACGTTCAACAGACAACGACTAAATCTTGAACCGATTTACATTACTTAATTAGTTCTGATTTTATAAAAGTGACAAATTCTCTTGACTTAAATGTTTGATATTGTGACGTTCATGGATTATATGCAAGCATTATGTGAACGTATTTATAGTTATTCCAGTACCAGTAGAGTAATTTTAGTTTAACATTTATGTAATTTAAGAACGTATAAAGCTCAGCTTAACAAATTTATTTTTTATTTGTATCGCCCTTCGACTTATAACTCGCTTACGAATTCTTAACAAAGGCACCTTGAGCAAACCTTTATTTTATTGGAAAAGATTATGGAAAGTTTTATAAGAATAAAGGGATTACGTTTCTGCAAGCCTCCTGGAATATTCGCGCCTTGGACTACCATTCGCTCCAATAAATTCGCCCTTGCACTATATTTCTCTTGTGAACGTGAACGTGAATTTTTATTCGCGTGATTGAACTGAAGTTTCTACAATTCTTGGGGCGATTTTCGGGGGTCGAAGTATAGTCCAGCGGTTAGTTGCACTGATTACATTTGCCATTTTGTTATGTTTATTTGCATATATGCAATTAATACTGGCTGGCAGCTTTGGCACTGTTGAATTCTTTATACACAATCCTGTTTGGGTCTCTGCCGTAATTAACAGAATCACTCTTCCAGTTCCTTTAATTTATGTTAACCTTATGATTACGTGTTGGTCTCGCAATTTAGAAGCAAGTACCTATTCTTGCCTTGCTCACTATTCATACAAACGTTATGGTTGACAAACGACCTTTGCTTGCGCATTTAAACTAACCACAAACTTAATTATAACAATGTAAATTATGTTAAAAGTCAGAGATAGGGTAACGTATTTCATTTAAATTTCTCATCATCTCGGTTGTTTAGCCCTTCGTGTGTATACAGCATTGACACCAGCTGCAATTTTGTGTATATCATCTCCGATGGCCGCAAGCTTCAGATCTAAAAACGTCGAGGTGAGCTTGCACAATTTATTCGGTAAAATACACGGTTATTAATTACTAGTTCATGAACAGATCGATGGAATAGTTGTACCTTCCGCCAAAGAGAAATTAAGTAATCGTCCTCGGATTTGCAATATTGCAATAACAGCAAAAACTGAAACTCGTTCGATATAAAATAGACGCGATTGGTATTCGATCGTTAGTCACATCAGACAAAATGTTTGGTGCACTTGCAGCGTGTTTGGCTGTATTGATCGTCACTTCCACTGCAAGAAGAGCAATTTATGTTCGTGAAGCTGAAGTGCAAGACCAAAATTCGGCATCTACAGCATACGCTTATAATTCAAATTCGGGACCAGTGAGTTATGCATACTTTTCCAAAGGATTTGGCGGAGAAAATGTCAATTTCCCTCAGTACTACGAGCCATATTATCAATTGTACGAACACCTAGGGTACAATGTGCCTAAGCGCTATGGTTACGGAGGCCTAGACGGATACGTTTTACATAATGGCGAAGATTACGGCGGATCGCATTTTCTACAACGTGGACATGCTGGGCAAAAGGAAAACAACGCCCAAGAAAGCTACAACAAAGGATCGCAAGGCAAACACGATAATGAAAACCATAAGGGATATTACAACAACGAACGGGGTGACAAAAGTGGACATCACGAAAGTGCGGAAAAGTTCAGTAACCAGAATGAAGGCGGCAAGAGCTCTAATGGGGGCAGTTATAGTGTATCTGGCGGTCACAGGAAGGGATCTAAAACAACAGGTTATCATAAAGTTTATAAAAAGAATGAATATAAAAAGGACAACACTTTTTACGATGAATCAGACAAACGAGGTCATTTTAATAAATATGCAAACGCCGATTCATACCGCAAGGGAGAAAGTGGGGCACTTGAAAAGGGTGGACATTATGATGCTGGCTTTCACGAATCCAAGCAGGGTGAAAATGGAGATCATGATAAAGGCCATTATGATGTTGTCGATAGCAAGTTTAGCGATCAACAGGGAAAAGAGGGATATCGAGAAAATTATTCCGGGTACGCCAAGGATCGCAAAGAAAATGATGAAAACCTTTACGGGTATAAGGAAGCTTAATTTAACTGTCGAATAAATGATAAATCTAGTCGTACGTAAGTGTATAGTTTACATGGGATAATCCTTCATAAGTTACTAAAGGCAAGAGTGTCACGCTAAGAAGAAAACTTCAGGATGAAATGATGAAGCGGAAGCATTTTCCTTTTAACCTTGAACGGAAAATTACACCGTTGAATATTCATAGAAGTTAAAAGTAGCGCCATGCATATAATTACTGTTTTAATTAAAAGCCTGATTAAGCTCCCTTTACATGACTTGGTTTCTCCCCAAATCTACTTAACAAATGATTCTTAACCGCCAGTTTACATTTTGTCCATGTAAAAGGCAATCCTGAAAGGAACTTGTTTTTACAAGGAGTAGGTACTTCCGGATGTAAATATTTGCAGGTAAATGCAAAGTAAACACGTAGATTAAACTCTTGAGTCTGTTGAATTTGTAATAATGTTTGTCCAGCAATGTAAAGTAAATTTGTTAATTATGTATATTATGTACTCACAGGTATTTAAAGTATACTCGCTCAGTTTGTGCGATTTTTTTTAATAAATAAGAAGCATGAGATTTGTTTGAAGTAAGAAGTAAAAACTTTTTTCGGTGCACGAATGAAGTTTGTGTGTTTACCTTTTCGTTACAACGCCTACAATTTAGAATTAGAAACACAATACGAAACTCATCATCGTTTGAATGAGCTGATGGTTATTTTTGATTATATATTTATTTCAATATAACAGGAAAGAGCATAGAAAACAGCGAGTTCATAACAAAATTTCAGATTACAAAAAAAAACGTTATATGAAAAATAATACATCATTATAAGAGGAATGGGCTTTCTTGCAGAGTAACCCCTCGGGTTATAGTTTGTGAAACGGATGACAAGGGTTTGCTACGGAAGCGCTCAAGTGAAAATGTTGAAATTTTTCCGAGTAGACTATGATATGGATCAGTGTTATTAACAAAGGGTATAAAAAACGACATCGGTAATCAAGGGAGGAAACGGTACAATTAAATTAAGGAACAGTAATAGCGTTGAGTGAAAAATCCACTAATCTTTCAACGGGAATAGGCATTGAATAAGCAATTACTTATTCAATGCTGGGGGCCAAATCAAAGCTGTACGGAGGATGGTCAATGATTTCCCACTTGAATTTGGTGCTGAGATCCCTCGTGGTGTGGGCCACGTGAGGGCGGGCGTTGTCATGGTGCAAATAAAATCCATTTGTCAACCGGTCCTTAGTTTTCTTCTGTATAGCCCGGCGTAGCTTTGTTAGTGTCTTGTAGTACCTTGAGATTGCAATGAGCAGAACGCATTTCCTGTCCCAGAATACCAAAGCCTGGCGGCTGGCCTCAAGTCTCGAGTTGAAAAATTCCTCACCCTCTTCGGCACAGAGACTCGCAAGCACTTTCGACGTGCTTCTTGTGTTCATCAGGGAACATCCGCGTCACCCACCTGGCACACCTTGTGAACTTTAGAATATGGGTCAAAATCTTGTCTACAGTAGTCCTAGAGACTTTCTGTTTGGCAACCTCTCGCAAAGTCACGTGCCGATTTCTCAGAACATGGTGAGCGTTCCCATACTGGAAAATGTATGGTTACACCATTGACCATTTGGGTTGTTTAGTGTGTTGTGTCCACCTTTTTGGAATCGCGTATGAGACTTTCCGAGAGCAACTCAACTCAGGAAGGTACCATGTTCGTCGTTCAGAAGTTAAATTTTCCCGCAGTTTTCCTAATTCGTAAGGTAAACATACCACAGTAGTATAGAACAACTTAAGACCTTCTGCAGGGGCACCTCTAAAAAGAATTATGCGGACCACACTGTAATTGAACGCAACCCTGTTGCGAAAGGGATAATAAATAAGCAACCAAACAATGAGAAAGTCTATTAAATGTTTTGGATCTGTTCAAATATCAGAAAAAAATTAAAACAATTTCGGTTTTTCTCTCACATCTTCGGGGTAATCGATGTGTTCCGGTTTTCTTTACTGCACGATCTTTTTAATTGTGTATCTTTTTCCTAATTTGATCATCTTCGTATCTCCTATCGTTTCCGAGATCCACATGGTACACATCCTTATCTTGGACATAGTGTATATCATCAAAATTAGGCCATAAATCAGTTATTATGCTTTTGCTGGAAGCTGGATTTTCTCAGGGGTAGATCTTTTTGTTTATTAACATAACCCTTTTTGGTGAAAATTATCCTCATCACAAACGATGGTTTGTCTAAAAATGCAGCGCCTTCTTGAATAATGAAATCAGCAAATTGTCTACGTTGTAAACGATCAGGTACTTTATACTTAATTCCATACGTGTACCGCTTCATAGCGAAAAAGAACACAACTAATTGCAATAGAATGAAGCGCTTTTAGATAAGAAACGAGTGTACAAACAGTCAAACACAGAGTTGCCGGGTGCTAAAGATTGTTCTTACGGATCATGTGGAATAAATTTTCTGTTATAAAGTTTTAAAAACACTGACCGAAGCTTGGTTTTGATTGTGTCCGGATTCGGCAACTATATTTAAAAAAATTGGTGGGAGAAAGGGAGTCTTCGCTGAGCCTTCAAAGCGAATCTAGATCTAGGTGAGTGGCTCGCGGCATTTTATATCGCTTAACATTTATTTCAACTGAACGTTTCACGACGAATATACAGTCGGGGCACACGGAAGATTTAAACAGCCGCGTAATATTTTTATCGCCAAAATTGAAGTTAATTTCCCCATTACAAGGGATAATGCCGTCAAGTTATTGTCGGGTGTGCTTTTAAATTCATTGCGAGTTGCCATCACGAGCAAAACTAATATAAAGTGGAATATTTACGTGAAAACATTTTCGTTAAGTTACATTAATGGATCAGCGTGATCGCGTCTAAATAAATTTTACCACGAAACCTTTGTAGTACAAAACGTGCATTGCGTCTATACTTGCAGTTACGATAATACAAGTTTATTAACCAAATTCGTGCGTCTATCTTGTTTATGCGGGGCGCTAATAAGATTCTGGATTAGACGGCAACCGGTAAATGGTTTAGAGACGATTAATTAGTGCTTTTGTTAGCTGTTAAAACTCTAAGTATGCAAAGGGAGAATTGATACTTCAACATTCTATATATACATACAATCCAATTTACCTGAGTATTTATCTGAAACCAAAGCACCAGGTTTTGATTTTCAGTTCATTACTTATTACTTTTCGACGATAAAAAAATACAAAAATGTACAGTGTGTTTAATTTAACTATGTTGACATACACTTTTATGTAACACCCGGTAAGTGTATGTATAAAATATGCCACAGCTTTTTTTGATCAACGTAATTAACATAGGTATTAAGAAAGAGGTAGCACATTTCCTTCCTTTAAGACAATGGATTGATAAACACACGCTCCATATTTATAAACAATTTACTCCAACTCAAGCGCAACCACCCCCGATAGATATTTGTAATGTAGACAACATCGACTTAACTTTTACATATAAATAAATAAGCCATTCCCAGTTTACTGTTTACAAATTGGCATTCCCTAATTTTTAAACACACGATTGAGAAATCACTAACGAACTCCTTCATGTGGACATTTATAGGAGTTTCGAAGGAAAGATTTGTTTCGTGTTTTAGTGTCCTGTGACTTCTTTATCTTGTCCTATTTACGTTTTTGACTTGCGACATTTTGTTTCATAGCTTTAATACACCACTCACGGCTTGTTTCAGCATTATATTGTCCTGTGTGAAGAACAGAAGTGTAGGGCGCAGTCCCACGACATATAATCTATCTAAAAATTTTAGACGTGCTGTAACCTGCGAGTGCTCTAAATAATATATGATGGACCAAAAGGAACACAAAGACGGATGTAAATTTTTGACATTTATCTAAACCGTGTATAGAACACGGAAACATAACGCAAACGTTGCCCTTCGTCACTTAGTCTTCGTTTGCGAGATTGCAATTCTCGGTTTTAATAACGTCGTACATTCGTTTTCAAACTGCTCCCTTGTGGTTCATTTAATGTATGTACCTACAATGGGACAGTTGGAAATTACACATAGGTAGTATCGTGCGGCCTCATATAACCGCAAGGTATACCTCTCACTCTCATTTCATAGACAAAGTTTGGGACATGCGAATAAACAGCTATGAACTACTTTTCTACTTTTTTTGTAACTGGATGTATTCTTTTTTGTTTAATGTTCTTAAGATATTTCTAGATGGTCACATTAAGGGCCGGTTTTTCTTGTTTCATTTTTGGAAAAAATACGCTATTATATTCGTTATGGCTGGCTGGCAGTCCGGCTGAGATCTCAGCAAGTACAATTGCTAGAGACTGTAAATTTTCACTGAAAGCTTGTGTTAGTGCAGGCTCTATTTCTATATCTATTTTCAGTTAGATTACTCGTGAGATCGATAATTTTAAACTTTGCTAATGAAATACTGATCTGCATTACCAAAAATGCGCTTTCATCATGCATATGCTGATTTACAACTTGTTTGTTAGAACATTGCAAACTAATTTATTTATTGGATATGTACTGGTACGCACTTCTGAAATTTCATAGGAGATTTATGGTAAACGGCAAATAAAAGTAATGGTTAACACACAAACGGATTAACAGATACCTTTTAAATAGGACAATAAAATAAAATTTCGGAAACTGCCCGCTTCTTATTAAGATGGTTTTCCGACTCAAAGCTCAGAAAGATTGAGTTCGACATAAAACATATCAAAAAAAAGTGTAGGAGCAAATTTGTGCACTATAACGTCGCCAATTTATTCCAGTGGCGTTTTTTGGAACGGAACCCACCATATTTTATTGAAGAATAGGAAAGTACTTGAAGAGTAGGTACTTATTTTTTTATTCAACGATTTCGAACGTTTTTCGAATTATTTTTTTGAGAGAAACTAAACTGCGCCGGCGCGGCGGTGGTTTTTAATTGAAGCACGGGCTAAGACCTCTTCCACTGTCACATAATTTTTTTAGGTGTCTAATCGGAAAAATAAAATTTTTAATTGATCTTCCCCAATTGCCAAGTTTCAAAAGGTGCCCCCCTAAACAAATTATAGCTCTGGATAGCCGAAACTACAACATTTCCACGGATACAAAAAAATCCGTAAATTACATAAGATTCAGTGAAAAAAAAGTCGAAACGCTAATTTGTAAAAAAATTCTTTCCCGAAACCAAGCATGCGATTTCAAAAAAATATGGTTAACATTGATGTTTATTGAAAATGTAGGCTAGATTTACTACTAAAGTGAACATGATACACGAACAAAGGAGTTAGCAAATCTAGCAATAAATGTTCGAAATGACGACCTGTTGGTGGCACCTGAACTCCTTCTTTTTGGCATCAGTGGACATTATGTAGCTTCGACTATTCCCAGCTGTAACTTGTTTAGGAGATCAGCCTTTGAAATTAAAAAAATATGTCACATTTTTTTGATAAATTGCCTAAATAATTATGTAAAAGTGAAAGGAATCTTAGCCTGTGTCTCAATTCAAAACCCAACCGCCGCGCCGCGCCGGCACGAATTAGTTTCTCTAAAAAAAGAATTAAAAAACAATCAAATTTTGAATCCCTGTAATTTTATTAATCATGTAAGAAATCCTGTCTGGCTACGAAAGCTAAATTAACTGTAACACAAAAGCTTCCGTAATTTGAAATTAAATTAGCAAATTTGACCTAAATTTTGCATTTCCCTCATTTACCTCACGTTTCGGGTACCAAATAAATAATCCTTGACAGTACAGTGGTTAGTATCTCCGCCTTTCACGCGGGAGACCGGGGTTCGATTCCCCACGGGGCCGGGGAGCCAGCTCTTAGTTGCTTAGGACCATCCTCGATTCTTAAATTCTTTATTACAACCAAATCACCTTCTCTAAATGCAAAAAACACCCACAAAACACCTTTCCAGATAGTTCAAAAAAATCAAAATTGAAACGTAGAATTTCATAATCTCTCCTCGTACACATCCGATATTTGTATGAGAGAAATTTTAATATTGATTAAAATTTCTCAATTTTGAGAAATTCCAAAAATTTCAAGGAACACCTGAAATAAATCTTGGGACGAATAGAAAAAAAATGTTACAAGAAAACTTTCTGGGTCGCACTTTGGATTCGAATAAACACAATTAATTCAGGGACAATAACAAAAATTTATTCCAAAAAAACAATGAAACAAAATTTAAACAAAGTCCCTAAAAGAAAGAACGGCTTGCAAAGCGCATTTGGACAGTTTACCCCGCACGCAAGCTGTCGAAAAATAAAATAAGGAACATTAAACTTACTTCCAGTTACACTTTTGCTTTAATAATCCAAATAATATGGCCACACAGAATTAGATGACTAACAAAACTGGTTTGATGAAAATGATGACACATTTTCGGTGGCTGATCGGATGGTAGAGACTTTTAACTTTTAATAAGAAGAGAACCTTTACAAAAAGTCTCGCTGTACTACACTGGTTCGTTTTTCAACTCGACAAGCCTTTTTCCGTAATCGCATAACACGCGTTAAACTTCTCACACAACTTTGGTTAACTTGCTTCTGCACAGAATTTTATATATTGCTGTGTAAACAATGTCGGTTTGAAACGTTGATGTTTAGGTCCAGGATGATATGGGGGTGGTTATTATTAATTAATAAAATACTGTAAGTAAAATTAAGCTTTCTCCGTGTTTTGTTAATTTTATGTTTTTAATAATTTAAAATAAAAATAATTTAGCGTAAACAGATGTGCACGCTTTTGAACAGTCACGGAAAGCAGCAGCAGCTTCGTTTTCTCGTTGTCTCTAGCATTTAAGGAAACACCACATCCACCATAAAATAAAGTCCTTCTTTTAAACGTCGTCAATCGACTACGGAACGCATCAAACGCCCCCCACTTCTCCAATATCAAATGTGCAATTTTTTGAAGCACCTGCGTCTTCGTTGTCAGCACCAAAATCAAAACACGTGCGGTAATTAATTTGCGCTTGATAAAACTCCTTATCGCAATGACCAGATAAAACCTTTTATAAAGCACTCAAATTTGATCAGATGTGTCTTACTTCTAGCACCTTATCTCAATTGAATAAATTGCAAAAGCCACAAAATTAAAACAAGAAAATAATACGCAATTACATACAATTCTAAAAGGAAAAATAGACACCGAGATAACAAATTCAAATAAAACGAACCAAATCTGTGCTTACGTCGTAAATAATCCCACAGATTTACTTAATAAATTCTCATATACAGGGTGTCCCATTATTTTTGGTGTTTAGACCGAAGTAACGTTTACATAACGTTGTTTACACAATATTCTTATTTTTTTGCAACAGTATCGTACTCACAAGGGGGTTAAATAAAACGTGTTAATTATAACTTCTTATGAATGCTTATGAATTTTTAAAACATGTAAGAGTGAATGGTGGGCAGGAACTGCAAAGCAGGAAAACACGGGCGCGGAGGGGGAGCAATGGTGCATTTTGCATTTTAACCCCTTATGTTGTTGGTCGTAGTCGCGACCAGTCGTCGTTTTGATTAGGTACTGGTTGGTTCAGGTGGCACTGTTTATAATTTAATCCCCCAAACTAATATTCACCATGTCAAAGTAAGGGAAGATTTATTTAAATTTGGTGCCCTTAAAACCAGTTCACCAATATACAAAAAAAAGCTCAATATTTGACGTTAAATATTTCAGCTGACAAAATTAATAAAAAATGCAATTATTTAACAGTCAAGGCTAAAATGATGATCTGCAACATTCCAACCCCCGTAAATCAATTACTGGGTTGATTTACTAATGACATCCAGAACTGCAAGCTTAGATGCAGGTCTCTGAAGAAGTCGATCATTTGTTCGTATTTCTGCTCTCCGTACTTGACCGTCTTTACCAGGAAAAACTTTCTCTACTATTCCCCGTATCCATTGTTTTCGATGAACATCGTCTTCACAAATGATTACTAGATCTCCTACTTTGATCGGCTCCTTCTTTTCAAACCACTTTGTTCTCCTGGTTAGTATAGGTAAATATTCTCTTATCCACCTACGCCAAAAATGATTTTTTAAAGCATTTGCCACTCTCCATTGCTTTCGAAACGTCCATAATTTTTCGTCTGGCGTATAAGGTGATTGTATAACATTTGTATCTCCAATTAAGAAAGAATTTGGTGTTAATGGATGTTCTTCTAATGCTGACACAGGTACATGAGTCAATGGTCTAGAGTTCACCATGTTTGCTGCTTCAAGCAAGTAACTGCGTAATGTCTCAACCCTCGGAGCTACTTCCTTTAACGAATGTTTGAGAACTCTTTTAATAGATCGCACTAGTCGCTCCCAACATCCACCCGCTGATGGATTGGAAGGACAATTAAACAGCCATTCAATTCCTTTCATTGTGGATTCAGATATTATGGCATCTTTATTATACAAATTTTCAACTGTCATCAACTCACCCTTCACTCCGAGGAAATTAGATCCGTTGTCTGATCGGATTCTAACTGGAACTCCTCTCAAATTCATAAAGTTTCGGAGGCATATGATACAAGAATCTGTCGATAAGTCTTGTGCAATTTCGAGATGTACTGCACGAATCGTCAAGCAAGTAAATAATGCCACCCACCTCTTTTCACGTCTTCTTCCAATTGTAACATGAACAGGTCCAAAATAATCTAGTCCGGTGTACGTAAACGGTCAAATGTTTGGAGTTAGGCGATCTAGTGGTAACTGTCCCATTTGTGGCACCTCTGGCTGAGCTGCTTCATTTTTACATTGCTGACATTGGCGTTTAGATGACCTTACTAAAACACGTAAATCGTTAATCCAAAATTTTCGCCGAATTTCACAAATGATCAATTCTTCGTTTTGATGGTGATATAAACGATGATAATGACTGATGACAAGTTTTGTGACTGGATGTTGTTTTGGTAAAATTATAGGTCGCTTGGTCCTCATTGGTAATGTAGGAGCGTTGTCAATTCGTCCATTTAATCTAATAATCCCATCTTCATCCAAAGCTGGTGTCAACTTATATATATCGCTTGATTTGCTGATAGGAACACGATTAGTCAGTGAATCGTATTCTTCGTGAAAAGTTTCCATCTGTACAGTTCGGAATATCAAAATTTCAGCCTGTCTTACTTCCTCAACTTTTAGTTCACCTGTATGCAAATTCATGTTGGAAGCTTTAGCTTTTAAATTCTTTACAAAACGTATCATCCAAGCAGCTGTACGTAAAACTTTGAAATAACTCGAGCTATTTGCAAAGTTAAATTGAATCATATTTTCACGAATCATCATAACTACATGTTTTGGTGGTTGTAGTTCTAGGTCTTCATCATTTACTACATGACAATCTGTTTGATGAGGCCATTTACTTTTGTCTTGCTTCAACCATTCTGGTCCGTTTATCCACCTTCGATTAGGTTTGAACTGAGGTGGATAAATGTCACGTGTCGCATCATCAGCAGCATTTTCATGTGTTGAAACCCAGTTCCATTGAGTGGGTTCTGTTGAATCCAAAATTTCACCCACTCTATTAGCAACGAATGTCTTGTATTTTCTTATGTCATCCTTGATCCAATGAAGTACAGTTTTCGAATCGCTCCAAAATGTCGATTTTGAAATAACAAAACTGTGAGATCTCAAAACAGTTTTATACATTCTAACTCCAAGAATTGCTGCCTGCAATTCGAGCCTTGGGATGGAAAGGTATTTGACAAGTGCGCATTTAGTTTTCCCCATGACGAATGATACTGTAACTTCATTTTGCGAAGTAACTCGAAGGTAGCACACTGCTGAAAAAGCGACTTCACTCGCGTCTACAAATATGTGAAGTTCAACAGCTTTTGGCATCCGCAGTCCCTTTGAGTAACAACGTGTAATACGAAATTGACTAACCTTTGTTAATTCTCGACTCCATGCACACCATCGCTCGTAAAGATGTGTAGGTATTGGTTGATCCCATTCTACACCAGACCTCCATACAAGTTGCAAGAGTACCTTCATGTATACAAGAAAATCCGCTAAGAATCCGAACGGATCATATACTGACATGACAATCGCTAAAAATTCTCTCTTTGTTGGAATTCTTTCACAAGTGATTACTGTCGATTCTAAACGATTAAACTTCAAGTTGAATTTGAACTCGTCAGTGGATGTGTCCCATACCATGCCCAGTATCTTATCACATGTAGGGGATTTGTCCAAGTTCATATCCACTTGATATAGTTGATCACCTTGTTCCTGATTCAAGATCGAAGTAACCTTTCTTGAATTTGATATAAAACCTCGTAATTCAAAACCACCAGCCATCTCAATATTTTTAACCATCATGGATACAGTTATTGCCTGTTCATCGGTGTGAAAGCTATTAACGTAATCGTCAACGTAATGTCGTTCAATAATTGCTTTGGCCGCTTCGTGATGACTTTCTAGATACTGTGTTGCATGAAAGTTTTTGACATATTGAGCTGTTGTCGGTGAAGATGTGGATCCAAATATCATAACTAACATCTTATATACCTCAATTTCGCCAGTTTTATCATTTCTCCATAAAAATCGTTGAGAGTTTTGGTCTTCTTCACGAATTATCACCTGGTGAAACATCTCCTTGATGTCAGCACATACCCCAACTTGACCTTCACGAAATTTAGATAAAACCGTGAGGAGTGGCTGATTTAGATCTGGACCTGTCAACAATGATGAATTAAGGGATGTTTCTCCAACTTTAGCCGCGGCATCAAATACAAGTCTGAATTTTCCAGGCTTATTTGGATTCAGTACACCGAAATGTGGTAAATACCAAGTCCGTGGAGTAATTTCAACAACCTCTTCAGATGACAATTTACGAACATATCCTTTCTGCACGTAGCTGACAATAGTTTCCTTGTACTTCATACCGTAAACAGGTTCTTTTTTCATCTTGTTTTCAACATTTCTCAATCGACTGACTGCCATTGGGTAACTATCTGGTAAAACTATGTCATCGTTTTTCCATAATAGACCACTTTCATAACGACCTTTGACCTTTTTTGTTGTTGATTCCAACAGTTGACGCGCTCGAACCGTTTCAGAAGACTCTCTTGGTGTTGTTGATAGTTCAACACCAAAGTTTTCAGTGGTAAAATAGTCTTTTACAATAGAATGGATGTCGTCAAAGTACCCTCTCACATGAAACATTCTTCCTGGAATTGATTGTATCTCATTGTCAACTGTTCTTCCATAAACTATCCAACCAAGAGGACTTTCTGCAACAATAGGTCCATTTGATGTTTGTTGAATCTTTCTGTTCGATAATCCCAAATGACAAAAGTCCAATCCTATTAATAGTTCTGGTCGGGCGTCAGTATAGCTGGCAATAGGAAGATTTTGTAAGTAGTCATATTTGGAATGAAGCTGATTCATGTCTACAGTTTGCATTGGAAGACAAAGATTGTTTACGGTACACACATTCCTCATCTCAAACACTTCGGCATTGTTATGGATTCCAGATATATTAAATTTAACGATTTCAGTTTCTTCAGAACTACAGTGGTCTCCTTTCAGTTTCTTCAGAACTACAGTGGTCTCCATACTTCCATATTTAAAACCGTTGGCGTATATTTATTATCTTGACATTCACTGTGTAATTGAGGATGATGAACTCTGTTACATCCATTCTTATTGCAAGACTTTCTAATGCGGCACATTCTAGTAGAATGTCCAAATTTCAAACAAGAAAAACACAATTTCTTTTCTGTTACTAACTTCCATTTATCATCTGTAGATTTATTCAAAAAATCCGGGCAGTTAGCGATGAAATGGTTCTTTTCGCATAAGACACAGTTCATTTCTTTCTTACTTGTAACGTTGGAAGTGTGAAGCATTTGATATTTCTTGGGTGTCGTCTTTTTCTCTGTCGGAGAAATCAAAGAATTGCACACAGGAACTCTGGCTATGTTGTCGGCTTTAACTTCAATCCAGTTACTAAAATCTAATATAGACGGGACACCAGTCAGTGAACTAATATGAGAGGCCCATGCAATTCTCATATTCATTGGGAGCTTTAAGATCAACTCATTAAGCAGTGTGGGATTGGCAAGCTGATGTTGACTAGAACAAGTTAACATAAAGTGACTAAAGTTGATCACTTTGTCAGCAAAAGGAATAATCTGTCCCACATTATTTTCACAGATTCCGGGAATGTTCTTCAACATAGTAATTTGTGCGTCCACTAAAAGTTCTGGTCGACCAAACCTGCTATACAATCTCTCCATGATCTTCTCCGCCATGTCGTCGTGAATTAATAACCACTGAACAAGCTCACGAGCTTTCCCTTGCAAACTACTGTTTAGTCTCGTTGTATTTTCTGAAGAAGTATATGCAAACTCTGTCGTAGTTCTTTTATACTCTGCATTGAAAACCAGCCAGTCGCAAGGATTTCCATCAAACTTTGGTAATGCTACTAAATACTTTCTGACAGGTAACGATGGATGCTGTTGCCAATATACAGGGTTATTTGGGTAAACAGAAAAACTAGGAATTGAACATGAAGGTGTTGACTGTTGGTGCGTAGAATTTCTTGTCGGAGTTATCGAAGGCGAAGGCGTATCAAGCTGTGCAGGTAATGTTACTGGGACTGTATTATTCAGTATAGCTGATGATCGAGTTGTAGGAGGGACTTCAATTTTCATCGTTCGCTGAACTTCAGCTAATTGTCGATTTGTAGCTTCCAGCTTCTGATGAAGTTCATTATTCTTCTCTTCCATCCTTGTCTGTACCTCTGTATTTTGCATCAGCTGTGCTTGCATCAATGTAATCTGATTCGTAAGTCCTTCCAAAAGTGATGTAACCCTAGAATCTTCCATTTTGATTGTTACATCCAAGTCTTTGTCGTCGTTTGAATCGTCAGATAAACTTCCAGTAACAAATTCCTCGAGGTAAGGTGGTGGACGCCCATTATTCAACCGCTCACTCTTCTTTGGCATAAATGACTATTAGAATGTCAAATTTAAGAATAAAAATGTTGTTGGTCGTAGTCGCGACCAGTCGTCGTTTTGATTATTGGTTGGTTCAGGTGGCACTGTTTATAATTTAAGCCCCCAAACTAATATTCACCATGTCAAAGTAAGGGAAGATTTATTCTCTACAACATGTCAAATTCAAAATACAACTTGTACTACTAAAAAACACGTACTAAATTTGGTGCCCTTAAAACCAGTTCACCAATATTCAAAAAAAGCTCAATATTTTACGTTAAATATTTCAGCTGACAAAATTAATCAAAAAATGCAATTATTTAACAGTCAAGGCTAAAATGATGA